>NC_139573.1:43206735-43646419 GCF_965112155.1 Podarcis liolepis | reverse complement strand
TCAACTGTTGTACCAACATCCTGGTCTTTCCCCTCACTACTCAGGGTCTAAGGGCAAAGGGTCTGTAGGGACACCATTCTTACAAAAGCCACATCAGCAGAAGCAAGTGTGTTGAACTGGTAATGCTTAACAAAATAAGAGGCCGAGGTCCTGGTGGCCCTGCTAAAACTCTTCCAAGGGAGCATTTGTGCTGAATGCTGAAGTCGCATCACTATTGTGGAATGAACTGTGACCATTGAGGGGCCATGTGCTGTACATTGTAGGCTAGAGATACAGGGTTTACTCCACGTACCTATGTTAGCTTTGGAAACTTTCCTGCTCGTTGTGGAAAGCTAATAGGTTGGAAAGCTAATAGGGTGTTAAACTGTTTGATTACCATAGATTCATGTTTGTTGCATGTCAGGCTTGTACCACTCCTCTTTGGGGGTTGGGAAGAGGGGATGTTTGAGCCTAGGAAAGGTGGCAGGAAGCAGAACCATGTGACAAATGGAACTGATCTCATTAGAGTCAACCATAGGCCTTGCTGCAAACGTGGAACTGCAAAGGTATGCACCAATGACCAGGCATATCTCCTCCAGCAATGCTCTCTCTCAGAAAGCAACCATGTAGGAAGGCAGCACTGCCGACAAGAGTCAGCCAGGATACTCTCTGGGATCTGAATGTTGCTGGAAGACTGAACTAGGATTAACATTCCCAGGGCAATTTGACTGAGGAAGCCAGGGACAGCCTCCTCTCAAGGCCCAATTTATCAAAGGGATACAAAGAGGAATCTGTGTTGATGCAGGGACTTGGTTCTGACAATATAAAACTTGAAGGTCTGGCAGTGACCAGTGCAAAGTGGCCCAGTTCAAGGGGCATGGTTGGATGAGAATAGGAAGAAAGAAGGCAGGATGGGTTCCTGAATCTTGTGAAAACAGAGTTGATTTTTTAACTAAAAGCTGGATCTATATGGAGGACTGCTTTACCTTGGTGGAAGATGCACAATTCACCGTCCGCTAGAAGAACTCCCAGTTCCAGTACTTCATGCAGAGGTATCCGTCATGAGAGTGGCACTAAACCAAATAGTTGCACATTGCTAGAACAATGTGATTAGTTCCCTCTCCTCCCCTATGCTGCCCCAAATCTGCTCTGCATTCCCAGAACAAATTCAGGGGAGGGAGTGCAGGGGAGGGGAGGAGAAGCAGAGATTGTTTTGTTGTGCACTCGGACAACACACTGGTGGTTCAATGTTATCTCCTATTCAAAGTAGCTTGTTAGCAAAGTCAGCTGCTGACAAGAGTAATTAACTTAGGTTCAGCATCTCTTTGTGTCAGTAGCTTATGACTTTTACAATGAAAATCATAATGCAATATGTGAAAATAGAAAATAAGACACAGGTCTATTTCAAGGTGTTTGAAAAGAAGTAGGAAAGCATTCTTAATACCCAGGCAATCTTCCTGAGGAAAAATAGAAGGGACTGCATTGCTCACCCATTGCTGATTTTGTCTGTCCTCCAGTGAAATCACCTTCCTCACCAGGAAGCAGTGATCCTTCACGGACAGCACTCTGGCTTCCCTGTTTGAGAACTGCTTCAAGAATAGCCATCTTCTGCTGGAGTTTCTTTAAGCTGTTTTGCATGGCATTTTTTTGCTGCAAACGAGACAGAACAGAACAGAACAGATTTGCCCATGATAAGTTATCTCTTTTCAGTGAACAGAGAGTATCCTTGCATGCCATCTAAGGCAACATTGTGGTACAATACAGAGGTATAAGCAAGGGCACTGAGAAGTTCGATAGGGAACAGATGAGAAAAGGACACCCTCAGTACTCAAATTATTCTGACTGAAAGCCCTGGGAGTCTCTCCCAGCCTGACCACAAGCAGTGAAACAACCATACCTGGGTAAGTAGGATACCGATATCCGCTAAAGCAGGCACAGGCAAACTCGGCCCTCCAGATGTTTTGGGGCTACAACTCCCATCATCCCTAGCTAACAGGACCAGTGGTCAGGGATGATGGGAATTGTAGCCCCAAAACATCTGGAGGGCCGAGTTTGCCTATGCCTGCGCTAAAGAGAATGAACATATCATGGTAAGAGCAACATTATTTTCTCATTCCATGAAGGAGTCCTATAGCAGCCCATGTGGTGCCTTCTAGATCAGGGCACTCCAATGTGTTGCCTGAGGATCACATGCGGCCCTCAATGCCTTTTTTGCCCTCAGCAACACTGGATGCCTCCTGGTTAAGCAAGGTGCTGGGCTTTGGGAAGGAGGCATGAGGGCTCTGACAGGGTCCTAGAGTCCTCCCGCCTCCTTCCCAAAGCCCAGTTAGCATTTTCCCAGCTTTGGGAAGGAGGTGGGAGGGCTCTAGGACCCTGTCAGAGCCTCATACTTCCTTCCCAAAGCCCAGCACCTCACTTACCCGGTTTCTGGCAGGCAGCGCAAAGGTACTGGGGGAGTGTGTGTATCAAATTTTGGCCTCTTCTCCCCACCCCCAATAGGTTTCGTGTCAAAGTACTCTTGTGGCCCACTTGATATGAAAAGTTTGGCTGTCATGTTCTAGATACTGCTGGACTCCCAACTTCCAGATCATTGCCATCCTAAAAACACATAGGAATTGGGAGTCCAACATTTGGAGGGCATCATATTGGCTACCTTGTTCTCAATGTTCTTGTGCTCCTCCCTTTCATGTCCTTCACCAAAGCTGGTTTGATGCAAGCCAGAATTTAATTCCCTTGTATGTCTGTTTCATTATAATAAAGACCTCCCCTCCACAGTGGACTTTTCCCATTGAACCTGTCACAGCTAAAATGGCCGCTGTTTCTTTAATGCGAATAAAGCTGGGTCAGCATGACTCAGCGGTCTGCACCAAGTTGTATATATAAGTGAGAAATGTTAGTTTGGGCTGTTGGCTGGTGTTTGGGTTGGTTGGTGCTGGTGTGTATAGTTATTCAGTCGTGTTTTGCACAAAGACTTTTAATAAAACTCTGCAAGGATATTCCCGTGGACTCTTTTTGTGCCGACAAGGAGGCTGAGAAGATAAAGGGAGGTCAGAACCCTTTCCTTCTTTTTTTTCCTTTTTTTTTTTTTTTTTTTTTTTTTTTTTGCTTTTTACAAACACTGACAGAACCTGTGGTGGCTGGAGGAGGCACCCTTCTTGTGACTCAAACCACATTCTAGCTGCTTCCCAAAGATCCACAAATGGCAGCATGGAGCACAGCCAGTTTTATGATGCTCTGACTTCCTTTTGCACCATTATAATTCAGAAAGCATGGTGGGGGGAGAAGAGAACCTTCAGAAGCTTAAGGTAAAAAACAGAATAGGAATAGAGCTTTAATGAAGACTTGTTGTATCAGACCAGGAAGTTTTAGGACTAGGAGGAGTTCCTTGTACTTGAGAAGAGCAGGCAAACTTAATGAGAACGAAAACCTTGACTAGAGTTAGCAGGAGGAGTAAGCCACACAAGGATACCCTCCTCAGCTGAAGGAGAAAGGTTTGCAGCACTGGGAAATTTCTCTTTTGTACATAAGTCAGCTTGCTGAATGTATGCAGAAGTATACATTACAACTGCAGCAGCTGCAAGGGAGCTGGTAGCAGAAATCTTATCAAAATATTTCTGTAAAAGAACTTTATTGCAGGCTTTTTGCTAGCAACGTCCCCCGCCCCCCCAGCAGTAGCAACTATCACTGACTTCATTCTTCCCTTCTGCAGGAGTAGGA
Source organism: Podarcis liolepis (assembly GCF_965112155.1). Classification (NCBI taxonomy): domain Eukaryota; kingdom Metazoa; phylum Chordata; class Lepidosauria; order Squamata; family Lacertidae; genus Podarcis; species Podarcis liolepis. The sequence continues at coordinate 43,642,723 of NC_139573.1, read as the reverse complement.
GTGGGACAAAGCTTAATGCCCAGTGAAGGAGAGGAAGGAGATTCATCCTCCTCTTCTGCCCACCACATGAGAGAAGGAAGCCAACAGGGTTCCCAAGCACCTGCTGCTGAGCAAAGCGCCACAAAGAAGTTCTTTCTGGTGCCTCCCACAGCAGCACTAGGGATTTTGAAAGGTGGGCTGCCCTTGAAGATGATCCAGAGGCTGCTGCCAATGCAGAATGTGGTTGCTAAGCACAGCACTGGCTGCAAGTGAGCTACAAGGCCCAATTCAATGTGTTAGTAGTAGCTTATGAAGCCCGAAATGGCTTGGGGCCCAAGTACCCCAAAGAGCACCTCCCCCCCCCCATATAAACCAACTCAGGCCCTACAATCAGCAGATAAGGCCTTGTTGGTGGTGCCGCTACTAGAAACTGACCTATGACAGGGCAGGGCCTTTTCAGTAGCAATTCCCCATTTGTGGAATGCCTACCCTGGTGAGGAGCACCCACCTCCAACATTATTAACTTTGAAAACATTCCTATCCACCATGTATTTGGTGGCCGGAAAAATACTATTCCTGGCAACCCAAAGATCATTGGAAGAAATGATGTTACTAATTGTCAGGGGTTTAGGAGCAGAAGCACGGGCAAGGGAGGAAACAGAGAGCGAAGGGGAGGAGGCAGAAGAAAAGATGAGTGACGACGACGACCCGAGATCTCCTAGTCTTTCCAGTGAATCAGAGGATTCACAGAAAGGAGCACCAGTGGCGAGGGCAAGGGGGGAGTCTAGAGGGGCACCCCAGGAAGACAGAGCCAGAGAGGACTCAGGGGGGAGCAGCTGGAAATCGGGACCAGCGTCACCGCCAGGAAGCAGGGAAGAGGAAGGGAGCCAGGGGGGAAGCGCTGGCAGCTCACCACAGGAGGGAGGACATGAGTCAGGAGTGGCCACACCTCCACAGGAGGGAGGACATGAGTCGGGGATGGCCACACCTCCATCGGGGAGCGAAGAAACGGTTGAGAGGAAAGTGGAAGGCTGGGCGCGCGCGCCAAGTTCAAATGCAGAGGAAGGCGGCGCAGTAAGCAGCCCCGAAAGAGAGCCAGGTCCTAAAGCCCGGCGCAAGGAGGCAGGAGGGTCTGGGTCAGCGTCAGAAGAATCCCGGAAGGAAGAAGCCCCGGGGGGTAGAGGGACCCAGAGGAGGACAGTCAGGAGGAAAAGGTGGAGCAAGGCTAGGATATTAAGTTGGTGCACACAGGGCGGAGACTCAGACGGAGCTTCGCCGACCTAGCTACTAGGCGTAGAGTTGCGCGCAGCAGCGTGAGAATGGAACTGTAATTCAATAAAGACTTTTACTTAATGACCGCTGGCTAGCGTGATCCTCTGTGAGCTAGGATCTTCAAGCAGCTCTGACAGTAAGCTCCGTCTGCGCTTGTGGGCATCTACAGCCTCGAGGAGGGGAGAGACACAGGTGCCTACTAGCAAGCTCACGAACGGCAGACGACATGACGGCTGAGCAGCAGATAGAGGAACTCAGAAACGCGGTGGCACAACTGAACGCCGAGGCTCTAGCATCCAGGAAGAGGGAGGAGGAAGCAGCCGCAGCCTGCAGGGATCTCCAGGTCAGGTTAGACGTGCTGACAAAGCAGACACCCCGGCAGGAGGGCATTGGGTTGGCGAGACGGACAGGCGGGCTGGTCTCTCACTTCGATGGGAACCTGCAACAGTATCCCAACTTTAGAGCCGACGTACTGTGCGCACTGCAACTGCTGCATAAAGACTTTAGAGATGAACAAGAGAGAGTGGGGTTCATCATGTCCCATCTGCATGGGGATGCGAGAGCATGGCTACGCAATTTATGGAGAGATAAGGATCCGGCGCTACAGAATGCAGATGCCTTTATTAAAGCGATGGATGGGTGTTTTTTATCAAGTATTGACGTGGATCTTGCACGGAAGGAGGTGCATGGGCTGAGACAAGGGAGGGCCAGCGTCAGGCAGTACCATGCCCGCTTTTTCGCCTTGGTCAGTGCCCTGGAATGGGACAGAGATTCGGCTCCTGTAAGAGACCTTTTTTGGGAGGGGCTGCATAACTCGATTAAAGATGAGATCGCCAGGGGGGAGAGACCCCGAACCACCCAGGAGGTCGTTCAGAGGGCACTGGCAGTGGGGGTGAGGCTGGAAGGACGTCCGTGGAACAGGGACGAAGGGCGTGGAGGGCGCGAACCAGCCGGGGGCCCCTCCTTCTTTCCCAGGGCAGCAGCGCGGGCGCAATCCACGCCTCCGCCAGGAGGAGGAGCCGAACCTATGGAGGTGGGAGGTGCAAGGGCTCAGTCAGCAACCAGAGCCCTAGCACCAGCAGCAGTGAAAGCGAAGCCTCCTAGAGGGGACAGGAAGTGTTACGTCTGTGAGGAGCCAGGGCATATGGCGAAAGAATGTCCCCAGAGGCCCCACAAGCTCACTGCAGCCTCAGCAATGGTGACTGCAGCAACGCAGCAAGGAGGACCACAGCAGGGAAACGAGGCTGTCTGGCTGGAGGAAGAGGCACTGGGGCCCAGCCAGACGTGTTAGTGACGCAGTCCCCAGCGATTTTACAGCCCGTGAACCCCCTCCCGCCCAAACCAGTAGTGAGGCTCACAGCGTCTCTCCAACTGCCCAATGGAATCACCATGGACGTGCCAATCACCATTGACTCAGGCAGCAATGCGGACTTTATAGGGCAGGACTTTGTCGACAGGCACGCTGTGCAGTTGCTGCCGGCCACACTGCCCCTGCAGGTTGTCACGGTGGATGGCAGGGAGCTGCTCGGGGGGCAAGTGGTGAAGCAGACGCCACCAATGGTGATGCGACTTGGGAATCACAGAGAAATCATCAGCTTCAACGTCACTCGACTATCTGACACGCCCATTGTATTGGGCATGAGTTGGCTGGACAAGCACAGCCCAGCGATGGCTTGGTACCAGAGGCAGCTGACCTTCGGCTCTTCCTTTTGTGCTGAACACTGCATCGTGCCCAGGCAGGAAGGAGAGGAAGAGGAGTCACAGCTGCTGCTAGGCACGCTGCAAGCGATTCCACACAAGTACGCTGAATTTTTGGAAGTTTTCTGCGAGAAGGAGGCAGACAGGCTACCCCCTCACAGACCATATGACTGCAAAATTGACCTGCTGCCGGGGGCGGCGCTGCCTAAAGGGAAACTGTATTCCATGTCAGAGGACGAACTGCAGGAACTCAAAGAGTTCATTGACCATAATTTGCAACGCGGCTTCATCCGGGAGTCCAGGGCAGTGGGGGGCAGTCCCGTATTCTTTGTTAAGAAGCGGGACACGCCCCAGAAAAGACTGGTAGTGGATTACAGGATTTTGAACAGTCTGACTAGGCCATCGGACTTCCCCATGCCCCGTATTGACGACCTCCTCGCAAAGGTACGGAAGGGAAAAGTGTTCACCAAGTTAGACCTGCGGGGGGCGTACAACCTCATTCGCATGCGGGAAGGAGATGAGTGGAAGACAGCCATGTTCACGCCACTGGGGACCTACGAATATAGAGTTATGCCTTTTGGATTGCAAAATGGCTCCCACGTTTTTCAAGCGTTTATGCATCACGTGTTGGCGGGACTTCTCTACAAGACGTGCGTCTGTTTCTTAGATGACATCCTGATCTTTTCGGAGTCGCAGCAGGAGCATGACGGACACGTCAAGGAAGTGCTGAGCAGGCTAAAGCAACATAGGCTCTACGCCAAGCTGGAGAAGTGCCAATTTGACGTGCCGGAGGTGGATTTTCTGGGCTACAAGCTGTCTGACAAGGGGCTCGCCATGGACAGCGCCAAGGTTCGAGCGGTGTTGGATTGGAAGAGTCCGCGCAACCGGAAGGAGGTCCAACGGTTTGTCGGCTTTGCGAACTTCTATCGCAAGTTTATCAAGGGCTTCGCGATGCAGACAGCGGCCATCACTGACACGCTTAGCTCCAAGAAGAAGAAGTTCGTTTGGACAGCGCAGGCGGAGCAGTCCTTTCAGGCACTCAAGCGTCTCTTCGCGTCGGAAGAGCAGCTGCTTCATGTCAACCCCAGCAAGCCGATGAGGGTGGAGACAGACGCCTCGGACAGAGCCGTGGGGGCGGTCCTGTTGCAGAAAGACCCGCAGGGGGTGTGGCGACCGGGAGCGTTTTACTCCAGGAAGCTCAGCAAGTCCGAACAGAACTACACCATCTGGGACAGGGAGTTGCTGGCCATTCACGCAGCGTTCAAGGCGTGGAGGCACTTTCTGATCGGCGCCAAGCACACGGTGCAGGTTTGCACGGACCACAAGAATCTAGAGCACTGGCGCACGGCACAGTTCCTGAACCAGAGGCAGATACGTTGGGCTGAGTTCTTTGCAAACTTCGACTTCCGAATAGAGTATGTCCCGGGGGACACCAACATCATGGCAGACGCTCTCTCCCGTAAGCCACAGTATCTGGAGGACGCAACACCAGCGGCCGCCATGCACATCTTCGCACCAGCAGTGTGGGCGTGCGCCGCGGCGACCGTGGACCTAGAGGCGGTGCGACGTGCGTTGCAGGAGGACTCCTTCGCACAAGCAAAGATGGCAGAGGTGCAAAGGGGCAAGGCAGCGGCCGACGGTTTCCGGCTACGAGATGGATTGCTCATCCGAAAAGGGGCCATCTACGTGCCGGGAGACGAACTTCGAGCCAAGGTGCTGCAGCAGCTGCACGACGCGCCCACGGCCGGGCACTTTGGCAAGGAGAAGACGGTGGAATTAGTAGCCAGGGATTTCTGGTGGCCTGGAATGAGAGGGGAGGTCGCAGACTATGTGGCGAGGTGTGACACCTGCCAGAGGGCCAAACCAGTGCACAAACCGCCGGCCGGACTGTTGGAACCGCTGCAAACACCGTTCGAACCATGGGAGAGAGTGGCCCTGGACTTTGTCACGGATCTGCCCAGCTCAAGGGGCAAGACGGCAGTGCTGGTGGTGGTGGACCTGTTTTCCAAGATGGCGCATTTCATTCCGTGTGCGAAGGTGGCCACGGCGGAGCAAACCGCCAAACTGTTCATAGACCACGTGTTCAAGGTTCACGGTCTGCCACGGTCTATTCTGTCCGACCGGGGGCGGCAGTTCATCTCGAATTTCTGGCAGAAGCTGATGGGCTTCCTGAACGTCAAGATCAACCTGGCGTCGGCGAGACACCCGCAGACCAACGGGCAAGCGGAGCGGGTCAATGCCATCATGCAGCAGTACCTGAGATGTTATGCAAATCAACAGCCTGCGACGTGGGTGGATTACCTACCGCTTGCCGAGTTCGCCTACAACAACACGAAGCACGTGTCCACGGGGGTCACGCCGTTCTTCGCCAACAACGGGAGGCACCCCAGAACCTTCCCGGGACTGGAAAGAATGGGGGAGGGGGAGCCGCAGACAGCAGATGCGTTCGCGTCGGAGCTGCAGGAGGTCCACGATCAGCTGAGGCGCCACCTGGAGCTGGCCAAGCACGCATACAAGGTACAAGCAGACAAGCACAGAAGGGTTGGAGAAGAGCTCCACGTGGGAGACTGGGTTTGGTTAGCAGCCCACGCAGTGCCGGCCAGGTCGTTGGCCAAGAAGAAACTAGGGCATAAGCAACTGGGGCCCTACCAAGTCGAAGAGCAGGTCAACCCGGTAGCTTTCAGACTGGCACTTCCGGAGGGTTCCAGAATGCATCCGGTATTCCACAGATCGGTGCTCACTCCCTACAAGGCACCGCACAGGTTCCAGGAACCCGGAACAGCGCCGAGTCCGGTCAGAGACAGAACAGGGCACGCGGAAGTGGCACTGAAGGAGCGCATCAACGAAGTCACTGAGATTTTGGACTCCAGATGGGGGGAAGAGGGGGTAGAATACTTTCTCGCCAAGGAGGGCACCCCGGCCAGTGCGAACAGCTGGGTGCCGGGCTACGCCTTGGACGAACCTCTCCTCAAAGACGAGTTTCATGCCCTCTTTCCCCATAGACCTATGCCAGCAGAATATTTTGACGACTGGCTTTTCACGCCCACACTTTCGGCCAGCACTTTCCGGGGGTTCGACTCGGACGAGGACCCGACACAAGACGTCCGTTCCCCGGAGGGGTCACCCTCGGGATCGGCATCAGAACCCTCGTATTGGTGGGACGATAGGCCAGAGGAGCAGTGGCGCAGACGGTGGCTGGAAGGCCCAGGACGAGCAACACCGACAGGAGGAAGTGAGGGAGAGACGGACATGGACGTTTTCGGGGACGACCCTGGTTTCGAGCACGGCGGCACAGAGATGGAAGCGGAGGTGACTGTCGTCGACGAGAGCGGGGAGGAAGACCCGGGAGACTTCAGATGGAGGCCTGCCACGGGAAGCGACCGATACCCGACGTTCGTCCCTTTGCAACAGCAGCCCCCAGCTCCAGCACCGGAAGGAGGGGAGGGGGGAATGGGGGGCTTCGAGGGGGGGATGGATGTCAGGGGTTTAGGAGCAGAAGCACGGGCAAGGGAGGAAACAGAGAGCGAAGGGGAGGAGGCAGAAGAAAAGATGAGTGACGACGACGACCCGAGATCTCCTAGTCTTTCCAGTGAATCAGAGGATTCACAGAAAGGAGCACCAGTGGCGAGGGCAAGGGGGGAGTCTAGAGGGGCACCCCAGGAAGACAGAGCCAGAGAGGACTCAGGGGGGAGCAGCTGGAAATTGGGACCAGCGTCACCGCCAGGAAGCAGGGAAGAGGAAGGGAGCCAGGGGGGAAGCGCTGGCAGCTCACCACAGGAGGGAGGACATGAGTCAGGAGTGGCCACACCTCCACAGGAGGGAGGACATGAGTCGGGGATGGCCACACCTCCATCGGGGAGCGAAGAAACGGTTGAGAGGAAAGTGGAAGGTTGGGCGCGCGCGCCAAGTTCAAATGCAGAGGAAGGCGGCGCAGTAAGCAGCCCCGAAAGAGAGCCAGGTCCTAAAGCCCGGCGCAAGGAGGCAGGAGGGTCTGGGTCAGCGTCAGAAGAATCCCGGAAGGAAGAAGCCCCGGGGGGTAGAGGGACCCAGAGGAGGACAGTCAGGAGGAAAAGGTGGAGCAAGGCTAGGATATTAAGTTGGTGCACACAGGGCGGAGACTCAGACGGAGCTTCGCCGACCTAGCTACTAGGCGTAGAGTTGCGCGCAGCAGCGTGAGAATGGAACTGTAATTCAATAAAGACTTTTACTTAATGACCGCTGGCTAGCGTGATCCTCTGTGAGCTAGGATCTTCAAGCAGCTCTGACACTAATGGTAAAGTAAAATGCTTTAAACTGTTTTAGAATGCTTTTTTTAAAAAAAAAAAAAAGTGGATGTGCTTGCCACCTATGGCTCCATTGGGAGGAAGAATGAGTTATGAAACAAACAATAAATAACATGGATTGATTCTAGCTGGTTAATCCATGCTGGTCCAAGCAGCTCTTAAAGGCCTCCAGTGACAAAGGTTCAACCATGTTCCCAGTATGACATGTGGTTCCTGTATACCACTAGCTTTCCAAAACTTCTCTCCTCCCAAGATCTTATCCTCCCTTGCTGCAGCTTGTCTGCATTAGTCCTTCACAGCCACGCCTGAAACTGCGCCATTTCATACCTGTGTGGTGAGAATCTCACTCTGGGAAGATAGGCCTGATGAATCCCCCAAGCAGCTAGCTTCACTGTCATAGTCCAAGGTCTCTTCCCCTTCAAAAGACAAGAACCCTGTTTCTCATACAAAATACTGGAGAGCATACGGAGATAATTCCCAGGCAAGGCTTCTTATTTATTGATACAAAGATGTGCCCAACATACCACCCCCAGAAAGGAAGAGGGGAGCTTAGGCTTTGGAATGGGGAAGGTTAGGAAAGTTCCCAGCTTCCTACAGAATCACAACCTGGGCTCAAAGTAGCAGTTAAGATACAGTGACAGGGCTGGAGAAATATTTCAAATTCCTAGGTGCCAGAGACAAATGTTTATGCACTCGGGAGTATTCAATGTTAGACACTGAGAACACTGAATATATGAACAGTACATGGAGGTTAACCCTTACCTCAGCAGCTTCAACCATCACTGAAAATTGCTCGCCACTTCCTCGATGCAACAATTAAGCTTTTAAAAAATATTCTATTGGCACCAATGGAAGATTTTTTTAAAAAACCAATGTAATACAGGAGAGCAGGGTGATAAGTACAGGCTGAATAGACGAGTATCACCTGCAGGCCAGAGGTTCCCCATCTTACCCATCCCTGTTGTAAAAGGTCTAAGGGCCAATTTATACTTTATTCAGCACTATAGGCACACTGGTGACTGCTGTAGCGAATATTAAAAATGTCTGGTATGTGCATCTCCTCTCTGTATTCAGAAAACCCAGGAGAGGGGCAATAGTGTAATGTAAACACACTTACAGGGGGAGAAAACAAGAACCTCCATTTCAGTTAGCATTTAAAATGCAGTATGAAGACTTCCAAGTGAAACAGGATTCTTCCTTAAACTGGATATATCAAAAGAGGTACCATCGCCTCCTTAGCTGTTTCTATATATGGGCCTATGGCTTGCAGACACAAGCTAACTCGTAAAACAGTACACTGTAGTGTAAAAACACCTCATTTTCATCTGAGGCGGTAAGAAGAGACAAAAGGGAGAGGATTCAATATGAAGGTAGGGGATTCAAAATAGCATAAATTTAAAAAATCATATTTGTACCTAAATTGATTTCTGAATCCACTTGTTCTTGCTGTTCATCTTTCTGTTGTCCAGCATCTTTTGAGACTTCATCCCTGGGCTGAGTGGCTTTTTTATTCTCTCTAAGACTTTCCAGATTTTCTCTAGAAGTGGGAGCTGGAGTTAAGTGTCTTGAGTCATGAGGCCTGCTGCGGAAATCCTCAGCTGTGTGTGACTGGGAAGAAAAGAGCTTCATAGAGCACTCCGAATCCTGACTTGGACAGACATGCTCATCCTTGGTTTCTACACAACATTTGTTGCTGCTCTTCAGTGCTGGCATCCCTCCCGATGTCTTCTTCTTTTTCAGTGGGTCTAGCGGTGTGCTTGCCGATTTACCAAATATCAGCGCCTGAAAAGATGGCAACTCTTCATCTTCGCTAGAATCTTCCTCCGAGGATGGCAGCTTCCGTGCCCATCTCTGCTGCGTGCGAACAAGGCCTTTACTGCTCAACCTGGAACTTCTTCTGTTGCCACTACCCAGGTCTCCCTTAAGTGGGGTTTGCTCGTCTCTGCCAGGAGACATGGCCAAGCTATCACTCCTCTCTATTTCCCCAAGGTTAGGTGAGCCCTCTATGCTTCTGATGACAGGGCCTAGCAAGCCCTCTGGTGTCTCCGAGGACACCTCAAAGCCATGGTACTCCTCCTCGGCGCACTGTTCCAAATTATTACTGTGAACCAAGCGCTTAGGAGTCCCTGTACTGCAATCATTGGTTGCTTCTTCTGTGTCACTATGCAGTTGCTTTTGTTCCATGGGGCTATTCTTTTCACCATGGATGCCACTGAATTCAGAATGTGGTAGCTGACAAATTACAGGACATGGCTGCATGAATTCTGGCTGAGAGTTTAATGCCAGCCCTTTGTTTTTAGTGCTTTCAGATTCTGCATCTTCAGAGTTGTCTATACTAGAACGTGTCTCATTAATGACGCTTGAACTGGTGCTGTGGATGATGACATTTCTCCAGACATTTGGGCTTCCACTGCTGCCGCTGTTATTTGAGTTTGCACCTTCTCCCCTAATTTGAGGGGACATAGTCTTTTTAGTTACTGGCTTTTGACTTTGCGGGGGACTGTCAGGATTCTTGGTGGCTAACTGATCTGGTGTGGATGGATGATCTGGGAACGCAGTTTGTGAGGCAAGCTGGGGATGCTCAGTTCTCCTCTCGTGATCAAGGAAACCAGTATCACAAGACGCCAGTCTTTGGACAGAGCTGTTCACCTCACAGGCAACAGCATCTCTTCTCTCCTCACAAAATTTATCGATGCAAGTTGATTTCTTCAAACAGTCAACCTTGCCATCTCCCCCCAAGCCAATGCGTGTCTCTTTTTGAATTTCTGCAGCAGATTCCTTTACTGGATGCAACAAGAATGACTGGCGTTTGCAGCCATTGAATATCTTCTGCATGAAGTTTGTATCCAGTTCACTGTCCTCAGTTTCTGAGTTCAGCTCCAAAGTTCCTGCAGCTTCATCATTTGTTTCAGGGGGTTTACAGCTTCTCTTCATATCCCCTGTGAAAAACTCACCACCCTCTAGTTTCTGGGTACATAACACATTCTTCTCCGTCTGGTGTGCTACTGTGAGCTGTTTGTCCTCAGAAGTGGTTTGCTCCACCTCCGGAGAAGCAAAATGCAGAAGTGAGCAGCTGTCCTGGGAACTTGCACTGGGAACAATGCAACAAGGACTGCTGCCCTCTGTGGTTTGTTCAACACCTACCTGAGGAGAAGCTGGAGGGTTAGCACAAGATTTACTTGCATCCCCTTCCACGTCCATCAGGCTGGTATCTGACAAAGACACGCCCTTTTGGAGCCTGCCCTGCAACACACTGGGGTAATTTTCTGCTATGGAAGGCGTTGGCGTGTTTTCTTCATAAGACCACCTACGCTTCTTTGTTTCTCTCTTATCCAACTGTTTCCTTCCTCGCTTTACCGGCTCACTTCTCCTCCAGGCGTCTTCTGTCGAGAACTGAAGCCTTCTGCTCCGTCTGACTTGCACCTGGCTTGTGCCAACTTCCCTTAACTGATCATTAGTCTGTATCTTTGCCTTCTCAGGGGACCTGGAGCTTCTGTCCATCATTAACTGCAATTCGCCAACAGGCTTGATTAATTGTCTACGTATCTTGCTCATAGTGTTACTTTTCTTCTTTAGAAGGTTACGGTTTGATTCCGGCGATTTCAGGCATATACTCTGAGAGGGTTCATTTAAATCAGTTTCCAAAGCAGACAGCCCTTCCTTGGCAGGAAATTCAGTCGGTAGCTCAACTTCCTTTTGATCTGCCACAGGGCTATCATCTACAAGAGCAGGAGCTCGGCCACCTTCTTCCAAAGTATCTTCATCTCCACCAGGCCTCCTACTATTTACTTCCACATCTTGCCTCCTAATGAAGTCATCTGGTTGCAATTCTGATGTAGCCTTCCTCTTTCGCGATAATCTTTTTACATGTACATCACAGGATTCTGTATTCTTAGCAACGCCCTCCTTTGCTTGGATATGAACTGTTTCCCTCTTATTCCAAAGAGGGGTTGATTTGCGTTTCCTCTTGTACGTTCTCCCAAATAGTTTATCCTCAGCTTTAGAGGCAACTGGCTTGGGCAAAGACCTGTCACCTACACATTCCACTGTGAAGACTTTCTGGTATCCAATCTGTTCAGTCTTCTGGGAGACCAGAGAGTCTCCATCTGACAAGTCTGGATCTTGATCCACCTCCTGCGTGTGAGTATCTTGCAGGGATATTGGAGAAAGACCCTCCTTGCTTTTAGACAGCCATGCTTTGACTTTCTGGATGCTCCGCATCAGTTTCTTCCCAGAGACTTGACTCAGAGGACGTTCAGGGGAAGTTTGTGACTGCAGTAGCTGTTCCTCATTTTCACACAGGACATGTTTATGTCCAGAAGGCAGCCCCGTACTAACATTTCCTAAATCATGACCAGCCTGTTTATCTACAGTGGGCTTTGTGGCTTCATCAGCCAATTGTGCCATATTGAGTAAAGAGCAAGAGCCACCCTCTGGCATGGAATTGGAGTTCCTGTCATGTTTACGCAAGCAGGGATCTGGAGAAGACAAACCCTGACTCTTTTCCACAGCAACATTCTTCTCAGGAATTTCTAACTTTCCAATGCTGGCTCCTTCTGTGTTTCCAAGTTCTTCCAAATAATCACATACACCTGAAAATAGAAAAGTTTAGAAATGGGAATGGCTTGCCTCTTACACCAGCTACCTTTCTTAACTGCTGCCTTTTCTCATCACCAGTTAAGCTAGTCCAAACCCTGCCACCACTCTCTTAGGAACCAAGTTCCTGGTTGAGCTACCCTAAGCCTTCCCAGAAGGGAGGCTATTTCTTTGAGAAGTGAGTTGTGGTCAGGCGCTGGGACTCCCTGTGAGAATGCAGCAAGTTGTAAAAATCAGGCCCAAGAAAAGCGTGCTAGCTGAATTTCACAAGACTCAAGTAAAACCCCCCAGAGTGGTGAACTGAGCCCGCTTGATGCCTAGGCATTTGGATTCTTATTTCAGGTGCCATCGAGAGAAAATCCTCATACCTAGGATATTTAATGGTGTCTCATCTTCAGCACTCAGCTCAGAAAACTCCATGTGAAAAGGGCTTGGGCTTTCATTCTTGGCACACCCTTCATCAACTCGAGCTGGATAATTATGTCTTAAACTCACACTGTGAAGAAGAAGAAGAATGAAACAAGAGCGCCCAGGTGACCAAATGATGAACTGCAAACAACCTCTTAAAACCAAGTTCCTGCCATTAGGGTTTACAACCAAAGTACAGGGGTTCAGGGAAATAAGGACAGGAAAGAACGAACCCTTCAAGGCGCTCACATTATTATCCAAAGTCCTAAACTTAGGCCTCAGATATCTGAAAGACCACTAAGATCATCAGAGGAAGCCCTTTTGGTAGTTCTTAACGCCCTCAAGGGTTTGGGGGGGGGGCAGAAGAGGACTTTCTCTGTGAGAGTCCCCAAGTTATTCAATGCCCACCCCACAAATATGAATCTGGCACCTTCATTATGTAGCTTCCATTGCATGCTGAAGATGCATCTCTTTATCCTAGCCTTTGACACTCAAGATATATATGGTTTACGACCTGTCCTTTTCTTTTGATTGTATTTGTTTTAAACTATAAAGTTGTGTCTTAAATTGATGTACAGCATCCTAGGACCTTGTGAAGGGCAAGTAAAAAATTCAATAATTTTTAATCACAATGCCTCTATACTGTGTCTATACTGCCCCCCCTGCCCCATTCTTCCAATTTGTTTCAGTAAATCCAGAAGTGAGGAAAGATTGACAACAGGAGGTGGGAGTGGAGCGTGGAGCATCTCCCAAGCAACTACAGCTGTTCCACTGGGCACCAGGACTTCTGTAACCAATTAAGAGCTGGCAAGAGTTGCTCTCCTTGGCTCATCCCTTTTAAATTTCCAATAATAGAGCTGTTGGATGAACCAGGCACCATGCGGTTGACCCATCTTCCATGGCATTATGGTCATCTAAAGAAGTCTTGAGGCAGATGCCAACTAAGCATAGGAACAAAGAAGTGGGGAAAGGAACTCTACTAGTTCCAAGCTCTGGCATATCTCTCCTGTTGCATCTGAGAAGACCAGCTGACTCACAAGACAACTTGCCTGAAGCCCAGTGAGTGGCCCAGGCTGTAGTTCCTTCACCCTCTCAATTCAGATGTGTGTCATAAATGCTGCAGGCTAAGCTATAAATTAACAGCTACCACCAGAATCCATTGCTACTGGGAGAAGTAGTGAGAAATGTATCTCCTTTTTTCTTACTCTCTTTCTAAACTGTGGTCAGTGGGCTATTTATTTATTTTTTGAGGAGAGGTATGAGAGCTCTATTGTGCTGTAGTAAACTGTATGTGCCTGGTAAAAGGCTGGTGCTTCTCTTTTAGCTTTGCTGGTTTTAGGGTGAATTTGGTTGCTTTTATGATATGCCACAATTTTTTGATATATTGGCTGCTTGCGTGGGGAGAGTTTATTTGTGACCAAAGCAGAGGTGGATAAGCTATGGGTCTCCTAGGTTATTGGGCTACTCCTCCCATCAGCCTCAATCAGCATGACCAATAGTCAGCCACAGGTTAGCCACACCTGGTCTAAAGTGTGCATTACCCTTTGACATCTCTGACTGTTAAAGAATTTTTTGTAGCGTTGGAATATATTGATCTGATGCTTATGAATTTTGTATAGCTATGCAACTACCCCCCACTGAGTGTCAAAGAAAAGATGTTAAAGATTTATGCACAGCACCAACAACAGTGGCAAAAAAGAAAAGTAAAAAATCCACTAAAACACTTCAGCAGGGAGAGACAGTAGCAAAGGTCTCACTGACTAGAGCTGCAACTGCAAAGTCTGACCTTGCTACAATGAGACAAGCTACTGCAGAATAACTTGTGCTTTGCAGAACTGGATTTGTGTGACTCTGATCTATATTCACAAGCCATAGGAGCAACAGAGTCAAATTTTAATTCTCAACGGGAACAAGATAGCCATAAGAAGCACATGCAGTCCTGTTATCCTTCACAAATTGACCCTGTTAGAACAAATCAGCATGACACGTTCAGTCCTCACAATGCCACTCTAAATTTCCCAGAGCCACCTGTGTATTTTCAGCGATCAACCCTTGGCCCTGTGCACAAGGTTCTCTGATCGCCACTTGCTCCATTGCCTCCTTTTTCAGTTCCCTGCCTGTTCCACCTACATTTTTTCCTTGCCTCCGTCTTCTCCACCCAATCTTCCTTCAGGTCAGGTGTGCCAACTCTATGGGGCTGAGGCTTCTACAGACACCCCCCCCCAATGTCTGCTGCGATGGGGCTCAGCCCCCATAATTTTGAGGGGGCAGAGGAGGCCTGGCAGGAAGTCACTGCGCGGCATCTCCCAAAGCTGTGCCGCCTGGGAGGCGACTGTCGCAACGGGAGGTGGTCTGGTTGGCCTCTCCCAATGTGATAATCATCACACATGTGACGGCTACAACTAAGCACCTGTGCTTCAGGTGCTAGTTTCTGAACTCAGTGCCCCTTTTTTCATCATTTTGCCACTGGACCCTTTCTCCAATGCAGAAGTAATTCCCACACAAGCAAATAACAGGTGGCAGTGAGATAGTATTTTGATTTTTTTTAGCCTATAAAGCTGTGCTTCTCAAACTTGGATCCCCAGCTGTTGTTGGACTACAACTCCCACCATCCCTCACCACTGGTCCTGCTAGCTAGAGATGATGGGAGTTGTAGTCCAACAACAGCTGGGGACCCAAGTTTGAGAAATACTGCATAACAGATAAACTCTTGGAAGGTGAGCAAATAGCTCTCTCTCAACCTACCAACCCGAAACCAAGGGTTGGATCCAGAATAAGTCAACTGTACTAAGGTTCCATAGATTCAATGGGAACCAAGCACAGCAAGAGAAGAGTCCCTGTGAAAAGGCCACAATCACTACATTTCTTGTTAAGTACAAGGAACGCTGGCAGAGATAGCGTATGCAGTGCATTCCAATGTTCTGAACTATAACTCCCACGATCCAGGACCACTGACCATGCTTATTGGGCTGATGGGAGTTGCAGTCTAAAATTTATGGAGGGCACCATGTTGAGTACCTCTGTATTATGGGATAGCCACTACATTTCTATTCAGCATCTGAGGGGGAAAGGAAACAGATAAACTTCCTCTATAGCAATAGCTCCATGAAAAGCACCAACGAAAAAATTCTGTAAAGGTCTATCTGTTTAGACAATCAGTCCAGGCAGAGGGAGATTTAATTAAAGTTAGTTGCAACTCGATACACCTCAGGTCAATCGGGTTCCAGTACCTCCTCAGAGCCCTTTCCAGCCCAAATTCAGTGTTCAACTGCTTGCAGGAGCCTTGTGCTTCACTGAGTTGCATGCAAACATGTTGCAATTTTAAATATTTATAATTCAATTTAAAAACACATTTTTACATAAAAGCAGGGCACTTACATACTTAGCAAAAAGGCATACTATGCAAATTAGGCTTCCCCGATTTGTAGATCTGGACAAGGCAACCCTATTATGCCTCAGATGAAAGCAAGGAAGACCTACAAAAGTTTAAATTGCACTAAACCGTAGTAGTAGTAAGAAAAAATCATTTTACATTCAGGGAAGAACAGTCGCAAGTGTGGAGCTCTTTTAAGGTAGCCTTTAAATGGTTTCTCCCTCCTGCACTATTGTGAGTAGAGCTTATGGTTCAAAGAAGGTGGCCTGAAATATAATGTACAGTGGTGCCTCGCAAGACGAAAAGAATCCGTTCTGTGATTCTCTTCGTCTAGCGGTTTTTTCGTCTTGCGAAGCAAGCCCATTGACAGATTAGCGCTATTAGCGGCTTATCTGCTGATCGGATCAGCTGATAAGCGGCTTAGCGGCTTAGAAAAAGGGGGGGAGGGGAAAAAACCCGCAGGAACTCGCAAGGGATTGTCGTCTTGCGAAGCAAGCCCATAGGAGATACGTTTTGCGAAGCACCTCCAAAACGGAAAACCCTTTCGTCTAGCGGGTTTTCCGTCTTGCGAGGCATTCGTCTTGCGGGGCACCACTGTATTTGGTATCTTCCCTTTGAATTCTGCATTCCCCCTCCCACAACTCCCGGAACAAGCTGAGCAAGGAACAAACAACTGATGGGCAGCAGGGTCTTGCACTGGCCCTATTTTTCCTTTGTTAGCAACCCCAGATGTGTGTCCAGTGGTGGTCTTTGCTTTGCACCATGAAACTTAAAATTATAAGGTGAATTTATTATGTCATGAGTTTTCATATTTAAGACTGATTCACCAGATGCATGGTTAAACAGCACAGTTTCATCCTCAAAAGGCTCTAAACTGGATGGAAAACTAAATATATAAAATGATACATAATTCATATTGAGAACAGATGTCTGCTTTCCTTGGCCCAGAATACTGTGGGGGGGGGTCATTCATATAGTACACAAAATGCTATTTATGTTCTATCATGAGTTTGACCAAAAGAGTTTGACCAAAAGAGCCCTGTTGAGAATTTAAAAAATCTCAAAGACAAATAGACCAAATTCACTTGCAACAAACCATAGTTTGTTACAAGCACAGGAAGCAGGATGACACACTTGTGTGTAAGAGAAGACTTAATGCTTCTGTTCCTGGTTAAGTACAAACCATTGTTTGTTGCTTGCTCTGAATGAAAAACGGTGGTTTGTTCAAACCAAAATTTGTTAGCAAGGCAAGTTATCACACAAATAACACCCTGTCTTGTTGACAAACTGTCTTGAACAAATCAGCATTTGTTTGAGCCAAAGCAGTAACTATGCTTTGTTCCCAATAAGAAATGGAAGCTTTAAATCTCCTCCCCGCATATGAGGCCAAGGTTCACTGATATAAGAACAAACTATTTTTTACCATGTCTAAACTGGGTCAAACAGAAACACCCCAGGAGCTAGTCCACTGCACTGGGGATTCAGCAGACGCAGTTTAAAATCTTGCACTGAACAAGTAGTTGTGATTAAGCAAGTACATGCTATCTATTTTTTATTTTTTTGCCATTTATAATGAACTTAGTGCCATCTCCTGAGCCCTAGATATAAGTGCAGATTAGAACAATAAATTTATTAATGATCTACTTCACAGGTTCTGGGTCTTCAAAATAAACTAGAAGTCAATAGCCAATTGTCCCTGGGCTGAACCAAGCTTTCTGAAAAATACCACCCTGCACCCTGTCACCTTTCCTTCCATTCACATATCGATAAAGAGCCCAGAGAATAGGAGGTGGAGGAACAGTAAACATTCCAAACAGAAAATGTAGGCACTCAGCAGAGAGAAGACCCAAGAAACAGCCATTGCAGAACACTTATCTTCATAGGATGCTACAGAGTAACAAGGCATGAGAGTTGTTTTTTCCTCTTACCTGTACCGCACAGCTGCAATTCACAGATCCAGAGGGCCATTAGCACTAGTAAGTATTAAAGGAACATCTGCAAAGCATGGTAGTGTACCACCCCCAAGATGCAGCGGGGGGGGGGGGGAATGAACACTGTAAACAAAAAGGTACTGACAATTTAAATTGATGGCTCTACTCACCATCTGATTGTATCGGTCTTCTTAAATGCATCTTCAGAAGAGTCTGATCCTTAAATGAACAAGGTTTACTGTTATAATTTTGACAAAACGGGGATTCAAAAACCACAGTTAGCATTGCTGGCTAAGGTTTAGCAGGATCGTAGCCACTCTGTGCAGAACCTAATGCTTTCCCTCAAATATTCCGTAAAATCCAGGTTGACTGAATCAGCAATACAGCTCATAGAAACATTTAAGTAAAAAAGATATGCTGGCAGGCAGTCCGCTGGAATGTGAACAGTGTACCTGGATCAGGGCCCAGAAAGTTAAGTTTGGGCAGGATTTGGTCTTGGGAAACCAAGGCAGAGAGCTGACTTGCATGCCACAATAAGCAATAAACCATGGCTTGCTCTGAGCAAGCACCACCCTTCTTCACACTAGACCTGCCTAGAACAGGAACGAACATCAGAGGTTATGGTTTAGTTTCTCCCCAAACAAACCACAAGCCAAGGTTTGTTCTTGGCTTACCACTCAAGAGATGTTGGAAAGAAACAAATCATGAGTCCCGGTTCACACATACTGTTATGCCAAGCCTCACTGTTTTCCCCAGCTCCAGGCAAGGCAACCAAAGTGGGAGCAATTAAGCAGCATGCATGAGCATACTTGTTTACAGTATGTTTGCAGTAAGTTCAAACCCTGTTGAGCTATGTCCACTAGGGGATCTGGGACAAGTTAGAGCAGTAAGCAATTCTTCTATTAGGATCCACCAAGATTCACCATTCCTTATTGTAATTACCACAAAAGGGGACACTATGGAAGAAAAAGTAAAGGTAAAGGTAAAGGGACCCCTGACCATCAGGTCCAGTCGTGACTGACTCTGGGGTTGCGTGCTCATCTCGCTCAAGAGGCCGGGAGCCGGCGCTTGTCCGCAGACAACTTCCGGGTTATGTGGCCAGCATGACTAAGCTGCTTCTGGCGAACCAGCGCAGCACACGGAAACGCCGTTTACCTTCCCGCCCGAGAGCGGTCCCTATTTATCTACTTGCACTTTGAGGTGCTTTCGAACTGCTAGGTGGGCAGGAGCTGGGACTGAGCAACGGGAGCTCACCCCGTCGCGGGGATTCGAACCGCCGACCTTCCGATCAGCAAGTCCTAGGCTCTGTGGTTTAACCCACAGCACCACCCGCGTCCCTTGGAAGAAAAAGTAGTAAAACAAAAAAAAAAACCAGGCACGTTTAGGGGTACAAAGATGCTACTTTCAGCAGACAACAACAGGTAAGTATTATTGTTCCAACTCCTGCTATTCTGACTGACCCAATTTATTGAAACACTTACCAATTTCAAACACAGCGGCTTTACTGGAATTGCTTTTCTTTCTCAGGGAGCGCCTTGTTCCACCATCTAATGGCAAGCTGGAGGTCTCACCTTCCTAAAGGAAGCAGAGAAGATGTGTTAGGGGCCTACAGACATTAATATGCAATCCAGATGCAGTCTAATTTTATGTCCCTGTATTCATCACAAAATTGATTCTCCACTGTACTTTTCAACATCTATATGAAGCCGCTGTGAGAAATCACCAGGGGGTTTGGGTTGGATGTTCACCAGTATGTGGATGATACCCAGCTCTACCTCTCTTTTAATCAGAACCAGTGAAGGCAGTGAATGTCCTGTGTGAGTGTCTGGAGGCTAACGGATTGAGGTTGAATCTTGACTGACAGAAATACTGTTTTGGGAGAACAGGCTCCCTAGTCCTGAATGGGGTAACCATGCCCCTGAAGGACCAGATGTGCAGCCTGAGAGTCTTTTTGGACTTACAGCTGTCCATGGAGGCACAGGCCAATTTTGTGTCCAGGGCAGCTGACTACCAGCTCCATCTGTTATGCCAGCTGAGACCCTACCTGCCTGTGCACTGTCTTGCCAGAATGGTGCATGCTCTAGTTATCTCCCGCTTGGACTACTACAATGTGCTCTACATGGGGCTACCTTTGAAGGTGAGCTGGAAACTGCAACTAATCCAGAATGCGGCAGCTAGACTGGTGACTGGGAGCAGCTACAGAGACCATATAACACCAGTCCTGAAAGACCTACATTGGTTCCCAGTACGTTTCTGAGCACAATTCAAAGTATTGGTATTGACCTTTAAAGCCCTAAACAGCCTCGGCCCAGTGTACCTGAAGGAGCGTCTCCACCCCCATCATTCTGCCTGGACACTGAGGTCCAGCTCCGAAGGCCTTCTGGTAGTTCCCTCCCTGAGAGAAGTGAGGTTACAGGGAACCTGGCAGAGGGCCTTCTCGGTAGTGGTGCCTGCCCTATGGAACATCCTCCCATCAGGTGTCAAGGAAATAACTATCTGACTTCTAGAAGACATCTGAAAGCAGCCCTGTTTCAGGAAATTTTTAATGTCTGATGTTTTACAATTTTTTATATATGCTGTAAGCTGCCCAGTGGCTGGGAAACCCAGTCAGATGGGTGAGGTATAAATAATAAAATTATAATTATTTTAACCATAGAACTCTTAATATTTTATGCTGAATCAACTCTAGATCTCTTGAGGCATTTACTACTCTACACATAAAAAGGTCCCCTTCTGACTTGAGCAGGAGCACTGCCAGGCCATGGGGCATCACTGCGGAGTTGAGTGAGCCCCACCCGTTCCCACAGTCCCCTTTGCAAGTTTGGCAATGAATGCTTGAGGAGGGTTTCCCTCTCACACACAAGTTATACTGATACACGTTTGTGTAAGATCTTGAATGAAAACTTTAATGTAGAACATCAGTGTTGGCCTCCTTAGGGTTGGGAGAAACATTTTCCACTCATCAAAAAGAAAAACACTGCAATCCATACTAAAGTCAATAGCTATATTAAATTACCAAACCTGGTTGGGTGAGACCTCCGAAATATTCCCTGACTAGAGGATTGCAGATGGCTAGACAAATACAGAATTGGTCTAGGCCTGGCAGCACAAGGGAAATAAGCTGCATCAATCCAATAAGGCTATTTAATCTATAGGAGGTATCTTATTATGGGCAACACTTTAACCTGAATAATGGTGATGGGAGGATATCTGAATATAGCAGATCATGCCAAGTTTCCTTCCTCCTTGTCAAGTGTTGCTGGTGCCCAAAGGTCCAAAAGAGAATTAGTATGCCTCAGCCATCCTTTGGCTGCACCTTGCACAGCTCCTCTACTTATTTCTCAGGTCTTAATAGGATTCTAGGCCAGCTTTCTGAAGTTCACATACAAGCTTACCTCTACTGGATATTTAGTTGACCAGCTGTTCACCTGAGTACTCTTCCCTTGGCTTGCCAGACTTGTCCTATTTTACTTCCCTTACCCATCTACACCAGTGTTCCCTTTCATTTTGTTATGGGCTAATCAGCCTACTCAAACCATTGCAATTTTCTTATATTTCCTTGGTCAGCTGCCTCGATGTGGATTGGGTTCCTCCCCATTAACTGATGTGCCTACCTTTAAGACAATGCCACTCATGATTAGCCAGCAACAAGATCTGACTTTAAGGCAGGTCAGGAGCCAGAGAAAGACAGAGTGGGAAAACAAAAAGGGAAATTTAATTGTGGTGACCAGTTAACTTTTATCTCCCAGTTTCTTGAAGGTTACTGCAATGCCAAAACCATTTGGTTATAACAAACGTCTGCTTTAGTCTGCAGTGTCCCTTTTTAACAGTTACTCTTTGAAGCTTCCCTGAAACACATTAGCATGGAAAAATATCCCTCACAGCGGTAATTTCAATGACAATTAAAATGCATTATAGCTTCAATACTCCAAAGCAATAAAAACAGCTTTCATTCAGATGCTTTTTAAAAATAAATAGTTATTCTAAAGGGAGTGATTATATACTAGCACTTTTCACAGCCTCGGAGTCCAACTCAAGTGCTGTTTATAATTTTATAGTCTAAGCAAATCAATTTGAAGCCATCTTGCTAAAGCTAAGCGGGTCTGTATTTGGTCAACACCCAGATGGGAGTCCATCTGATAACCCCAAGTACGCTGCACTCAGCCACATGATGGAAAAAAGGAAGGAAAATCCTCTTTGCTACATGAGCAATCAGGCTGGCACAATGAAGAGGACTGGATCAGGTCTGCTGTTATCACATAATGGCAACAGAGCCAGCTCAGGATCCAACAAATATTGTGCCAGTCCAGGTCTGCCCCCAGAATGCCTGTTCTGGGGGTTTCCACTGGCTACTGCCAGTCATAGTTTCCACATACCCACCATTTGGGTGGGCACATCAGGGCATTCCTCACCAGCAGTGCCATGGAGAGGCACCTCTATCTCACCAAACCTTCTCCAACATAGTGGTTCAAGGAGTTGGATAGCTCTTTAAATATCATTAGGATAGCAGGCAAAAGGAGAGAAAACACTGTTACCAAGCTAGCATTTCTCTTTTTCACTTCCTTCACTCTCTTCAGTCTGTCCCTGTAGCCTTTGCAATCAATGACTTGTTTTTCTTTCCATGAAACAGAAGCAGAAGCATCTTCTAAAGCTTTCTTAGGGAAACACAGATCATCTGAAACTGAGAAGATTAAGATAATCAAGAAGCAAACCCTTCATCTCAAAAACCTGGGACATGAAGTCAACCTCTTAATAAGAGGTGAGCTTTGCAGCACAAAGCAAGCCAAGCTGCACATAAAACATTATGGTTCAGGAATTCTGCTGCCTTTGGACTTGGATTTGGGAAAGGGGGGCATTTCCACTGGGGGCAAGCAATATGTAACATTTGCAGAATGCAAGCTTCATTTACCATAATTTTATATAGATTTTTAAAAGACTCCTGTTTCTAAAACACTGCAAAACCAAAATGCTTACTCACTCCTAGTTATCATACAGTTGTCCAAATACAAAGGTACTACAGTGGTCAGTGGTACCTCGGGTTACATACGCTTCAGGTTACAGACTCCGCTAACCCAGAAATAGTGCTTCAGGTTAAGAACTTTGCTTCAGGATGAGAACAGAAATCGTGCTCCGGCGGCGCGGCAGCAGCAGGAGGCCCCATTAGCTAAAGTGGTGCTTCAGGTTAAGAACAGTTTCAGGTTAAGAACAGACCTCCGGAACGAATTAAGTTCTTAACCCGAGGTACCACTGTATATCATCTCTGGAAGGCACCCAGGCTCAAACTTTGCTCTACTTCAAGAGGAAGGGCTCCAAGGTTGTAGAGTAATGTCTTCTTCTCCCACAACAAGCAGCAACCATTTCACATGGGGGTTCCATTCCCGGCCCCTGTACATGTCAGCGGAGAGCATATAAGTACACCCTGCCCCTGTTCTGCCTTATTCCAGGTCCACAAGGACTCGTGTGTCAGCAATTGTGTGTCAATTGGACACACCTAAAATGGTCGCGTCCTGTATTCAATCTGGTTCTATGAAGCCAAGGTAAGAAATATGCATTTCAAAGGGTACTGTTTGACACCTTAGAGCAGGGAGTGGCCCTCTAAATGTTGCTGGGACTACAACTCCCATCATCCCTGACCATTTGCCTTGCTGGCAGGGCTGATGGGAATTCAAGTTGAGACAGTTTCCCCACCTGTCTTAGAGGTTGAGATAGGATGCCAGAAGATGAACTAGTATAGACCAAATCATTTAGAACTTTGTAAGGCAAAACTATCATCTTGGGATTTATTTAAGGATGCAGAAAATCAGTTGTGCAGTTCTGCACCACAAGAAGACAGGGGGAGGGGGGCGAATTCTAACTGACCCAGCTTGCCCTCCCCCAGCCTAGCAAGTCTCAGAAGTTCATGGAGATACATAATACCTACACATGAGCCCTGTATCATGTTCAAAAGCACGGATGGCTTCCAGCACCACTTTGATTACTTGCTTAAATCGGACATCTTCCCATAGACTTCTGAAAAAAATAAAGACAACAAAGATATGTAGTCAAGAAGATGAAATAGACGTTTTTATCTACAGTCACCTGAGACAGCGCTCAGGGGACTGGATTGGGGAAGTGGAATAAGTAATAAGAAAGGTTTCCAAGCAGTAGATGCTTGAATTTCTAAGATGCTGCAGGCTTTTCTCTAATTAAAGAATTACTCACTTTATAATAACCCAAGAGACAGTAGGTATTGCACTTGCTGTTTCATACCCATTTACTCCAAGAGTCCTTTGGTGAGAAAACAGCAAGCCATGATAAAAACAACAGGGTTCTGATCAAAATTTAGGTAGAGAGGCAGAACTGTTTTCAGCCCAAGAGACACATGTAGCTGGTGGGTGGAGCCAATGCAAAAATGGGGAGGGCCACCCTGTTTATCCACACACACACACACACACCCCATTAACAAAACTCATTTGCCAAGGCATTTATACACTCACAACGGCAGTAATTAGATTTGAAAAATGTACAGGAGCAGTTTTCGAGCTTAATTGCCATGGGTTGGGGAGATAACCATAGCCGTGCCTCTCTTCAGGCATTAAAAGTTCTTCCACAGGTGTGTTCTCATTGCAGAAGGCTCTAGTTATCTGCCTATTGCTGAAACTGTTCTCCTGGGTCTGCACTGCAGTGTGCTTAGTTGCATAGTTGTTTCATTCTGTTCTAATTAAATTTGGTCATGAGGAATTTACCTTTTGGTGACTTTGGCATTGCAAAGTGGACACCGTACCGCACCCTTCTTCTGTTTAAGGAGCTTAAACATGCAGAAACTAGAAAAGAAAAGGGAAGTCTAGGTGTGAATACTGGTCTTTATCTGAAGTGCGGGGCACCCTACTAAGCCCTTGTTGGCTTGACCACTATGTACACACACCTCTGTCAAGCTCAGTTACCACCACTGCTTTCTTTTGCCAATCTGAGCCAAAACAAACTGCTTACTCACAACAGTTTCAGAGGCATGTGATCCTCTATACTCTGCCTCAACTGGACCCCAAGGAAGGAAAAGAATCAATATACCAGCTTCCCATGCTTACCAGTGTAGTAAAATGTTGCCTCCTTTACACAATTTCTTAGCTTTTGCTTATCTCAAGTCCTTCCCTCAGGAAGTACTGTAGAAATGATTCTATGACTTTTTGCTTCATCCTTTTAAAAAAATTATTACTATTCAAAGTTTGTGCAGTAATTTACAGGCACAACATAAACATAACAAGGACTCACAGTGAATTATAGGTAGTATGAATCAGAAATAACAATAAGAATTTTTGCAGTATGGTAGCTGAGATTAAGATATAACAAGCTTACAAATCAATAAGATTGTTCCAACATGATTTTTGGAGAGGAAGTGGTTTGTATAGGGTGCAGAGAGGAGTAATGATAATAATAATAATAATAATAATAATAATAATAATAATAATAATATCTTTATTGTCATTGCCCTCTTCAGGGACAACAAAATTACTTGACTGCTCCATAAAAACACTAATTAAACAATACAGTATAATACAGCAAGGGAGATTAGATGACTTTCAAAGTCCGGGCTTCCCATTCAGGGCCGAGATCGCTCTGGAGAAGAAGCTGTTCTTAAGACGGCTCGTTCTTGTCTTCATCTTCCTGTATCTCCGTCCCGACGGCAGGAGCTCGAAGAGACAGTGACCAGGATGCGATGGATCTTTTACTATGTCCAGTGCCTTCCTATGGCACCTTGTGGCATAAATCTGCTCTAAGGTGGAGAGTGGGCAGCCAACAATGCCTTAACAACCCTGCACAACCCCATCCTGTCCTGGGTAGTACAGCTTCCGTACCACACACATAAGCCATAAGTGAGCACGCTCTCAATGGCACAGTGATAGAAGGCAAGCAGCAGTTTCTGCGGAAGATGGTTTTTCCTTAGTATGCTCAAAAAGTACCACACAGAGTGAAAGGAATCTGGCTTGACCCAACTTTTAGATAAGTATGTTTAATGACTTAGCCTTTCTAGGAGGAAAGTATGTTGCCAAATACATTTGTACCATGTAAGCAACATGGTTCTAGTAATTTCCATACAACTATTTCTTGAAACTTCTACATACAAAATCTGAAAAAAGGGCTTACCTGCAGAAGATGTGGGCACAGTTTGTTGAGACTGGCTCCTTCATTACCTCCAGGCTAGTAAAAATATATATATAAAGAATCAAAACTAGAAAACAAATGCAATTCTCTTTATGTCCTCAAATAATAAAAGGGCCAATAGGCAAATTTTATAGAATAGTAACAGGTTTCAAAGATAAATCTGGCACATTTATAAGGAAATGAGGGAGAGATATAGGCCAGGAACCAGAAAGCTATTAATAGAGATGGCTATGAACTAAAATGCCACCTAAACTAATATCAGTGGATTCTAAAGAAATTGCTTTTAATATCCAATATCAATGTTACCCAGCACTACATAAATACATATATGTACACACAATTCAAAATGTAAGTAACAACTCACAATAATTGCTGGAAATGCAAAGGCTCAAAATCAGATTTTATGTAGATCTTTTGGGAATGACCAAAAATAGTCATTTTGGAATATAATTCACATTGCAATCAATAAAATTACAGGATACTCATTATTATACGACCCTAAATCTCGTCAAGAAGAAACTGAGCTGAATTTGTTGACAGCCATTTTGTTGCAAAAAATGGAATAAAAGCAACTCTTCACCAATAGCAGACTGATTTGACATAATCTAGTCAAGTATAACTATGATTAAAATGAAGTGTTTTAGATAAGTTTATAATGAACAACCAAACAAGGTTTTAGAACAATGGTCATTTCTAATTTTTTAGAATGATAGGCATCAAAATAATATACAAACCAAAAAAACACTTTTTCTTTATTGTAATTGTATACTTCTACACAAGCCAAACATGTAAAATTACTATATTAATATTTTGTTTTAAAAAGTAAAATGTAAAGCCATAGTATATTTTTGCATTTGATTAAGCAGAGTAAAAAAATAAAGCACCCAAACTACCCATTTCAAATATGGCAACCTCAATGCAATGTCTGTTTAGGAACAGACTGCTCTCTCATATTAACATGGAATCGGTTCTCTGCAAACACAAAAGAAGAATCTTGCAGCACCTTAAAACATAACAGATGCATGAATTGTATCCTCAGTTGACAGAGCTGTCCTTGCATAGAGATAGCCACCTAACCTCATATAGCTGCTCATTAACAGAGACATAAACCATGGGATTGTATCCAACTAAGACCAACTAACTTCAACGGCTGTACTCCGAGTAGAACTATCATGTGATACAACCCTGGGATTAGGCCCTACAACAAATCTAGGTGCCAATTCTGTCCCCATATTTACTCAGGCAACAGTCTACTGGCAGAAGATCATAAATTCAAAAACTAATCAACACAAAACTATCATGAAACATGCCATTACCTGCCAACAATACTGTACATTCCTGGATGCCACGTTGGTGACTGGAGAAAGCAAAATGTCACTTAGAGAAGCATCTGGTATATTTTCCTTGAAGCTTGAATTTGATTAGTCTGGATTGTTTTATTTGATATTTTAATGTGTTGTAAATCACTCTGAGATTTGTTCTTTAAGTTTCTAGCACTGCCTATGTGGTAGGGTCTGCAGACCACCAATTAGGAACCCCTCTCCTAGACCATTCTGATACTGTCTTGAAAGTCAGTTTTTTAACACAAAAAAACAGCATGAAATTTCTGAACATCTGTCAGCAAGTTTGATTCTATCCATTTAGAACACAACTGAAGTTAAGGTTCTCTCTCCCGCTACATGAGGAAATCAGGATAGCAAACTTAGATTGAGTTTTATGCCACATATTGCTATTGAAGTCACTCTGTTTAACTTGTATATATGTTTGAGCTTTGCATAGATGTCAAAGAGATAAACAACTACCTGACATTTAGAAGACATCTGAAGGCAGCCCTGTTTAGGGAAGTTTTTAATGTGTGACATTTTAATGTACCATATTTTTAATCTTTATTGGAAGCGGCCCAGAGTGGCTGGAGAAACCTGGCCAGATGGGCGGGGTACAAATAATAAATTATTATTATTATTACCGTATTTTTCGTCCCATAGGACGCTCCGTCCCATAGGACGCACCTAGTTTTTTGGGGGGGGGAAATAAAGGGAAAGAAATTTCCCTTTATTTCCCCCCCAAAAGCAGGTCGGGGAAACAGAACCAGGTCGAGGAACAGCAGGATGGCGGCGCTGCGCCTCCCTGCTGTCCCCCGAGCTTGTGGGGCTGGCCGATGTCTGCCCCGTGCGAGGGGTGCTCTGCATCAGGGCACCTCCCCCCTGCGGGGCAGCAGGCTGCTATCCACAGCGTGGGGAGCCTTGCGGAGAACTCCTGCAAGGCTCCCCACGCTGCGGGTGTCTGCCCGGCGCGGGGGGCGCTCTGCTTCAGGGCGCCCCTCGCACCGGGCAGCAGGCTGCTATCCGCAGCGTGGGGAGCCTTGCGAGGAACTCCTGCAAGGCTCCCCACGCTGCGGGTGTCTGCCTGGCGCGGGGGGCGCTCTGCTTCAGGGCGCCCCTCGCGCCGGGCAGCAGGCTGCTATCCGCAGCGTGGGGAGCCTTGCGGGGAACTCCTGCAAGGCTCCCCACGCTGCGGGTGTCTGCCCGGCGCGGGGGGCACTCTGCTTCAGGGCGCCCCTCGCACCGGGCAGCAGGCTGCCATCCGCAGCATGGGGAGCCTTGCGGGGAACTCCTGCAAGGCTCCCCACGCTGCGGGTGTCTGCCTGGCGCGGGGGGCGCTCTGCTTCAGGGCGCCCCTCGCGCCGGGCAGCAGGCTGCTATCCGCAGCGTGGGGAGCCTTGCGGGGAACTCCTGCAAGGCTCCCCACGCTGCGGATGTCTGCCTGGCGCGGGGGGCGCTCTGCTTCAGAGCGCCCCTCGCGCTGGGCAGCAGGCTGCTATCCGCAGCCTAGACATCCCTGCCGGACCTCCCGTAGGGCTGCCTAGGCTGCGGGTGTGTTCCTGAAGCCTGGAGAGCGAGAGGGGTCGGTGCGCACTGACCCCTCTCGCTCTCCAAGCTTCAGCAAAAGCCTGCATTCGCCCCATAGGACGCACCCAGATTTCCCCTTCATTTTTGGAGGGGAAAAAGTGTGTCCTATAGGGCGAAAAATACAGTAATTATTATTATGATGATTTCTCAAGCTGTATCTTTTTTGCATTTCATGACCTTTTGGGCCCACTGTTTCCTTGCCCCCACCTCCTATAACCATTTATGTACACTGGTACCTTGGGTTAAGAACTTAATTCATGCTTGAGGTCCGTTCTTAACCTGAAACTGTTCTTAACCTGGGACATCACATTAGCTAATGGGGCCTCCCACTGCCGCCACCGCGTGAATTCTGTTCTCATCCTGAAGCAAAGTTCTTAATCCGAGGTACTATTTCTGGGTTAGCGGAGTCTGTAACCTGAAGCACTTGTAACCTGAAGCATCTGTAACACAAGGTACCACTATATATATATTTTTGCTAACTAAAGACCTGATGAAGTGGCCTGAAGTCCACAAAAGCTCATATCTGTTAATATTTAACGTGCCATAAGGTTATTCTTTTAAGAGAGCTAGTAAGTGTAATACATCTGTGGACAACCCCCACCACAGTTGGTTTGGAATTAACTATTACTTCAGGTTCTTAAGAAAGATATTGGAAACACTGCCCATGATGATTTTCCCCTCTTTTGAAATAACCCAGCTTTAGTAATAAATATCTATTTCAGGAACCATCTGCTCTTTCAGCAAAATGCTTAACACACACATCCCACACACTTCCAGGTCATACTTACAAATTCCCAATTTGGTACTACTGTTGTATTTTTGGTACTGTATTGAATTATCTCTTTTTGCAGTTGTCTGATAAAGGATAACAGAATGTCGTCTTGCTTTGATATAAAAATCAAGGGTATGGCTCAATTGTGACATAACAGCCCAATCATAATTTGGCTATCAGGAATGTGCTATAAAGCCATGTGCCCCATCCTCCCCTTGCATACACCAATTGCCACTTCCATTTCATGTTTTGTGTTATCTAGCATTTACTGTGATGTAACTGCAATAACCAGAATGTGACACATTCACTTCAAACCAGTTTTTGAAATCTGACTTGGAGATAACTCTGGTTATCAGGGACCACAGTCTGCTTGATTTGAAGATCATGGAAAACTGTGGTTATTGCAAATCAGGAAGTGACCGGGTTTACCACACCTCAGTCTGATGCTCAGTCTATGGTTTCTCCACAACATCTGAACTGAGCTTAATTGAACATCTTTGACAAGCTGCGGTGATTCTCAAAATCATCAAAATAATATACAGTAATAATAATAATAATTTATTATTTATACCCCACCCATCTGGCTGGGTTTCCCCAGCCACTCTGGGTGGCTCCCAACAGAATTAAAAGCACAATAAAACATCAAACATTAAAAACCTCCCTAAACAGGGCTGCCTTCAGATGTCTTCTAAAAGTCAGGTAGTTGTTTATTTCCTTGACATCTGATAGGAGGGCATTCCCTCACTTCTCTCAGGGAGGAAACTGCCAGAAGGCCCTTGGAGCTGGACCTCAGTATCCAGGCTGAATGATGGGGGTGGAGACGCTCCTTCAGGTACACTGGGCCGAGGCTGTTTAGGGCTTTAAAGGTCAGCACCAACACTTTGAATTGTGCTCAGAAACGTACTGGGAGCCAATGTAGGTCTTTCAGGACCAGTGTTATATGGTCTCTGTGGCCGCTCCCAGTCACCAGTCTATCTGCCGCATTCTGGATTAGCTGCAGTTTCCGGCTCACCTTCAAATGTAGCCCCACGTAGAGTGCATTGCAGTAGTCCAAGCGGGAGATAACTAGAGCATGCAGCACTCTGGCAAGACAGTCCACGGGCAGGTAGGGTCTCAGCTTGCATAACAGATAGAGCTGGTAGACAGCTGCCCTGGACACAGAATTGGCCTGTGCCTCCATGGACAGCTGTGAGTCCAAAAAGACTCCCAGGCTGTGCCCCCGGTCCTTCAGGGACACAGTTGCCCTATTCAGGACCAGGGAATCCTCCACACCCGCTCTCCCCAGTCCCCCCAAAACAGTACTTCTGTCTTGTCAGGATGACAAGTATCTGCTTGGTTTTATAAAACATTCTGGAACAAAATGATCTTCAGTCAAAGATCCCATGAGAATACAATACACATAATAAAACAAGCATGAAGCATATTAGAGTGGTCTGATGCTAGGACTGCATTTTCTAGTGTAACACTTATGTCCTTGATTTTGGTGCCCCCAAGTGTTTGCTGCCATGACAACAAGTATTTAGCACCAGCATAGTGTTGCATGTCACCCCGTTCTCCCAGCAGTGTGAGATGCCAGGGTTTCCAGCTGCTCACCCAGGATTTAGTTTTCTTGGAATGAGGGGTGGTGGAGACTGTAGTGTCTTTGTGATATATGGTTTATTTACACACACGTGTGACCTGAGCCCAAGATTGAGGGGCTCACAGCATTAACACTCCAAGAGCTATTGCTTCTCCCTGTCACAACCTTGGACTCAAGTAGAAATCATGCATGACACTCTCTAGCTGCTGTATGCTTCTAGCCCAGTTCTATAATACACCACTCTGGCAATTGTCCCTCTCATCACCAGCCAGGTAAAGGAGAGGGCTCACTCATTTGTCCTCTGATACAAAGCCACTTCCTTTGTTACACAAACAACCATGCTTAGGCCCATTCACTCACCAAGAAGCTGGCCTGGCTACTTCAACAATCAAATCCCCCATTAGATTTTAACCCTTGCTGGGCCCAGGCCCCTAGCAATTGCAAGGGACTCAAGCATCATGCAAGCTGACCCCCTCAAACTCAAAGCAATGGGGGGGGAGGAAATCACCAAAGACCCAGATTTTTGCATTCTACAATGCAAAAATAGCAAACCCAACTCTTAGCTATGTACATCACTATGAATGCATATAGTATTTAACCATAGCTTTATATTCTACCTGACCAAAGCCTGCTATGGCACATCTATACTAGAATCCTAAATGATTTTCAAGCTTATTTAACTGCTGCAAATTCCCATGCAAGGAATCCTAGTAATTCTTTAAAGCAATTAGAAATCTCCAATAAAAAAATTCCTAGTATCTTCAGTGATATTTACAGCAATCCTCAGAGGACTCCTATGACAATTCAGCTGGTTCAAACCAATATTGCAAATGTGCCATAAGGAGACACAGGAGGTCAGAGACTGAAATAAGCCAAAGGAGGAACACATTCATATAAGGTCAATTTTGAACAATGTGGCACAAATACAGCAAGCTGGCAGGAGCATTCTATGAAAAGGCACTTCACACACACTATAAACTTTCAGATAAAAAGCTTGATTGGGCAATGGAGATGTTCCTTCCCTGCTTCTTACTCATTTGCAACTGGCAGAAGGCTTACTGTGTTTTTTGTGTTGTTTGGATGTCATATATAAAACTAATAAAGAGTAATTGAGAAAAAAGAATCTGAAAGATACAGGCTCAGTTGAAACCTAACAGGAAATCATGAAGTTCACATTCTCTCATTTTCCCAGTCCTCTTTCACAAGATTGAAAGCTTCTGCTTTAGATGTTAAACTAACCATAGTTCCCTGTGACACCCACGTTCAAAGAACAGTAGCTCTAATGATAGTCTTTAGATATTGTATTTTGAATCAGAAACCAAAGGGGCACTAATTTTTTTTCCATACCATATTGGGCATTCCAAGTTCTTCTGCATAGCCAGCAATATGCCACGAACCTCCGCAATGCTTGGAATGGAGGAATCCATAATGTCTTCTACACCTTCAAAAATTAAAAGGCTTCATGTTAAAATAGTCTAGTATTCTAGGCCTAAACTACAGTTTCAGACCTAAGATTCTATTAAATGGGTAGCCCAGACTGATTTGGAAATAAGGCCTATTGAGTTGAGAGGACTTTTACATCCACTGTCAGTGTGCAGATGAACCAGTAAGAATGACTTTTATTCTGCAAATCCAATAACATTTCAGTTCAACCCAGTGACTACTTTTTTTAAAGTTACTCTCAGCTAAGTAGACAGACAACTGAAACCTCACAACCTGATCATATGCATGTTTTACTCACAGCATAATTACTTGCTATGTAGATAGGATCACTGGACACTTTTTCTCACAGAAGGATTATTGTTGCTATCAACAAACCCTGAATGTTACTAACAGCTTTTAACATCCTGATTAAATGAATGATAATAAATGTATAAATTTGTTCCTATATAGTAGAAACCATGTAGCACTGAAATATTCATCCTCAATAGAAGTGTGTTGCACTACAGGCTACTCTTTCCTTATAACTCCCACCCCTTTCTCTTATAAATGGATGAAGGGGTGGGGCAATGGCATCATTTTAAGCAGGGGTCAGCAAACCTATTCAGCAGGGGGCCGGTCCACGCCCCTCAGACCTTGTGGGGGGCCAGACTATATTTTGAAGGGGGGAAATGAACGAATTCCTGTGCTCCACAAATAACCCAGAGATGCATTTTAAATAAAAGGACACATTCTACTCATGTAAAAACATGCTGATTCCCGGACTGTCAGCGGGCTGGATTTAGAAGGCGATTGGGCCGGATCCGGCCCCCAGGCCTTAGTTTGCCTACCCATGATGGTCAGGGGTCCCTTGACTGTACCTTTAAGGATGCAGCAGGAAAGCCTGAGGAAGGCCACAAATACACCTAACCAGTTGCAGGGTGGTGGCAAAGGCATGAATGCTGGCCGGAAGAAACTATGCGCCCCAGACCCCACCCTGTCTCACCTATTGGAGAAAACTGGAGAGAGAAAAACTTGGCCACCCACCATAAACAGAAGAGAAGTTAACACCCACTGATTCGGGAATCTATTGCTTACCTGTCGCCTTCATTTAGCTTTAGGCACCAGGCAAAGACTTTCCTTTTTAACCTTTAACTCTCCGTGGCCTTTTAGGAGTGGGTGGGATGTTTTTAATGCACTGCAAGGGGTTGCACTAGATTACCCTCGGGGGTCCCTTCCCAAACTCTACAATTCTATGGTTAATACACTTCTTCCCCCCCCCCCAACCCCTGGGCTTTAATGTTGGTTTGTTTTGTTGCCCCGGGCGAGATAAAGCTGCTAAGAAAAGTTATAAATATAAATCTATTATTTATTTATTTATTCAGTTTATATACCGCCCTATACCCGAAGGTCTCAGGGCGATTCACAGAACAAAATCAGAATACACAAACACAAAATAATCAAAGTAAAAAACAACAACCCAATAACAACCCACCCAAAAAAGAAACACGTTTTAAAATAAATAAAATAGCCGCCGTTTGACCGACAATGCCTCATGAAGCGAGTCCCTGGTTTTAATATAGGAAAACACCGCTGTGCCCCCGACCTTCTCTTAAAAACTGGGCGAAATTCCGAGTCTCCAAGACACACACAACACCCGCAACTCGCCCTTCCTATTTCACAAGCTTTCCCCGTCTCTCGTCCGGTCAGATAACTCTCTTTTTCAAGCCACGTTGACTAACTGCGGCCCGAAAGGAATTCCCCCCGCCGGCTACCCGAACGCTGTTAGCCTTCTCTCGCCGCCGCTGCCCACCCCCCCCCCCGCAAAAAAAACCCAAAACCATTTGATACCTCAAGACAAACGCCAAACCCCGTTTCGCTCTCTTCCCTCACGCAAATGTCCCCTCAGTCAGTCGTCACGCGCGCGCGCTCTCTCTCTCTCTCTTCCTTCTAACCGTCTCTCGGGCCCTTTTTCGCGCCTTCTTTCAGAACCGTCCCCTAGGCAACCTGTTCGCCAACCAATCATCTCCTCGCTTCCGCATCCGTTGCGATCACGTGAACCAGAACGCCACTCTTTCCCCCACCCCCCACCCCTCTCTCTCTCTCTCTCTCTCTCTCTCTCCCCCCCAATTGGCCGCGCGGGGAATAACAGCGGAGGGAATCGCGCTGTGTTTAACCTCAATTTCTGAGCAACGTTTAAGGCTGAGCTGCTTCATCGGCTCAGTATTGTCTATACCAGGGGTCAGCAAACTTTGTGGGGGGCCGGACTATATTTTTTTTTGGGGGGGGGAATTGAACAAATTCTTATGCCCCACAAATAAGTCAAAGATGCATTTTAAATAAAAACACACATTCAGCTCATGTAAAAACACCAGGCAGGCCCCACAAATAACCCAGAGAAGCATTTTAAATAAAAGGGCACATTCTACTTATGTAAAAACACACTGATTCCCTGACAGTCTGCGGGCCGGGTTTAGAAGGCGATTGGGCCGGATCCAGCACCCCAGACCTTAGTTTGCCTACCCATGGTCTACACTGACTGGCAGCCGTTCTCTCAGCCGTATCCCTGCCAAGAAAACTCCTTGGACAAAGTCAACAGGCATATTTATTCAAAATAAAAAATTCCTTCCAGTAGCACCTTAAAGACCAACTAAGTTAGTTCTTGGTATGAGCTTTCGTGTGCATGCACACTTCTTCAGATACCAATCTGAAGAAGTGTGCATGCACACGAAAGCTCATACCAAGAACTAACTTAGTTGGTCTTTAAGGTGCTACTGGAAGGAATTTTTTATTTTGACTATGGCAGACCAACACGGCTACCTATCTACTACTGGAGGCATATTTATTATTACTTATTATTATTAATGTTTATGATTTGAATGGAGGCTTCCCCCCCCAAAAAAAAGCGGAGAAATGATTCTGGTTTTTTTCTGACTCAGGTCTCATTTCATGTGGCAGGAGTGGGGGAAAGGTAGGCGGTTCACCCCTATTAATTCTTCGTCCACCTTTGGGGTGTTAAGTTTTAAGAAGATGAGAGGAACAAACTGTCACTTTTGGCTCTTTGGGCGAGACTACAACTCCCATGCGGGACGCGGGTGGCGCTGTGGGTAAAACCTCAGCGCCTAGGACTTGCCGATCGTCAGGTCGGCGGTTCGAATCCCCGCGGCAGGGTGCGCTCCCGTTGCTCAGTCCCAGCGCCTGCCAACCTAGCAGTTCGAAAGCACCCCCGGCTGCAAGTAGATAAATAGGGACTGCTTACTAGCGGGAAGGTAAACGACGTTTCCGTGTGCTACGCTGGCTCGCCAGATGCAGCTTGTCACGCTGGCCACGTGACCCGGAAGTGTCTTCGGACAGCGCTGGCCCCCGGTCTCTTAAGCGAGATGGGCGCGCAACCCCAGAGTCGGACACGACTGGCCCGTACGGGCAGGGGTACCTTTACCTTACAACTCCCATTATGCCCTTCCCTCATTGTTGGGACAGGAAATAGTCACCTCCCTTACAGAAGCGCCACGTTGGAAGGGATCCTATGGGTCATCTAGTCCAACCCGCTGTAATTCAGGAATATAACCCACTTGTTGGTATTGTCTGCCCGTTCTTTATTGTTTCTGTCTGTATAGCTTGCCTTAGTTGAACTACGAAAAGGAAAGGAAACTCCAGTGAAAACACTGTGGAAGTGGAGGTGGGAAGTCAATTTCTTTCTGAAGGAGCATCTCCACCTCCATCGTTCTGCCCGGGCAATGAGGTCCAGCGCCAAGGGCCTTCTGGCGGTTCCCTCATTACAAGAAGTGAGGTTGCAGGGAACCAGGCAGAGGGCCTTCTAGGTGGTGGCGCCCGCCCTTTGGAACATCCTCCCATCAGATGTCGAGGAAATAAACAATACCTGACATTTAGAAGACATCTGAAGGCAGCCCTGTTTAAGGAAGCTTTTAATGTTTAATAGGTTATTGTGGTGTGGTGTAGTGTAGTGTAGTGTAGTGGTTAAGAGCGGTAGTCTCGTAATCTGGGGAACCGGGTTTGCGTCTCTGCTCCTCCACATGCAGCTGCTGGGTGACCTTGGGCCAGTCACACTTCTCTGAAGTCTCTCAGCCCCACTCACCTCACAGAGTGTTTGTTGTGGGGGAGGAAGGGAAAGGAGATTGCTAGTCGCTTTGAGACTCCTGAAGGGGAGTGAAAGGCGGGATATCAAATCCAAACTCTTCTTCTATGGGCGGGGTATAAATAATAAATTATTATTATAAAATTATTAACAACAACAATAAATATTATATTGTTATAATAATGAATACCAATAATAATTAAATAATTAATAATATTTATTGTTGTTATTGTTATTAGCCCCGCCTTCTTCCCCAAGGGTTCCAGGCCGCTTTTACGTCAGCCCCGGAAACGCACTTGAAGGCGCGCGGGCGGGGGAGAAAAATGGCAAACCCGGAAATGCCTTCTCCTGGGCGATCGAATGCGTCACGCCCACTTCTGCCGCCGCCGCTGCTGTTGTGGTTCCCAGGCCCTTCCCCTGCCCACCGACCCCGCCTACCCAGGCCGCCCAATGGAACGAAGAGAGCGGCGTGAGCGGCGCTCGCCGGCGTCCAATCATCTCCCGGCAGCCGCTGTTGCGAGGGCCCCGGCCTCGGGTGGAGCCGCCATGTTTTTCCCTCGCGTCACAGCGCGGGGCGGGCGCGAGGAGGTGCGAAGAGAAGGGGCCGCCGGAGCGTTCGCTGCCGAGACAGCTGCGGGCGGGCGCAGCTCCCAGGGGACCCGCCGGCGCGACGGTAAGGGCCGCTCTGTCCTGAGGCGGCGGCGCGACTCGGAGGAGGCAGGGTCGCTTCGGTGGGCTGGGGACTGCGGAGGGGAGAGAAGTATATCCTTCCCCCCCTTCTGTAAACAACAACAACAGCCACACTATTGTCTATGTGGTTATAATGGGGTTAGTTTCTCTCTCGTGCCCTGTGGCGAGTAAAAAAAATATCTCTGAGGCGACGGTGGGGATGTGGTGGGGAGCCCAAGTTGCTTCCCTGCCTTCATTTCTGCACCCTTTTAAATATGTTGTGTGTGGGGGGGGGGTTATTTTGTGTTTTTATTCTGTGTTTCGATATCGTGTTTTTATTCTGTGAACCACCCCGAGAACTACGGATGAAGGGCAGTATACGAATTTAGATATTATTATAATAAAATTTCACAGCTGGGTGAGTAGCCTAGCATCGCCTCGCCTGCTGCCTGCCAACCTATTTCAAATGCAGCCCAGAAACACCATGGAAGCCCAAAGGGATGTTTAGTGGTGATAGGATATGTATATATATATATATGTGTGTGTGTGTGTGTGTAATGTATGTATATGTATGCGTATATATATGAATGAATATATGTATATATATATTCATATGCATACATATACATGTGTGTGTGTGTGTGTGTGTGTATGTATAGATATAGATATATATACACACACACACACACGCCCAAAAAGAAATATCTCCCATTTTCTAATACGTGGCTAATGCTGCTTGATCCCAATGCCTCCAAGCTCTTCTTGTCTCAGTTATGGTCTTGGAGTTTTCTCCCATCAGGCAAGTATGGTGTGTGGCAGTTGCGGCCTTTAAACTCAGGGTTGTTGGTGTTGTTTTGGCTTCAGGGCAATCTCTCGCCAAGACAGGCAACTAGGTCAGATGGGTAGCCGAGTTTCCGGTATGCACCCTGTAAGAATGCAATTTCCTGTGCTCAGGGATTTAATCCCAAGATGGTTCCCCCTCGGGAATCTTTGTAGTGTTCCAGTTAAAACATTATCTGTACCTGCATTGTTGTATCTGTATTTCAGCTATTGCAGGACTTCTCCCCACCCCTTTTATCTCAGCTGTGTCATTTGTTTAACAGGTTGGGCTTCAGTCTGTGGGTCATATAACCTGTAATTGGGTAGTGTATGAACTAAGTAGTACAGTCTGTGCTCAACTGAGTTGAGGGGAGGGCAAAGGAGAGATCAATACAATTGTCTAAACAGAAGATATGAAGAGAAAAACAATAGCAAGAACGTCAAAAGAGGTAGATGTACATAAATCCCAATGAGATCTGGTGTTAGAAAGTGTTTAAATAGTGGGTTGGTGGCTGAAGTAAAAGGCATTTCTGATCTTGGAAATGGTTGGCATAACACATTAGTATTTTACAAAATGTTCATTATTTGCATTAGCAAGACACAGCTATTGTTGTTGAAATCCCTGTTTTTCAGTTGTCATTAATCTGAATTTCTTAAAAGTGTAGTTGGATTTGTTTATTTTTAAATAAGATGAGGTACTGGGTGGACATGATTACAGAAGTAAGAAATGTTAGTGGGTTGTGTTTAGTAAACTACTGTATATGGTCTAGTTTGTTTATGACGTTAGGAAAATTAGAGTCAGGTGACTGGAAGCACTAAATCATGCAAACAGCTGTTGAGAGATTATCTAGAATGAATCTGGGTGGTGTCTGTAAAAAAAGAAATTGAGTGAGTGGCAATACCTAAATATTGGGCTGTTTAAAACCAAATAGCTTGGTGTAAAACCAGCTTTTTCTCTTGATAGCCTCACTTGAGACAGAATAAGTGTGTTACTTTATTATTTTTCAAAAGTTATTTACAAGTAAATCGGCCCAGTCAAAGTTCACTGTTGTAATATTAAAAGAGAAGCTGTGAGCAGGTACAAAGTGTTATTGCCTAAGCACTGGGGAATCATAGTGCTTGGCTGGCTGGCAGGGCGGGACAGGGAGGGCTTCAGGAGCAGTAAGAAAAACATTCAAGTAAACCAGAGCCCCAGCACCTCTTTTTCTGGAGGTGGTTGCATTCACTTCAAAGCATCCAAGCTGTTTAGATTTTAATTGCTTTCATTTTCTTTCCATAGTCCTGCGGCATGGATCCACAGGTAAATCTCAGTGTGACCTTCCAAGGTGACACACAGAGCTTCCTTGTGTCAGATTCATCTAATACCACATGGGCTGATGTGGAAGCCATGGTGAGTTGGATCTTTGATGGTTGAAATACACTGAACAACACAGAAAAATTAATATATATAATGAAAGTTAACTCTGATTATCAGACTTCCACATTTTTGCTTGCCATGATTAGGGCTGGATGATTATATATCGATATAGCATCCAAAACCGGTTTTGAAATCCATATCATTATATTGGGTTCATATTTTTGACCTGGCAATATATTGCAATACATGGCTCCATCCTTATTTTAGGCATTGTGATATATTGGTATATCATTATGTTCAGCTGGTGATATATAGTGATATTGAAAACCAGATATCACCCACCCCTAGCCATGATAAGCTTGCCCACTGCCTTCTGGCAAGCATGATATAAACCCCAGCCCTTCTTCCCAGTTAGGAAGAGGTGAGTGAGAATTGTCTGGCTCTTGCACAGTGATTCCTACCCCTTACCAACTCTTGAGATAGGAAAGAATACTAAAGGCTGTTTGGCTGCTGCCCTGCTGACATGGCTGAAGTGCCTCAGCCACACAGTGGCCAACCCAGCAACCCCTCATCAAAACTTTCCCATTTCAAACCTAACGTAGCAGATTGTCCCTGACCTTGTGTGGAGACACAGTGCCAGATCAGTGACAAGGAAGGGGCAACCACCACTTTCAGCTTACTTTACCAAGGTTTGCCAAAGATGGTGAGTCCCTGGTGATGGTAGCCATAAATGTTAGTTGAGTTCCCATTTAACTTTCTGAATTTGTGTTCTGTCGGCTCCATGGGAGCAAACAAATGAGGCCTGGCACACAGGAACTTGGTAGGAACTTCATCAGGAGCTAGATGGGGATTGAGCTACAATCCAACAAGATGGACTTTTATTTGAAGGGAGAACCTGCTAGGATCAGAGCTCATTACTCAGATCTGCTTGAAATACAGTGGTTCCTTGATTTAAGAAGAGCTTAGTTTATGAACAACTTGGGTTAAGAACACTGCAAACCCGGAAGTAGGTGTTTTGGTTTGTGAACTTTGCCTTGG
Organism: Podarcis liolepis; assembly: GCF_965112155.1. Taxonomy (NCBI): domain Eukaryota; kingdom Metazoa; phylum Chordata; class Lepidosauria; order Squamata; family Lacertidae; genus Podarcis; species Podarcis liolepis. The sequence goes on along the minus strand of NC_139573.1, from coordinate 43,602,386 downwards.
AAGCAGAACATGTTCCACTTCCTGTTGAGTGTGTTCCATTTGTAAATTGAGTCCCCCGCTGCTATGGGAAAGCACACCTTGGTTTAAGAAAGCTTTGGTTTAAGAACAGACTTCCGGAACGGATTAAGTTCGTAAACCAAAGTACCACTGTAGATCAGCACCTAGTATTGAAAGTGGCAGGAAGTGAACAGATCTCTGCAGTTCTGCTGCTGAAAGAGAAGTCTGGCTGAATGCAAATCCAGTGTTGCTGTCTGCCACAAAGTAAAAGAAATGCCCACTTACCGTATTTTTCGCCCCATAGGACGCACTTTTCCCCCTCCAAAAATGAAGGGGAAATCTGGGTGTGTCCTATGGGGCGAATGCAGGCTTTCGCTGAAGCCTGGAGAGCGAGAGGCATGGGTGCGCACCGACCCCTCTTGCTCTCCAGGCTTCAGGAAGCTATCCGCAAGCCTTCCAAGCCCGGTGGGAGTACCCGCGGGCTCACAAGGCTTGTGGGCAGCAGCCTGCAGCCCCCGCAAGTGTCCGCAAGCCTTGCGTGCACGGCAGGAGGTCCCGCCGGGTGCGCGAGGCTTGGGGCGGCAGCCTGTCGCCTGAAGCACGGGGTGCCCTCCGGAGGGCTCCCCCTGCTTCGGGCGAGTGTCTGCAAGCCTCGCGCACCTGGCAGGAGGTCCCACCGGGTGCGCGAGGCTTGGGGCGGCAGCCTGTCGCCCGAAGCACGGGGAGCCCTCCGGAGGGCTCCCCCTGTTTCGGGCGAGTGTCTGCAAGCCTCGCGCGCCCGGCAGGAGGTCCCACCGGGTGCGCGAGGCTTGGGGCGGCAGCCTGTCACCCGAAGCACAGGGAGCCCTCTGGAGGGCTCCCCCTGCTTCAGGCGAGTGTCTGCAAGCCTCACGCGCCCGGCAGGAGGTCCCACCGCGTGTGCGAGGCTTGGGGCGGCAGCCTGTCGCCCCAAGCACGGGGAGCCCTCCGGAGGGCTCCCCCTGCTTCGGGCGAGTGTCTGCAAGCCTCCTGCGCCCGACAGGAGGTCCCGCCGGTGCGCGAGGCTTGGGGCGGCAGCCTGTCGCCCTGAAGCACGGGGAGCCCTCCGGAGGGCTTCCCCTGCTTCCGGCAGGTGAGCGCAAGGCTTGGGGCGGCAGCCAGGGCTGGGGGGGGGGGAAATAATTTTTTAAAATTCATTTCCCCCCCCCCCCAAAATGAGGTGCGTCCTATGGGCCGGTGCGCCTTATAGGACGAAAAATACGGTACTCTGCCTCTTGGCTGAGGGATAGTTTGGCTGGATTTTATCGTGAGCTTGCTTTGCCCTTTGTACACAGGTGTTTACCTTGCTTGTACACTACTGGCTTGCAGTGAGTGGAGCATTACATGATTGGTGCAAGGTACAGTTTCTCTGGAGAGTCTGGCAAATATTTTTGGAATATTACTTAGTCCTCAGATTTTCTGGAATTTCATACTGGCACTCTTGAGAATCTGTTATTATTTCTATTGCCTTGCTTGTAGCCCTAATGGCTGCAAGGATAGGCTTAAAAACATGTGAGCAGCATCTGATGAAATCCTGGGCACTGGAGGCAGGGAGGATGGGATGGGCTGCTAAGCAAACTGTCCAGTGGTCAGCTCGGCCTCTTTCTCCCGTCGCCTGCAGAAGCTCCATCCGGGCAGCCAAGCTGGCTGGCGCTGCCTCTGCCATGCAGCCCTGCACCACAGCGGGCGGCTGCAGCGACACGCCTCCTTCACACACCTTTGCTTGCTTACTTACCCCGAAATTGTTAATATTATTATTAGTATTATTATTAGTGTTTGTATTGTTTTGTGCCCCCAGAAGCTGAGTGCGCACGTGGAGGTAGATGGTGGAAGGACAAAAATCCTCTTGCCTCTCTTTCTCTCTGCTTTCCCACCAACATTTCTCCTCTTATTCTCCCTCCAAGTCAGGCCATTGGGGAAATAGTTGTAATAATAATAATAATCTTCCTCCTGGTGCCGCTGTGGGCCAGAGAGCAGAGCAGACATGTTCGCTCTGCCTACCCGCTTCACGAAAAGCGGTGACGGCTCTTTGTCTAGGCAGGGAGGAAGCCTGTTTCGCACCACCGGTGCCAGCCCTTCGGCAAATGAGGCAGGCGGCAAATCGAGGAGTGGGGTGGGGTGGGGTGGGGTGGGGAGGACTACTTTCCCCCCTCGCCTCTTCTTCCAGCCCCCCCCCCGGTGCTGCTTCTCTGGAGCCGCCATCGGCCGTTTTCTGCATATTGAACTTGCTGCCATTTTCTCCATGGGGCAATTGTGGGTCTGTGTGTGTGTTTTGGGGGGTGGCTGAAGGATGAGCAGCTTGGTGGTGTGTGAGCTTGTTTGTTGAGGAGCCTTCCCCACCCTGCTTTAATGCACACTATTCTATTTTATTATGCCTGCCCTTCCCCAGCCCCATTCTTCCCAGTGTGCGTAGGAATTCGTTCACTCCCCCCCCCCAAGGTCTGAAAAAGTTTGCTGACCCCAGGCATAGCAGCCTAGTTCACTGCACTTCCATTCTCTTGCAGGTGAAAGTCTCATTTGAACTGAATGATATCCAGATCAAGTACCTAGATGAGGATCAAGACGAGGTACATTATCTCCACAGTTCCTGTGTAGGGTCTGTTTTAAATGTGAAAGTTTGGGGAGCAAGGTTTACGGAGTCTGGCACCGTCAATTCCCTATAAAGAAACTTGCATCTCTTACAAAATAGCTTCCTTTCTCATCAGTGAACGCTTGTTCTGTATTGGGTAATATTTAGTCTTTGGGTTTTCTCAGTCATGAAGCCTGTTTTAACAGAATGGGGATTCAAAGGAGTCTGAGAATAATTATCCTGAAACAAAATTTGCCTACAACAGGAATGGGGAACATGTAGCTCTCCAGATGCAGTTGACCCACAATGCCCATCAGCCGTAGAACGTAATGTCCAGTGGTTGGGGATGATGAGAGTTGTAGTCTTAAAACATCTGTGATGTTCCTGTTGCATAAGGTGTAACTGGCTCTTTTCCACTGTATGACGTTTTCTGTCTACATTGGATCAGTTGCACGTCACAAACTGAACACCACCCTCTAACGCCAATAGGCCTGGTCTTGCTTATCCCAGGAGAAGGGAGATGAGTTATTCATTTTCACCGGAAGTCAGTCTTTCTGTGTTCAGTGCATTCAGGTACCTGCCTCTCCACATTTCTCCATTGCTGAGAACCGACATGCTAAGATTCCAAAATGAGGAAATCTTGCTGGGCTGAGGAGAAGCTGGATCTCCTATTGCAAGTTATTAGGCTAATTGGTGTCATTGTCATTGCGTAGAGAACTTCAGAAGTGAAGTCTGTAACATTCCTGCCCAAGAAGAGCGTTGTGGATTATGAAAAGCTTTTATGTGTTGTGTTAGTGGGAGATTTGCAGCGTATAAAACTTGAATAAAGTCTGTCTGGTGTGCATCTGTTGCCCTGGGTCTAATCTGCTGAATCATAGCCTGGGTGGAGTTACTGGGCTGGACAGTGCCTTAAAGTATGAACCTACTTTGTGGGGTGGTAAGAAGAAGGGAAGCAAGCTAATGATATGAAGGAGAGTGGCTAGAAACAGTGGGAGTGGTGACAGAAGCCAGGCAACTGCTCTGAAATCCTGGATGAGAAATCCCCTTTTGATTTTAGGGTGGTGAATGTGACCAGCAACAGGGAATAAGCCTTCATTTGTGCTTGATTTCTTTTCACAGGTGTCTGTCAATACCGCAGGTGAGTTTCTGTTGCTTGCCTGAAACATCTGATGAGGATTATCAGCTGCATTTCTCTGAATAAAGCCTGCATTTTTATATCCTGTAGGGGGGGAATTTGGGTACAAATAGTATTGCACTTTTTATGCGCAGGAGAACACGCCTCACTTTCACCACATAAAGAAGTCTGCATTTAGTGAAGTTACAGGGTTTTCCTAGCAGTTCTCCTTTACAGATAGAAAGTAGCCTTTCTCACTGCAGTGTTCCTGGTTCCCTTTATGTAATTATACTTGAGCCTAGCAGCCAAAGATTTAACTGGCTCGCTCAAATTAAAATGTCATCCAGTTCCTGCTCTACCACTTTGGGCTCTCCACACAGCCTTTTTTTTCACTGCCTGTCTTTCCTACACCCTTCCTCGCTGACTTTGCATCTCTGACTCCACTCCACTCATACAAAACAGTTGATTCCTTTCTGTTCAGTGACATCACAGCAGCACAGCCAATAGCAAATGAGAGCAGGACTTGCAGGCAATAGGCAAGTGTCAGTTTTTTGTTTTTTGTTTAGTCTCTTAGCATCCTTTAAAATTTTTTATGCCCTTATGAGTCAGTTAGGCTCAAGTATTTACACTGTTTAAGGTCTGAGAGTGCCAAATGCTTGGCTTTTAATAAACATTAGAATTGAATTAGAGCTGGAGACCGGAAATGGCCAGATCCAAGTATGTATTAGGAATAGTTAGCATAGGTAAATGCTAATTAAATTAGGCAGATTTATGAAGTTGTGTATTAAGACAGTAATCCTAGCCAATCAACGTGTTAATTGAAACGTCTAATTCTACTGGCTGCAGTTCAAAGCATCGAATGGTATATTGTTGTTGCTGCTGCTATGGAATAACCTGGCATGTTTTGCTGCTGCTGCTGCTGCTGCGAACTTCCTCCATTGTAGACTCCAGCTTGTATGTATGCGTAAACAAACCATGTATCATAAAGACACCACAGACTCCACTGTGTCCTATTCCCAAAAGGAAACATGGACCCTGGTTAAGCTCCTGGAACCCCTGAAGTCTCATGCGACGTTTGGCATGCGTCGGTGGCATGTAATAATATATATTTGGGCCTCACTGACTCAGAGGCTATAAAACCCGAATACTTCCCAAACTGGAGGAAAGCTGAAATGTGTTGTACTCACACAATCCAGGACACTGCAATGGTTATTTTCTTTTCAAGTTGGAAACTTTTTTACATATAAGATTTGAAACTCAGGACATGGGTTGTGGTTTCATTGATAGCAGTCAGCATTAAATAAGTCCCTAAGTTCATGCATTGCAGAATGAATGTAGGAATTTCCCTTTCACATCCTTGAATGGGCCTTGAATTGGGGGGAAACGGGGTTTAACCCAGCGGCCAGAAGGAAACCTAGTGAGTAGCATACAATACACTCACGTAGCATAGGATTAATGTAGATGTTGATTTATAAAATGTGCAAAGGTGACTTTTATTGCAAGTCTGAATACAACAGAACTCACTGTGGCTTTCTCTCTCTTTACAGAGGAATACGAAGAAGCTCTTAAGGTAACGGATGTGATCAGCATTTATGGCTATTTTTGAAACAATACAGCTACAAAATCCTGGGCATTCTTTGGTGTGGGAAGAATCTGTGGAAATCCCTTCCTTCCACATTTCTCAGGGTTGTCAGGTTTTACTAGTGGTTCTATTAACACCCTGTGCCTTAAGCTCGTTGGAAGTGATGTTGTTATCTCTCGGTTGTAGGAGCATTGCTCCCACATAAATTTCATATCTGGAGCAGAATGGAGGCGGCAAAGTTTGAAGGCCTCCTTTACTGGTACTTCTGCTTGTGAGACACTCTTGCTGCTGTCAAAAAGAATTTACATATTTTTCTAGCCAAAGCTTAGTGTAATGCTAATAGGCCTACCTTGCATGAAATCTGCGGGGGGGGGGAGAGACCCAGCGTGGCATCCAGTGCACTCATTTTTTTTGGCACAAAGATTTCTGTTTGCACCAACAAATTTAGCAAAGGAGGAGGTGGAGAGGACATTCTGTTGTACAGCCAAAAGTCATTGCACTGAAGGTTGCATATAACCTCCCCCCCCCCCCAAGTTTGTAGCTCAAGTATTTGCTCTGTGTCTGTCATATTAAGCTTCGCAGGACTGTTCCTGTAATATTAAGCATGCTTGAGAAGATGGTGCTTGAGTCACGATGTTACTTGTACTTCAGTGTAGGTAAAAGCGGCTACACTTAACACACACTGGTGCATTCCAGGGTGCTGTAAAGTTCTTGCGAATCCACACTACAGTTTCATGGTCACTTGTCTGTGCACTGATCTCCTCTTAGCTCGACTGCTGTAACTCCACTCCCAGTTGGCTCTCCAGTTGGCTCAGGACACATCTGCTAAGCTCCTCTTTTTCTGATATAACTCTGATCACATCACCTTTCCCGACATTCTTATGCGGGTTGCCTGTCATGCTTCAAGGTTCAAGGCCTCTCTCTTACCTATAGCACTTGGATTTGCAGAGTACATTGAAGCAAATTTTTTGTGGGTGGGTGTTTTACCCTCCAGGCCACCCTGTGTGAGAGATCCTTTTTACTGTTTCCATTTTACAGGCTGGCAGAATTAAAGCTGAGAAAAGTGAATTGGCCAAGGCAATGTGCATCAAGGCAGAATTGTTGGTTTGTTAATTTGCCCCATAAAGAGACTTGCGGTCTTGTGGGCGCGCTGTCTGAATTTTGCCTTTCTCTTCTAGAAGTTAACCTTAGTTTGATCCTGGCCCCTGCTTTTGATGGATATTTTTCATTTCCTGACACTGTTCCTAGGGTTCATTTCTACATGTTTACCTTGCCAGCTACCTTTGGAAACAAACCAAGGCAGCATTCCTCAGCCTCAGATTCAGAACTTCTTGTTTGCTCTGTTTCTGAGGTTGTGTGCGTGTTCGTTTTATTCTAACTCCAAACAGCTGTGTTTCCCCTGAACAATAAGAGTGACTGATTCAAGGTTTGCATGTGATTTTCATTTTTGGCTTTGCCTTTTTAAGAAAGCCCTGCACAGGATTCATGGGGAAGTGTGAGTGCATGTAAAAGTATATTTATTGCAAGTTCTTTCTTTAGATTGCAGTGAAACAAGGCAATCGGCTACAGATGAATGTTTATCAAATAAGCGCTCCTCTGGGCATGCCTTCACAGCAAGCCCCCGAGAAGGCTGAGAAAACCCAGAGTCCCAGAGATGGGAGGAAGCCCCTTGCCCACTATTCCATGCTCGCTCGGACCTTGGCTCAGGACAGAGATACTGGAAGAGAGAATGAGAAGAGACAGGTAGGAACAAAAGATGTGTGTCCCTTGGGCCCCGGAGCCATCCTGTTTACCTGATGCTCTAGAAGCATATCAACATGTTATGCGCTTCCAACAGATAGTTATAACACAGCTCCACATTACACCCTCGCCAGCAGTGGCAAGCAGGTATTCTGCTTTCTGTAAACTCAAAGCTGCGCTGTTGAGAAGCAGTGTGAAATGCTTGCTTGCCTCTGGCTTTTCCACGGCTAAGGCAACTGAACACACAAGACAGATGCTCAGGAACTGCTCTCCACAAGTAGAAAGGTGCTGCTTACATTCTGCTTTGCCAGAAGAACGAAACTCCTGTTCCTAGCGGGAAGTTGGTGTTCATCTTTCTTTTGGAGGAAAAACACTGTGTCCTGCTTCAAAGAATGCGTGTCGCTGTTTGCTCAGTCTCAAGTTAATTATGAACTGTGTACAAGGAAGTTGTGTGTTAAGTTGTGTGGCTGCATTTCCCCCCTTTTTTGTCTCCCCAGAGTGAGCAGCATCCCAGTGAGGCCCCTCCTGAGTGGTTCACCAGCTATTTGGAAAGGGTGAGTTCCTCTCTGCTCTTAGATTTCTATTTGTCTTTTCAGACCTTGGGGAAGGGGTCATCGGAGGGTTTCTCAAGCCAGACCATGAGAACCACAGATTTCCACACGCAAACACACACTTGTGCTTCCTTAACATAATGGAGCTTGGCCCGCAAGTTGAAATTTGACACCACACTACATCAAATTGCAGTCTGGATAAATATCCAGTGCTTGGCTCATATTGTTAAGAGGGCACTTAGTTGATCTTAAGTGTTGTAATGGGTGGAGGAGAGCATATGGTAATCAAAAACATATAAATATGGTGATTGTCCTGGGTTTCATAACAATGTACAGTGGTACCTCGGGTTACATGCGCTTCAGGTTACATACGCTTCAAGTTACAGACTCGGCTAACCCAGAAATAGTACCTTGGGTTAAGAACTTTGCTTCATGATGAGAACAGAAATTGTGCTCCAGCGGCACAGCAGCAGCAGGAGGCCCCATTAGCTAAAGTGGTGCTTCAGGTTAAGAACAGTTTCAGGTTAAGAACGGACCTCCGGAACGAATTAAGTACTTAACCCGAGGTACCACTGTATGTGTTTGTGGCCAATACTGTTTTGTTGTCATCAACCTACGTATTGCTTCCCAATCCTAGCGTATCTCTGCATGCACCAGTTCTGGGACAGGGGAGCAGAGTAGAAGTACCTTTTAGAGAAAATCTAGGAGACTTTTCTTATGGCGCACCTCTTCCCCTTTCCAGTTCCGGGAGCAAGTGGTTCAAGAGACCGTTGAAATGCTTGAACAGAAGCTGAGTGAGAAGCTCATCCTTTCTGGCCAGCTCCCCAGCTCCTTGAGCAGCGCCACGCCCCACACCCCTGCAAGCCCCTCTGTGCAAGGAAACCCCTTTGACTGGCTTCTCTCCTGCAGTAACTGTCAGGCCTCTATCGTGGGCATTCGCTACCAGTGCAGGTAGGACATGGGCAGAAGGGTGAAAATGCAAATCGTACAGCTGTGTTGGTTCTTTGTGTCCAGAATGTCCCAATTTGGCATCCAGAGACTCCAAGGGGAAAGCAAGGGAGGGTGTGTTGTAGTTATGTAAAAAGTCAGAGTTCTAGTCCTTATGACCAAAATTATCCAAGATAAATATTGGAAGCATGTTCTGTGGATTGGGAGGGGAATCCAATGACCTTTAAATCCCCCTTTTCATTGGCACTTCTGCCCTTTTTAAAAATTTGTTGTCTTCACCTGTTTGCCTTTCTTGGTTTTTTTATACTTAAAAAAAAATCTGCATTAAGAAAGGCAAATCAAGCTATATCAGCAAGTTGAGGAATTCTCTTACTGATGTCTGTCTCTTCCTGATGCTTCTTCATTTTGGCAACCGTGAAAGGGAGATGTAGATGATAACAGAGCTCAGCTGCATGGCTACTAAAAGACAAGAGCTTTGCTGTTTACCTCCACCACCATCGTCTGGTAGTAAAACTGGTTATCCTTCAGGGGTCAGTTTCTCTTCAACTTTCTGGGTCCTTTACCCACTCAGTTTCCCAGCCGCCAGCCTCCCATCCAAACTTATATTTCAGTTCTCTTTCAAAAGCTGCAGTGTTTTCAGAATCCTGTCGCTGGCATCGTCACACTAAGCCGTTAGAATGTTTGTGAACATGTCATGGCAATGCAAAAGCTCAGCCAATTGGGGGCGGGAAGGATGGTGGAATAGCTCACAAGCAAGGTAACATTTTATGAGAAGTGAAATCTTTTAGCCTGCATGCTAACAGAAATAAAATTGCTTTTGTTTTATTTCAGGCTTTTCTCACATTTGTAATCACATCTTAACACAAATTGATTTAACCAGTTCAGTTAGTAAAAGATGAAAAAGCTGTTGGGTATCTCATAGCCTTTCCTCTCTTGACAGTGTGTGCCCATCCTATAGCATCTGTGAATCATGTGAAACAGGGACATATGCCCACGACCCTAACCATGTACTTTTGAAGCTGAGGAAGCCAGTATTGTGTATCTCAGAGACATATAATCTTGGGCAGTTCGCTCCTCGCTTCGCCACTCTGGAACAAGCCAGGTAAGTAGCCCATGTTCTGCAAACTGTGTGCAAACATGTGCAAACCTTGGGTCTGCCTGCATATTTGGGGTGTGTGCTGGTAGTGGATAAGCACACAAGAAAACCAATAGAGGGATACCCAGAGACCTGCAGAAAAGGATTTGGTTCTAAGTTCAATGTAAATTTCTGTTTCCACCTGGCATCCTGTGTTCTGTGGCTTTTTTGTCTTCAAGCTTCTTTTGCCTGCCTGTGTACAATATGCAAGGAATGCAACGTGTTGGGTTTTTTTAAGGCTCCCAGAGCAACTTAGAAATGTCAGTGACAAAGACAATTCCTGTCTTCAGACTTGCAGTCCAAACTGCCCAGCACAAAAGGAATAGGGAGGCAGGAGGATGCCGAACAATCAGCTGGAATTGAGAGATTTTTAACTGAGAGGGGGAACCAAGCATTGCTTGCCTTCCAGCATTTCCTGTTGAAATAGCTGCTAAGTTGAGGGTAGGAGCCTGATGGAGCTGATATTATAACAGAGTGTTTGGAGAGGCCCAGCAGTTCTTTCTCTTCCTCTGTCCAGTAGGCACCCAGGAGCCTACTGTGTAGAGCAGGCATGGTAAACCTGTAGCCCTCCAGAGATTATTGGACTCCCAACTCTCATTGTCCCTAACCACTGGCCTTGCTGGCTGGGGCTGATGGGAGTTGAAGTCCTGCAAACATCTCAAGGGCCACAGGTTCCTTCCCTTTTGCGTAGAATTTTCATGTCCCCATTTGCAATGAGATGCCCCACTGGCACCCGAGGGACCTTTGGGTGTGACGCTCAGCCCAGCTGAAGGAAATGGCCTCAACAGCCACGGCCTGCCCCCCCCCCAGCAGCCTGGGTCTGGCTTTGGGTGTGCAGATCCTCCTATAAGCAAACTAGTCTCTGCTTTCGACCTGCGCAGGCTTCAGAAACAGATGGACAAGCGCTTTCTGAAGGCGGAGAAGCAGCGCTTGCGAGCAGAGAAGAAGCAACGCAAAGCTGAGGTGCGGGAACTCAAGAAGCAGCTGAAGCTGCACCGGAAGATCCATCTGTGGAACTCTGTCCATGCTCTGGAAAACGCTGGCTTGACAGCTGCCAGATCAGAGAGCCTGCAGCCCAATACACTTCTGTAAGCAAACTGAGGACTGAGCTGCATGGGGGAGGCAATTTTATCTGCATGTTTGGAGCACTTCTGGGGGATGCTGCGCCCTAGCCAAGCTATGGGCCATTGTGAATCTCTGCAACGTTTCCAACACTTGTCACTTATTTGACTCCCTGAACCCTGGAGTCACATGCAAAGCAGCACCAGCAGAGTTCTGCTAGCACAGTGGTGTTTCTGTTTCCTCTCCTTCCCCCAACCCCCCAACCCCGTCTTGTGGAGCTGATCTTCAAGGCACTCGTGGGGCTACAGCAGAGAGGAGGGGAAAGTTACTGTGTTTTTCGCTTCATAAGTTTTTAGAGGGGGAAAGCAAGAAAAAAAATATTCTGCGCAGAGCACGTAAGCGGCTCTCGCTTTTCTTGCTTTAAAGCAAGCAAAGCGAGAGCCTCTTACATGGCTTCTGTCCCGCTTTGCACAGCTCTCATTTTGCTTGCCCATCCCTCCTCCCACTTAACTGTAAAGCACGGCAAGCAAGAAGAGGAGGAGACACTGGGACAGGTGCTTTGCTTGCTTTACAGCGAGGTGGGAGGAGGGATGGACAAGCAAAGTGAGAGCTGTGCAAAGCGGGACAGAAGCCATGTAAGCGTCTCTCGCTTTGCTTGCTCCCATCCGTCCCTCCTCCCGCTTTGCTGTGAAGCCAGCAGAGCAAGAGGTGCTGCGCAACTCTTGCTGAAGCCAGCAGAGCAAAAACGATAGCTGTGCAGCGGCTCTTGCTCTGCTGGCTTCACAGCGAGCGACGGACGGGAGCCATGGCTCCGGCTGCGGAGGCATCCCTCGGCTCACGACTGCAGCAGTAGCCGAGGGATCCCTCTGCCATCCAGTGCATTCACTCCATAAGACGCACAGACATTTCCCCTTACTTTTTAGGAGGAAAAAGGTGCATCTTATGGAGCGAAAAATACGGTACATTCCAGTAGCACAAGTTGCTTGCACTTGCAGAGCAGATGCATTGGATAGCGCCCCCCGGGATTTATAAGTTGGGCTGCTGAGGATCCTTTGTTCAAGATCCCCAGTCCCTTCTTAGACCTACCTCTCAAGAACACTCTGCTTGGGAGAGTTGACAGTAGATTGCAGCTTAGAACTTCTGTTAAATGCAGATCTTTTAAACTTTACTTTAGATCTGCCTCCCATAAGCGGAGGGAGTGAGCTTTCCTTCTCTCAGCTTGAGATAAGCAACTGTACTGACTTTCCCCTCTCTTTGCAGTCCCCTGCAGGGCTGCCCGGTCATTGTCCCAACGCTGAGCGCTGCCTTTGTGGATGAGAACCTTCCTGACGGAACTCGCCTGCACCCAAGGACGACCTTCATCAAACATTGGCGCATGAGGAACACTGGCAACATGGAGTGGAGCTCTGACACTAAGGTGCGTTCCAGTGCTTAAGGTATGTGCTGGAGCTGAGATCTCCCTGCAAGCGATGCCCTAGTCCCCACAGTTTCTTCAGCCCAGATTTGTAGGTGCTGTTTTTGGTTACTCAGCAGCAACAGAAAGACACCCTGCAGAAGCACAACATACAGTGGACCCTCCGGATACGAACTTAATTCATTCCGGGGGTCCGTACATACCCCGAAAAGTCCGCAACATGAGACGCCGCTTCTGCGCATGCACGCGGCGCACAGAGTGCTTCTGCACAAGGTGTGCAGAGCGCTTTTGCACATGCGCACGCAGCGAAACCGGAAAGTATACGCTTCTGGGTTTGCTGCCTTCGCAACCCGAAAGTTACGTAACCCAAAGGTAGCGTAACCCGAGGGTCCACTGTACTGCTTTCTTATTATTTCACAGGCTTCAGTACAGAGCCCTGTTGCCATCCTTTGCCTGTCATCACCTGTAAATTATTTGGGTGAGGACTTGGTTTAGATTGTCAGCCAGCCAACAAGCGACATGGGGCATTGGCCAGACTCCTAAAGGTGCAAAGCCCAAAGTTCCTTTGGGTTCAGGGCTGGGGAACCTTTGTCCATCCCCTCCCCCCGATGTTGCTGGACTGCAACTCCTATCATCCCTGACCATTGGCCATGTTGGCTGGGGCTGGAGGGAATTCTAGCCTAACAGCTACAGTGTTCCCATCCTTGCCGTAGTTGTTCATTTTTGCTGCTGAGCAAATCCAAAGCCACGGGATTGATTTAAGAAACACAGGGGAAGCATTGAGAAGCAGATTTTTTGTGGAAGGCGCAGTAGGAGACCATGTGTCTGTCGGATAAAATTGCTCTAACTGTGCCCCACAGCGCACACATTGCTTCTGAACCCGTTCCAAACTTAACCTACCCTAGGTTGGGACACCATTATTTTAAAATATATTTATTTATCATTTATCAAGTAACCCAAAACAATATGGGAACAGCCTTAGTCCCTCTGCCACCTTTGTTTGCCAGCCTTTCGGATTTTTTGTCTCCAAAGCTGTCTAGTTAATTCCTTAGAACAGACTTGAGGGGGAAGCTAGGTTTTTTAAAAAAAGTTTTTTTGTTGTGGAAAGATACTTGCGGTGAATGAGGCTCCCTTCACATGCTTGGCTGGGACCAGGAAGAAGTTAATGGCCTTTTGTTTTTCTCTCTGTCTCCATCCTTCAGCTGAAATTCATGTGGGGGAACTTAACTCTGGTGTCCTCGGACAAGAAGGATGTCCTTGTGCCCTCCCTGCTGCCTGGGCAAGAGGGGGTTGTCTCTGTGGAGTTTGTAGCTCCTCCAATGGAAGGAACCTACACATCTCATTGGCGGTTATCGCACAGAGGGGAGCAGTTTGGGCCGCGGATCTGGTGCAGCATTGTGGTAGACCCCTCATGCAACACAGACTGCCCAGAGAAGAGCAAACTGGTGTCCAGTTTTTTCCAGAAGGGCAGTTCCCATTGCAAGAAAGAGGTGAGGTCCTTATTTTATATCCCTGAGCCTGTGTAAGTTGTTGTCCCCCCCCCCCAGCTCTGCTTTCTGCTTACCACCTTCCCTTAGATCTTTCTCCTCAGGCCTCTGCTTCTCTGCTTTCTGCATATATATTTCCCCTCTCCTTCCTTCAGCAACAAGGTGTATTCAAGTTCCTCGGCTAAATTAGCTCACTTTGCTCTTAAGACTTTTTGAATTATTGCCAACAAATCACTGCTGAAAGGGTCATTTGTATTTGCACTAATAATAGTATGTGGTGCACTATAATGTAGGTACCACTGTGTATATCATAAACTTTCATGTAACCACCTTCCTTCAGCCACCATGCCTCCAGGCACTCCTGGTTCCATCCCTCTCTAATTTCAAATTAAACTTTTACAAACTTTAAAATATCCAATGACTTCCCTTCTTCTCCTTCCATGCTTCATATATTTAAAGAAGAGTGGAAAATATTTATTGAATACAGTGGTACCTCGGGTTACAGACGCTTCAGGTTACTGATGCTTCGGGTTACAAACTCTGCTAACCAGGAAGTGGTTGCTCCAAGTTAAGAACTTTGCCCCATGTTAAGAACAGAAATCAGCAGGAGGCCACATTAGCAAAAGCACGCCTCAGGTTAAGAACCATTTCAGGTTAAGAACGGACCTCTGGAATGAATTAAGTTCTTAACCCAAGGTACCACTGTATATGGAAAATAAGATTAGAAAGTCTGAGTCAAGTCAGTGATGTCATAGCGGTTTAGCCAATGGCAAGTTGGGCCTCCCAAGCAGCAGAGATAAGGCTTGTGACATCCATTTAGTAACTGTGTTCATACATATACATGTCTGTGTTGCTTTTTTTTTTGTCTCCCTTCTTCATCGAATTAAAAAACACTCTCTTTGAGCAAAGAGTAGATAACAGTGGTGTGCACTGGCCCCACAAGGTTTTGTTCCTGTTGCCTCCAGGTGGGGCTGGGAATGACTTCTATTGCAAACCCTGAAGCCTGCCTGTGTGGGCAGCACTGCGGTAGTTAGACAGCTTCCCGTGTTCCTAAGTGGAACATGAATGTAATTGAACAGATGTGAAAGATGCATCTCTTTCTGTGGGAAAAGAACAAACACTCTGTATCTTGCTTTCTATGTGGCATTTATTCCACCAGCAGGATTTTACAAGATCCTGCAAACATTCTGTGCGGTCACCTATAGAGAATTGAGAGGAAGATTGTTAGTGCCTGTGATTCGTTTGGTCTCTTGGCACAGCCCATAATTAAGCATTTTGTATTTTTTTTCACTGCACCCCTTTTGCCAGGAAGCTTAAGCAACAAAATGGAACTCTAGTGCCCAAGAAACTGTCCTGTATGTTGATGGCACAGTAAAAAGATAAGAGTTTTTGTTTGCCCTAAGTTAGGATGAGGCTGCTCGCCTTAAGAGTCACCTCCATGGTCCTTTCACTGTTTCTCTTTCTCCTTGTAGGAAAGACCCTCAAAGTTCAAGGGGCAAACTCTGCAAACTGCTGATGGTGCCACGACGGGAGGTGTGGCTGGCCGAGCTGCTCCACCAAAGCTGAAGAGCATCCTCAACGCTAGAGAGTTCTACATCCCATCAGTTGACCTGCTTACAGCTCAGGTAAAATGTCAGGTGTGAGCCAAGCTTGGAGGCAGGGAGAATTCACAGAAAATCTATAATTCCGCATTTGTTCTGCCCTTCAACACCAAAGATTCTACAGAGAGGCAAGTCTGTTTTCTCTTAAACTTCATAAAACTTGGTGTCTAGCTGACATGGCAGAGAGGTATGGAGATGGATGTCGCTCTCTTTTTATCCCCTAACTTGAATGCTTTCGTTTCCCTCCTCCCTCCTAGGATCTGCTCTCCTTTGAACTGCTGGACATTAACATCGTGCAGGAACTGGAGCAGGTGCCACACAACACTCCTGGAGGTAAGCATCACCCCAACCCCAGGAGGCCTGTCGGTGGTAGTTGTGATGGGCACATCCTTGCCCCATTTGCCGTAGAGATGCAGGTCTAGCACTCCATCCAGGGCCAGTAGGAGGAGCTGCCATCGTTGGGCACCTGTCGGGACCCGTGCTTCAGTAGGAACCCCTCTGTCAGTCCCCAGAGACTCCTGCTCCTGCTCCTTGCGGTTCTTGCTTGTTACCTGCCCCTTTCTGTGGTAGAGAAGAGACAAAGGAGGCTGTCTACTCAGAGCTTTTCACCAATAGGTTCCAAGCTTCCACCAACCTGGAACTGGCACTAGCTCCTCTGAAGACCAGGGCAGATTCTTTTGGCAATTCCCTCTTGTATTGCCACAGCTGCATCTGAGGTCGTCTGTGCTGCTTTGAAGCTGTGCTGAGGACTGTACCCCGATTTTGGCTTGCCTGTGGGCCATCATTTGCTTGCCTTGGACTCCCTGATTGCTTTGCCTGAACAGATACCATTTAGGGTTTTTATAGTTCTGTCCAAGACTGCCAGCCAGTCGAATCATGGGCGCCCAAAGGCGATGAATTTGTAACCCCTTCTGGCTTAAATCTGAGCTGTGTTGCCGTACTGAGCATGTCGGGTACATTTCTTTTGCCACTAAGTAATTAAAGGAAATCCCTAGCACTTTCTGCCTATTTGGAACAGTTCCAGGCAGGTTTGAGTTCCTTCACCTGCACAACACTTGAGGCAGTCCACAAAAATAGTTTTGGGAATCTCAAGAGCAGGTTCCTGTTCCTTCAGGTGGCATCTTGCTCTTCCAGACATGACTTGGTGCATGTCACCGCTGCCCCATGATAGTTCCTTGCTGGAGAAGGCTGGCTGGGACCAGATAGAGGAAGAGAGCAGGGGGAGAACATGTAAATTTGAAGCCTGAAATGGCGTGTTACATTTCTTCTGGTTACAGGAAGGGACAGTAAGCTACGCTTAATCCACTGCCAGACTAGAAGGTCTTACTTAGCCTGTCTTGTGTCTCTGAGATTTCACCAGGCTCAAGTAATTTGAAGCCTATTTCAGCTCTTCCATAAGTCCTAAGAGCATATGTATTTTTCAAAAATGAAAGCTGAGATTCTTAGAATGCTGAAATCCGCACCCAGTAATAAATTGTGCCCTTGCTTAATTGCCTTCATTTGTTATTTTGAAATAATGGACCTTCCCAATTATCTGGTGATCTGAACTGCATTGGGCTCCCATTGTTTCAAGTCTCTGTATAATAATTTGGGTTGGTTACTGAGGATGAAGATCAAGCCCCCAGCTTCTAGGGCTGCTTGAGTTCTAAAACTTGCGGCGAGTGCTCATGAGAACATTGCATCCCACAGATGCCCAGGCAGGGAAAGGGAAGGCTGAGAATCCGGCTAACTCCGAGGAAGGAGAGGAAGACATGAGTGGGACCCAGTTTGTTTGTGAAACAGTAATTCGTTCTCTCACCTTGGATGCTGCGCCTGACCACAGGCCCCCACAGAGGAAGGAATCCTTGCAGAGTGAGTGCTTAATCTGTCATCCTGCTGAGCGCATTACATGTACAGAAAAAGCTTAAGCCGATCTCGCATTTTGATCGGCTCCTGTGTTTTTGTTGATTTAGGTTCTCTACAAGCACTACAGGACAATGCCCACTGCAGCCCAAACAAGGACCCTGTTAGGATAGAAAATGTTCCTTCTCCAACACTACAGGAACCAGAGTCCAAGAATCAAGGCATAGAGGTGGCCCAAGAACCTGAATTTGGTAAGGAGAAGTGGCTAGAGATTGCTTCTTTGAAAGAGAGACCAGAACTGAGAGTATCAGTCTCTCTGCCCCATGGGTGGAAAAAGCTTTTAATAGATCCCCATGCTCAAGAAGGATAAATTCAAATTGGAATAAGTTCAAAGAAGAGCATGATAGTGGGGGTGGTGAAACCTTTCTTAGGAGTCAAGATTAAGAGCTCTTCCATTAAACCTGGATCAGGTTTAAGGTGCTGGTTTTGACCTTTAAAGCCCTATACGGCCTAGGACCCTTGTACCTACGGGACCGCCTCTCCTGGTATGTCCCACGGAGGTCTTACGGTCTTCAAACAAAAACATCTTGGAGGTCTCGTGCCACAGGGAAGTTAGGCTAGCCTCAACCAGAGCCAGGGCTTTTTCGGCTGTGGCTCTGATCTGGTGGAATCTCTGTCACAAGAGACTAGGGCCCTGCGGGACTTGACATCTTTCCGCAAGGCCTGCAAGACAGAGCTGTTCCACCAGGCCTTTGGTCAGGGCGCAGCCTGACCCCCTCCTCTGGCAAGCTGCACAGAATTTTGCTTAATGGTTGCCACTAATTTGATTTTAATTAATTTTTATAATGAAATGTTTTTAAAACGTTGGATTATTTTGATTGTTGTTAGCAGCCCTGAGCCCAGCTTCGGCTGGGGAGGGCGGGATATAAATAAAAATTATTATTATTATTATTATTTTATGTCTCCCAGCTTCTGTTTGCAGCTCTGCATTGCTTAGGCTGATCTATGGAAGTGAGCTATAGGCGACAGGACTGTACTTTTTATTGTTTTTCAGCCGCACGAAAAGGCTTTTGTGGAGAAAATCTTATTTTTATGGTGCCCAGTAGGACAAAGCAAATTACATTGAGGAAAAGATTCCTGCATTGCAGGGGGTTGGATCAATAGAAAGGGGCTGCAATAGTCTTTGTAATCAAATTGTTCCGCTGCTTCTCCTAGAGGAACTCCTGCTGCAAGACGGGGCGGAATTGAGTGATGGAGAGACCGAGGATGATGCCAAGGATGAAGTCTGTAGCCAAGCATCCTCTACCTCCTCTGAGGATTACATCATCATCCTCCCAGAGTGTTTTGACACCAGCCGCCCTCTAGGCGAGTCTATGTACAGTTCTGCACTCTCTCAGCCCAGCTTGGAAAAAGTGGCCGAGGCCTCGGCAAGCCCTGCGGGAGAGAACCAACCCTCAGCTCACAGTATCAACGACATGCTGACCACCTCGCAGACACTGGACGAGGTGCCTCTGACCCCTCAGATCCTGGAACCACAGCCTGCAAGGTACCAAGTGGACCCGGAGCCAAAGTGTGCTAAGACTTCTTTATCTCTGTAGTCATAAGCAACCTTCAGAAGGAGATAGAAAAGGGGTCTGCTGCTGAGTTTGGGCCTAGTGTGCCAGCCAACCAAAGCGCAAAAATCCAAACGCAGGCGAAACTAAGTAGGGTGTGTTACTAGGGAAATGGCTTGAATGTGTAGCGTAGACATATGCTCAGGCTTGGTGGGTGTGCTTTTTCTACAGTTTCTGGCTACTACACCTTCCCACATGCCTGCTTTTCTTCCATTTTTAAACAATAGATCTCTGGCCCCTCCCCAAAACAGCAGCTCCCAAGAAACAAGTGTTCCCAGTGGAGAGGACGCCTCTTGGTGGGTTCCAGACCAAACCAGAGAAGGTACTGTGCTATGATTTACAGGCTGATAATTGGTTAGCAACTGCTCCTGACTCAAATCATTAGTTTTACAGACCACCCTCTTCCAGAGCCTCAAGGTGGGTGGTGGCAAATCAATGAAAGGTGCTACTTTCATTAAATAGATTCAATGAAGGGTAATGCTGTTCCCCCGCGGGTGGCGCTGTGGGTAAAACCTCAGCGCCTAGGACTTGCCGATCGCATGGTCGGTGGTTCGAATCCCCGCAGCGGGGTGCGCTCCCGTCGTTCAGTCCCAGCGCCTGCCAACCTAGCAGTTCGAAAGCACCCCCCGGGTGCAAGTAGATAAATAGGGACCGCTTACCAGCGGGAAGGTAAACGGCGTTCCGTGTTCTGCGCTGGCTCGCCAGATGCAGCTTGTCACGCTGGCCATGTGACCCGGAAGTGTCTGCGGACAGTGCTGGCTCCTGGCCTATAGAGTGAGATGAGCGCACAACCCTAGAGTCTTGCAAGACTGGCCCGTACGGGCAGGGGTACCTTTACCTTTACCTTTAATGCTGTTCCCCATTATATTTCTTTGATAGTCGCTATTTGGTTCTTTCCTGCCAGTTCCTGCTCTCAAGCTCCCAAATATTTCTCTTCTAGTGGTCCAAGGAGCAGATGTTCCTGAACCTCCGCCTGCAGGGAATGTACATAGCACACCAACATGTCCAGAATTCTCCAGGTAATATAAGCTGGGTCAGGATGGGATTTTGTGATCCGGTTGGCAAGTGGTATCTGTCCTATTTTTCGCTGAAAAATAAGTGTCTGTTTCTGTATGCTTTGAGATCCCCTCCCACTCCTACCCAAAATGCCCACTGACAGCTGTGTAAACTTAATTTATGCTAGGCAAGATGTGCTCATTGAGTTGCAAACTGCACTGTGCAAGTACGTAGGCTTGTAGTGACATTTTTATGAGAGATGTCTGTTGTTCATAAGTGGACTTGTACCAGTAGCAAATAGATAGGTATTATCTGACTATCTTTCTTGGTTTTACCTGCCTTGTTTCATTCTTTGTATCTTATTGCTGTTTTGTTGTATTTGTATTATTGTGGTTAGTCTCCCCTGAACACCATTTTGGTAGAAAGGCAGAATTGAAATTTAACAAATAAAAATTTGGCTCATAGTGGGAATTCAGCAACTTGAACACAATAGTTTGTTTTTTTTTAATAAGGGGCAAGCTTCTAGCTAATATGGCTGCTAGGATGGGCATGAAAATGAATGGGAAATGCCTTGTGAAATCTCAGAGAGGACAATTACTAATTTTCACTTAATACGCAACCCTTTTTCTCTAGAATTTTTAATCTGGCATGCAAAGGGTTCCTGGGCACTTGTTCCATCCAGACATAAAACCTTTAGCAAGGTTTCTGTATTGTATTCATTCTGTGGAATCTCCACGTAAAAGAGGCTCGAGTATCAGGGTTGGATTTCTGCCTCCATTCAAAGTAGAGTGGAACCTCATGGTACGGACGGGATCTGTTCTGGAGGCCCGTCCATAGCATGGAACTGACGCAAGCCGAAGAGCTGTGTCTGTGCATGTGCACGGCGTGATTTAGTGCTTCTGTGCGAGCGGCAAAACCCAGAAGTAACCTGTTCTGGTACTTCCGGGTTGCCGCGGGACACAACATAAAAACACGTAACCCGAAGCAGACGCAACATGAGGTATGACTGTAGATTATATCGATCTAGCTGGACCACCTTCCAACCTAGCAGTTCGAAAGCATGTCAGAGTGCAAGTAGAAAAATAGGTACTGCTCCAGTGGGAAAGTAAACAGCGTTTCCATGTGCTGCTCTGGTTTGCCAAAAGCGACTTAGTCATGCTGGCCACGTGACCCGGAAGCTGTACGCCGGCTCCCTCGGCCAATAAAGCGAGATGAGCGCCGCAACCCCAGAGTTGGTCATGACTGGACCTAATGGTCAGGGGTAGCTTTACCTTTACCTTTAGATGGGCCAGTAGGCTTATTTGGTATAACACACTGTCAAATGTTGGTCGTCACAGGATCATGGTTTTCTTGGTACAGAATTTTTATTTATTTATTTTGGCTCAGGCACATAAGACAGAAATCCTACCTTTTAGCATTCTCTTTTCCTGAAAGGTTTTGCCCAAGCAGTGCATCCCATTTTCCTTACCATTAAGCCAAACCCTAGCATGTGCCC
Organism: Podarcis liolepis; assembly: GCF_965112155.1. Classification (NCBI taxonomy): domain Eukaryota; kingdom Metazoa; phylum Chordata; class Lepidosauria; order Squamata; family Lacertidae; genus Podarcis; species Podarcis liolepis. Next base: position 43,581,222 of record NC_139573.1, on the reverse strand, counting down.
CGTTAAGACAGCCTGCACGGTTCTTTTACTTTTGTTATTTATGTCCTTTAATTGCAACTTAACTCTGCAGGCACACCCATGGGAACAGCCTCGCTGGTGACCTCGTAAAAGGGGCCTTGTCAGTGGCTGCCTCTGCTTACAAGGCGCTGTTCGCTGGACCGCCAACCGTGGAGCAGGTAGGCAGCTCCTTGGGATGATAATTCTCCCCCGGGAATGGGCAAGAAAGGGATCGGAGCAGAGTTTGCATATTTTGTCTCTCTACTGTCGCACTGCAAGTACAAATTTGGTGTTACATGCACGTGAAAACAGGCTTCTAGCTTTTGTGGCTGCAAAATGAACTTGAGAACTTGTGGCACCAGGGATTGCTATGTCCAGGAGCTGGATGCTGGCCACCAGATAAATATTTCACGTTTAAATGTTGCTTGGGATGACAAGAAGGCGTATGTCCCCGTAGTCAGATTAGACTTCCTCTGATGGAAACCTGGACAGAAAATAGGGAAGTTTGTTCTGGGGCAGGTAGGCGAAGAGGTCAATTGCTGGTGCTCTGATCTCCAGAATGTTGGAAGCTCAACCTTGTAGTTGTGGATTCCTTGGAAGCCGTGGGCTAATAGGAAAAGCAAGGAGGAGGGTAGCTTCCTAAAACAAGGATTGGGATCTTGAATGCTCACATGGGCCTTGCCCATCTGGGCAAGCCATTTTGAAATGGCTTCGGAAGACCTGCAGCATCACACAGATGGCCCTTGGCTCCAGCAAGTTGGTGCTGTATCATTTCATTGGGACAGTCACCTGCCTTGTTCTGTCAGACTGCAGCCATGAGCTGCTTTGTTCTTTGGTCTAGTTGCCACTAGCCTCCTGTGTCTCACCATTCTCCAGAACCAGAGTGGAAAACCTTACTCGCTCCCATTGCATTCTGGTTGACTGGTGCTCTCTCTTCCCTTTGACGACAGCTGGGCAGTGGGAGAAGCAAGCACACGCAGTCCTCCGTCCTGTTAAAAATTAATAGATAGCAATTGCAAAAGGAACTTGGCTGTGTGAGCAAAGGTGGAGCTACCTTCCCACCCGCTCTGTGCAGTCAGAGAGGAGGGGAGATGGGGAGGACAGCAAGGATTCCAAAAATCCCTTAAATCGCAAAGGTAAAGGACCCCTGACAGTTAAGTCCAGTGGCAGATGGCTCTGGGGTTGTGGCGCTCGTCTCGCTTTACAGGCCGAGGGAGCCGGCATTTGTCTGCCGACAGTTTTTCCGGGTCATGTGGCCAGCATGACTAAGCCACACCTGGCGCAACGGAACACCGAAACCAGAGCAGTGCACAGAAATGCCATTTACCTTCCCGCCAGAGTGGTACCTATTTATCTAATTGCACTTTTTGGTGTGCTTTTGAACTGCTAGGCTGGCAGGAGCTGGGACCGAGCAACAGGAACTCACCCCATCACAGGGATTCGAACTGCCAACCTTCTGATCAGCAAGCCCAAGAGGCTCAGTGGTTTAGACCACAGCGCCACCCGCGTCCCTCATAGTGCTGCAGAAATAGGCAGGATCAAAATGGGGGTGGTAGCTTCGCCCACCAGAGTGATGTGAAAGCCTTCTGTTATTGAAATGCTGCTGACTGTGGAGTGAGTGGGAAGAGTAACCTGTATATTTTGTCCGTTGTGAAGATAAAATAATGGGGGGAAATGGGTTTCCTGAAGGAAAGGTGGGATATGAATATAATTAATAATTGCCAAGATAACATCCTCTCCTGTGGAAGGTGGGGATTTATTTCATGCATACAGATTGGGAAAAGCATTGGCAGAGAACCCTAGCTGTAAGCATGCACATTTCCTGGTTTTGATCGTTCTCCTCCTTCCATCCTTCAAGGCTCTTCCTGTGGCCACCGAGGAGCAAATGAACCCCTTCCTAGCCAACCTGAGCGAGATGGGCTTCTGCGACAGGCACCTTAACCTCAGGCTGCTACGGAAACACAACTGTGATATTTCCCAAGTTGTCACTGAGTTGCTGCAACTGAGTCACAGCGATTGGTACGAAAACCAGTATTGAACCTTTTCCCTCACCGTGCTCATTAAAACCTGAGCAGTAAATGGCACCAGCAGCTTCCAGCTCCCTTCTGTTCCAGCACAGCAGAGATGGCTTGGCTTCTGTTTCCCATTGCATCATGGTTCATCACCACCACTACCACCAGTATCCAATGACTCGGGCGCTAGGATTTCTTTAAAACACTAAGGGTTGTTCCTTCCCCAAACTGGCATAATACCAGATTTTGTTGTAGTAAAAAGAGGTGAATGTACACACGAAATACAAGTGAGCTGTGTTCCTAAGAATTTTAGGGCTTTTGTTCATGAGCGGCATGCAAGCAAGAACCAGAGACTTGAGGGGACTTCCTGTATTGTTCCTACCCATCTGGTGGTGGCAGCGGTGGAGCTAAACTAAAGACCATCTATTCCCGATTCTGTCCTCTCATGAAGGCGGTGGTGGAGCTGGCTGTCCTCTAGTTTTGGAATCAGGCATTTTGTTGGAGCAATAATTCCACCAGCATTTTCATGTTGTGTTTTGCAGGCGCTACCTTAAAATGCATTCGTCACAGTCTAGCTGTTAGCGTTCTTGGCCAATCCCATCAAAACCTAAATGCTGCTGTTTGCTGTTAGTTACCGGGAGTGAAATAGACTATGAAAGGAGCAAAGTCGGTAGCAAGACTGGGTGGGTGGTTCGTCATAAAAATACCAAAACAAAGAGCAGTTGCTCCTCTTGTGTAAATCTTTAGAGGTATTATTAATAGCTATTATAACTTAAGTATTTGATTGACACATGGTCAAGACATGCTTGGTGGGGGAAACGACACAAAACTATTTTTGTAGACCCATTCCTCGTTTAGATGAATAGACTCTCACATCCAAGATTTCTGACCCACCCTGCCCAGCCTGTGGACCAATTTTATTTTTTTTTTGGGGGGGGGAATGCACATTTTTAAACAAATGTTGATTTAATTTAAACATGTTAATAAAGCCCTTAAATATGTATTTGCATAATATTGAGCATAAAAGAACATGAGGAAATGCTGGATCAGAGATGGCATTAAGGGAGAAAGTTTTCCCCATCCCACCAGGGAAAAGAGACAGAAGGAAGTTCTGCCCAAACCCCATTGAATAAACAGGATGTGTGCCCATTCCAACTGGATTATTTCGCTCTCAGGTGCTCCTTTGACTTTTCAAACAATATAAAAAGAATGGCTGCTATCGTTTAAAAAAGACACACCTACACTTGGAGATGTGGCTGAACCCATACCTGTTTTTTGTGTGTTGGGGCAAACACAGGTCTGTTTTTTTCCTGCAACTTTGGGCTAATATGATTGGGAGGTGAAATTCAGAAATGATGGAAGCGATTCAGACCCCTTTTTGCTTTAGAAGAGGGAAAACGAAACGAAACACCTACTTCTGCAGTGCACTGCCTTTCCCCACCCTCATTTAACTTGTGCATGGAAAGCTACATATCTCTGATCAGAGATCTCCAGATTAGGATTTATTTTGCTTTGGGTTGATGGGTGAGAATCTTGGTATTCCTAGGTAGATCACATTGTTTGACTTGAATTAGTTCTATTGCTACCAATCCTATTGGCAAACCTCTTGTTAACCCTGGTAAAGAGATATTTCTTTTTAGGTTTCATAAAAGCTGAACTTTTCTTTTGTTGGCTTCATAATATTTTATGAGAGGGGTGCATGGGTGATAATTTCAAAAAGTGCAAATATTAAGATCTTTGTATATTGCTTAGAATAAACACTTTGAACAGTCTTTGGGGTGTGACAAATGTTAAAATAAAGTATACATTAAATAAGCATCCTTGCGTTTATGAAAATAAAACCAGCTCACCAAACATCCCTTGCTGGGTGGGGTTTATGAGGGAAACCATTCTTAACCTTATTTCGAGAAAAGTAACTTCCACTGAAATGAAACATTTCAAGTAAAATTGGGGTGGCAGGGCTTCTCGAGTGAGGCACACTTGTTTATATTCAATGGCAGAAGGTCTAGTGCTTTTTTCAGCTCGGGGGCACATTTCTGGCACCTCTCAGGTGGGTGCCATTGAGGACTGGCACCCCCCCACCCGATTCTCCTTCTAAGAAGTCCAAAAAACAAACATTTCAAATAAAAATGGAAGCTGGCCAGCATGGGCGAGTCTACAATTTTTTTATCTACGACTTCACCTAGCTCCTAGCTGCATTTGGTCAAGCTACATGGCAGGGTCAATTCGTATTTCCCTTTCTTCAGACAAGGGTCCTTCCAAGCTGCCCTAGCTATCCGTCTGAACCTAAGAGGAGAGAGGCGGGGGAACATTTGACCAGAACCAGAGGCAACCCCTAAACCAGTTAAAGGGACAGCTTGCATTGGTTTTTAGCACCTCCCCGGGCGCTGAATGCAGCTGTTCTCAAACTGGCATTTGTTCAGGGCTGTCCTGAGTTGCCGGGCAACTTACTGTAGTAATAATAATAATGATAATAATAATAATAATTTTATTATTTATACCCCGCCCATCTGTCTGGCTTTCCCATAAGAACTTCACAGTGAGTTCTGGCATCTATTTTTCTTTGGGGGGGCACATGGAGTAGGTCTGAGGGTTTGCTTACAAGAAAACAACATTACACTGAACAAGCTTTGTATAAAAGGTTTCCTCTCCCCTTGCCACCAGAGGTGCTAAGATAATTTAAGTGCTGCCTTAATGCATGGCACTCTGTTGTTTTGCTCAAGCCCAGCACCCCTGAACCCAGAGCCAGAGGTCTGTGGGAGCTCTGTACATGTACATGTGTCTCAGGAAACAGCAGTGGGAATACTTTTCAAGTAATGTATCCCTGGGTTTTTAAAGAGAGCTTCAACTTCTCTCTTTTAAAAAAACACACAAAAACTCAGCAAATTGTTTTCTAGATGCACAATCCACTGTTGAAAAGAAGTGGGGAAAGCACAACAGTCAACAAACTAAGCAAACTGCTTCAAATATCTTCAAGGGTTGACTTAAGGTATGGCCAAACCTGGCCCGCCAGATGTTTTGGGACTACAATTATCCCTGGCCACTGGCCCTGTTAGCTAGGTATGGTGGGAGTTGTAGTCCCAAAACATCTGGAGGGCCAAGTTTGGCGGCCATGCCTGACTGTCTTAAGCAAACCAAGGGACAATTTTTATAGCACAAGTGTTTAATAGTTAGCTGGCTTTTTGATGGGGAGAACAGAGACTTAACCACATAAAGAGCTTCTTATATTTCTGTCGGTGGCAGCGAGGTAACCAGATGCACACAACTGGAAGTGTTTGGGCAGTTTACCAAGAGCAACGATAAATTTGGTCCAGTGCTCCGATGGAGAAACTTGCCAAACGAACGCAGGCTTCAAAGGGACAACAAAAACAATTATTTTATTGAGATTTGGTACACGTTTATTGGTAAGTCTAGTTTACAACTGCCAGGCACACATAGTAATCTTTGGCAAAATGTTATTAACTCTTGCATTATTATTATTTTCAGGAGCAGGGTGGGGTGGGGGAGACCTTACCTTTGTTTTTGTCATTATTATTTACTTGCAATAAAATTACAAAACATAATTGGGTGCTGTTTTGACCTTTGAAAGCCCCCAATAGCCTGGACTTGGGCAAGCAGCTCCTCTCATAAGCATTCATGTCAGGTGAGATGAATTTGCTTCCCAAGATCAGGACTGGACAGGTTTGGGGACTTCTCTGCCATAGCATGCCCTGCAATTTCTTGCACCTAGCTTGCGTGTGAATGAATATTGTTTATAGTGGTTTTAGAAGTATTTGCACAAAGAACAAGATGTAATCAAGATATTAAAGGTAGAAGAGTGGGACAGAGACAATATAGATTAAAAGCATTTGCAGATGATGTGGTGATTATCGGTAGAAGAACCAACAGAGTCAATCACGAAAATATTACAAGGGATAGAAAATTTTGCTGAGGCAACAGGTCTTATGATTAATAAAGATATAACCAAACTCTTGGTTAAGAATATGAATGATGAGAGTAAAAATAAATCCAGATGCATCTGGATTAAAGATTGGAAGGAAGGCTAAGTATTTAGGCGTATGGGTAACAGCAAATAATATAAATCTGTATAAAGATAAGTATTTAAAAAGCTGGAAAGTTATTTGGAACAGAATGAATTTTTCACTATTAGGCAGTATTGAGTCTGTTGACCATAAAAATGAATGTATTATTTAGAATGTTATTTTTCTTTCAAACAATTCCGGTGATTGGCAAGGTGTTTCAATACATGGCAAAAAGATATTTCTAAATATATTTGGCAAGGGGAAAAAACCAAGAATAAAATATAAAACATTGAGAGATGCAAAAGAGAGAGGTTTCTCCCTGCCAGATATGAGATTATATTATGAAGCATCTTGTCTTTGTTGTCTGAAAGAATGGATGATATTGGAGAATTCATGTATTCTAGACTTAGGTCATGATAATATTTTTGGTTGGCACACTTATTTATGGTATGAAAAGGTAAAAGTACTGCATGAATGTTATGGATGTGGTGAAGGAAACCACGTCCTCCTTGGCAAACCTTTCCAATTTTTGGACTCCTTGATTGCATATATATATATATATATATATATATATATATATGCAAGGCATGCACAGAATAATAATAAACACAAATAGAGCTACCGTCCTTGGCACACTTTCCTGGGCGTAACCCCAATTCGACAAAGTAGGATTTCTCAATAAGTCGGTGACCAATTTCACTATGTTCTGTGGCGGAAGGGATCTCTGGTGGAACGTTGAGCTGCTGGTGTTTCATCACCTTAAATCTAGATATTGTAAAACTATGCTTCAGTGGTATGGTCATGGGAAACAGGTTGTGCTTTTTTCACCATAGGGAGGACAATGGGGATCTTGGTTTGTGGCTGAGGAGGCGCAGACATAATGAGGAAATTCCATGGAAAAGTCTGGATTGCTCAATTTCCTCTCAGAGCAGTGAGAGCAACTGGAACGACGGCTTTGCCCAGTTGCCATGGCTGCCCTCCAGGTGAAAAAGAGGACTTTGGAAGGAGCATAAATGGAGCGAGGAAAGGGGTTTGTGTTCTGAATTGAGCGCAAAAAAGGGAAAAAACAGCAAAGGGGGTGGGGGAGAAAGCGAGTGAAAAACTAAACCTGGAACACTTCAGGCTATTACCTCAGTTACAAGTTGAGAAGCGAACCTCAAATGCAAAAGACGGTTTAAAAACCGAGTCTAGGCATTTTCGGAACGCGCCAATCTTCACGCGGCCTAGGGCCGCTGGCAGATCCTGGCCAATTATGACGTGGGAAAGGGCAACAACACGCATCTTCGAACCCCGAAGGCGACTTATTCGAAGCCGTGGGGCGATTCACCCACGAAGCTGCGGCCGTCGCCATTTATGGACCAGGGGGAGAATATAACGCTATGACGCCTTTTGCGGGAGGCTTTACTTTCGAGTAAAGGGCGCCGAGAGCCCCACTCCCCACGCTTACTCGCGAGTAAATGCCAGCGGCGTGGCGCTTCAACACGGCCGGACTAGCCGTGCTTTTTTCGGGGCGCGCGGCCTCTGGCAGGGTCCGAGCTCGGCTCCCCCAATCTGAAATTAAGCACCGGCTAAAATCAGTCGCTGAGGGGAAAGCCGAGAGCGGACCGCCGCCATCGCCCCCTTCTCGGGCGGGAAATGCCCGGCGGGGGTGGAGCCGCTCGGCTGTCGCCCTCTGGGTGGCCGGAGGAGGGCGAGGCGCCGCCGGTTTTCGCTTTCGCTTCGTTCCGGAGTCCGCCGGACGCTGCAGCAGCCTGGCCGCTCTCCTCAGGCGGGGTGCGGTGAGCAGGTGTCCCCCTTGGGTCTCCTCCGAGGGGCCGCGTGCGACCACCGGCCCCTCGCCCCCTCGCTTCCTTCCCCTGCTGCCACTTTCTCCTCTTCTTCTTTGCTGCGACTGCCCTGCCATTTCCTCTTTCTGGCTCTCGTTTTCTCTGCGCCTCAACAACCGGATCGTCAAATTTAAGCCCTTGAAACCGCCCGCCTGGCGGGTCTGGGGAAAGGATCCCGATCCCTCCTCCCCAAACAGGCACCCAAGAGCCCCCTTCCCTGCAGCACAGTCGGGCTCGCCGGGGAAGCGCATGTCAGCCTCGCCTTCCTTGGCCCTAAGGTGGCTTTTTGCGAGGAGGAGGAGGAGGAACAATGGCCATTTTGCAAAGTTATTAACTGGCGACAACATGGCCTGGTTGAGCAAAATGGGAAACCAAATAGAGAGTAGTTAAGGTCCTTGTCTGGATGCGGTTGGAGGATGGATGGCGGGTCACAGATTGAGGTTGAATCCTGACAAGACAGAAGGATTGTTTCTGGGGTTAGGGGACTCCCTGGTCGTGAATGGAGCAACTGTGCCCCAGAAGGACCAGGTGCGCAGCCTGGGCATAGTTGTCAACTTTCAGATTTGAAAATATGGGATCGGCAGACTCACCTGTCCTGGGGACAGTCTAGGATATCAAACAAACCTGGATAGCAGTGGGAAGCAGCGGGAAACGGCGCTGGAATAAGGGAATTTCCCACCAAAAAAAGGAAGGTTGTCAGCTATGCGCCTGGGAGTCATTTTGGACTCAGCTGTCTGTGAAGGCGCAGGTCAATTCTGTGTCCAGGGCAGCTGTCAACCAACTCCATCTGGTACGCAGGCTGAGACCCTGTCTGCCCGCTGACTGTCTCGCCAGAGTGGTGCATGCTCTGGTTATCTCCCACTTGGACTACTGCAATGCGCTCTATGTGGGGCTACCTTTGAAGGTAACCCAGAAACTACAACTAATCCAGAATGCGGCAGCTAGACTGGTGACTAGGAGCGGCCGCCAAGACCACATAACACCAGTCTTGAAAGATGTTTCCGAGAGGGACAAGAGTGGCGCTGTGGTCTAAACCACTGAGCCTCTCAGGCTTGCCAGTCAGAAGGTCGGTGGTTCAAATCCCGCGAGGGGTGAGCTCTCGTTGCTCAGTCCCAGCTCTGGCCAACCTAGCAGTTCGAAAGCACGCCAAAAGTGCAAGTAGATTAATAGGTACCGCTCCAGCAGGAAGGTAAACGGCGTTTCCGTTCGCTGCTCTGGTTGCGCCAGAAGTGGCTTAGTCATGCTGGCCACATGACCCAGAAAAACTGTCTGCAGACAAACGCCAGCTACTCTTGGCCTGTAAAGCGAGATGAGCACCGCAACCCCAGAGTCGTTCTGACTGGACTTAACTGTCAGGGGTCCTTTACCTTTACCTTTTACGTTTCCGAGCACAATTCAGAGTGTTGGCACTAACCTTTGAAGCCCTAAATGACCTCGGCCCAGTATACCCGAAGGAGCGTCTCCACCCCCATTGTTCAGCCCGGACACTTGAGGTCCAGCTCTGAGGGCCTTCTGGCAGTTCCCTCATTGCAAGAAGTGAGGTTACAGGGAACCAGGCAGAGGGCCTTCTTGGTAGTGGTGCCCGCCCTGTGGAATGCCCTCACATCAGGTGTCAAGGAGATGAGTAACTAACTTTAAGAAGACATCTGAAGGCAGCCCTGTATATGGAAGCCTTTTAATGTATTACTTTAAATATATACATATATATATGTTGGAAGACCCACAGAGTGGCTGGGGCAACTCAGTCAGATGGGTGGGATATTATTATTATTATTATTAACCGGTGTTATGGAGACCTAGGCCTTCTCTTTTACAGGGTACTATGCAATACTTCAAAATGTAGTAAGCCAGCCACCTTTATTTGGGTTTTGGTCTCCTGAACGGGACTTCAGCTAGTTGAGATCCCTGCATTACAGGGGGTTGAACTAGATGACCCTTAGAGTCCCTTCCAACTACGGTGGTACTTCGGGTTACAGATGCTTCAGGTTTCAGACTCCGCTAACCCACAAATAGTACCTCGGGTTAAGAATTTTGCTTCAGGATGAGAACAGAAATCTTGTGCAGCGGCAGCGGGAGGCCCCATTAGCTAAAGTATCTCAGGTTAAGAACAGTTTCAGGTTAAGAACGGACCTCCAGAACGAATTAAGTTCTTAACCTGAGGTACCACTGTACATTTCTATGGTTTTATACTACTACAGGCAGGAAGGTAATCTCAGCCCCATCTAAAGCTACTTTTGCCAGCCAAAACTCCTTAATCTTTCCAAACAAGCTTCAAACTTGGTCACTATTTGCTTTTCTGTCCACGTTTAGCTCCCCGCCATCTACTCCCAGTATATAGAAAAGGCAGTGATCTACCCCTTGGTATTTTTGGGGGAGAGGGTTGACCAGAGTTGTCCACCGCTGACAATAGCACACAGCGCTACAGCAGCCAGTAGACAAATGAGCCCATCTCTTTGCCCTCCTTGCTGGGGAGGAAATAAACGTCAACGTGCCACACCTCCTAATATGGGTCCCACGATCAACCGGTTGGACATGCCTGGTATATATCTTCCCAAGTAGGGTTGCCAATTCATCAGCCTGGGATGTTCCTGGGTTTAATTTACAGCAGCTAATCTAAATTGTAGCGAAATCAGTAGTTAAAACTCTTCACAATTTGAGGATGAAGTGTTGCCACCTGCTAATGTTTTGTTAATCTGCTTGTTAAAGGCACAGTGACAGAGGTTGACTGAAGAGTTGGCAGCACTACTCCCAAGCCTTCATGCTGCTTTCAGTGCTCATCCTGTGAGGTATGTGCAACCTGTATTTCTGGGTTACCTTTCTAGGTGATCTTGAGTTTTTGAATAGAAGGAACAGCTCAGCCCATTAAAACACAAAGAAGGGGATAAGTCTCCTTTGTGTGTGAATGAAGCCTACCCCTTTTAAAAGAGCTGAATCTCTCCTGTAGTCAGTTTATAAAAAGCGTGTGTTTATCTAGAATCACTCCTTTTCTAATCCCAGATATGTAGCACTTGTTCTGGCTGCTAAATCCTGCTCTCAGCTAGGCAGAGGTATTGAGAATCCATCCTGTTTTAAAATAGATCGGCACAAGTTTGGAACTGGGGGAAAGCTTTGCATAGGTTGAGAAATACTTTTCTGAATTGTGACGTTTTGTGGGCTGTGGCTCATATTGAGTCTGCAGTTTTTCCTTTTCATTCTTTATAGAAGGCTGAGGAAACCACAGGTTGGCTAGGTTATGGAGCAGAACTCTATCTTGTCTAAGCCTTGTTATCACTGAACCTGATTCAAAGCAAATGCTTCAATCAGCCCAGGTCAAAATCAGATCAACATTTTAATATCTGAAGTTGTAACAGCTATGAAAGATAAACACTGCTAATTAATGTTAAGGTCAAAAGTTATAGTTCACGAAGTCAAAAGTCAACACTTTGTAGTTTCCAACACTGTGTATCTAGTAGCCTCCACGATTGGGAATGTTTGTAAAATATTTGAATCGGTAGAATATACGTTTATTTTGTTGGTAAATTTGAGTTAGCAGGAGGACTTGCTGGAAAATGTTCTCTCCGTTTCTACCCTGTTGAACTCATCTCTATTTCTTTGAGTACACATATACCCAGCAGAAATCCACAATTCCTCTTCTTCTTTTTCTTCTTTTTTATTTTCTTCTTCTTTTTTTATTAAAGATTTTCTTGATTTACAAAAGTGTGTGCAATGTCTCTCTCTCATATTCCCCCCCCCCCATGTAACATTTTTACAAATCAGTTTCATTTGTTGAGACATTAGGAAGAAAAGGGGGAAAGTGATGGAGGGGGGGGAGAGATGGGGAGGAGTGCGGTCGGGTGGCGATGTTTCTATTTTACTTACTATATGTAGGGTTTGGTGTCAGCGTTCCTTGTGCAGGCTCTTTGCTGTTCACTTGTGTTCCTTTGGTGGTGAGAGAGATTGGGGTTGGCCTAGGGTGTGGTTGTTCATTTGTGGTTGGCTGTGGTGGTCTTTGTTTTCATGTGTGAGTGGGGTGGGTGGGTGGGTGTTTTGGATCAGGTTAGCCATATTGATTTGTATGCTGTTGGTGGATTTTTGTCCTTGTCTTGTTGGGCTGTGTGTGTGATAAAGGGGAGCCATACCGGGGTGAAGGTGTCTTCTTCTATTTGTCCCTGTGTCAGTTTCAGTTTATTGATTAATTTTTCTAGTAGGGCTGTTTTCCATACTATTTGGTACCACGATTTCTCTTCTGAGGGTAGGTGGGAATCAAACAGCAGTGTTTGAAACCTGGTGATAAATGATTTCTCTAATTTGTATCTCCCCTTTTTCTCTTCCCTGCAACCCAATTTTCTTTTCTCCTCCTCCCCCAGTCATTCCTACTTTGCCTCCCCTAGATATGATTCGTGGCATTGAAAGGACTTCTTTAGAGGAAATGTTAAACATCTGACACTGGTTGGGGCCTGTTCTGGGAGTCTGCTAGTGTTTACCTCTGATACTTGGCCTAAGTAGGAACTTCTCAGAGTGATTTTTCCTTGCTCCCGGCTCCCCATCTCCCAGGTAAGAAGTGTGCCCGCCTCAAGCTCCTTCCAATAAGTTAGGTTGATTATCCCTTCACACAGTTGCTGAAAGAAACTAGCCATGTGTTTAGCCAAGGGGGCAACAGGGAGGGAGGGGGCAGCTGCCCCTCCATATCAAGTAAAACAATACAATTACCAATCACATCAGTTCTGCCCCCCCCCCCAAATCCTGGCTATGCCTACGAAGCCAGATGTTTTTAAGCCATATCTCCAGCTGCTTAAAACAACTACGTATTGGTCATTGGCTTGTTTTGTTCTTGCTTTTATTACATATGTTGTGTTTTAATCTTGTGTTTTTTATTCTCTGAGATCTATGGATGAAGGGCGGTATACAAACTTCATAAATAACAATAGCAATAAATAATAAGTGCCTCTCACTGCAAACTCAGGCGGCAAGCGCTGACAGAAATTGAAAAACAAGAGGAATGAATTAACATGTTTTAGGGGAAACCTCAGTGTTCCAGAACTACCCCAAAAAGAAAAAGTTTTTAAAAAGCCTAACGTGAAGACTGAGCATACTCAGTCGCAACGAAACGTTAAATGTCAGTTGAAGAAGAAAAGCAGAAGATTGTGGAAGCCCTGCTTGAGCTTCTTACAGTTTATGGTTTCCGGGCTGGCTGGCTGGCTGGCTGGCTAGCACCCCGAACAGGAACGCTCCATGTTGGGCAAAAGATTCCAGCATTGCAAGGGTTTGGACTAATGACCGTTGGATGTCCCTTCCAACTCTGCAATTCTGTGATGCTGTATCAGACCAGAGGCAAACGTGGCATGAGTTTATGCCCTAGGGGTGGGGAGCCTCAGGCCCATTGGCCAAATGTGGCCCTCTAAGCCAGTGTTTCCCAACCGGTGTTCCGCGGCACACTAGTGTGCCGTGAGACGTTGGCTGGTGTGCCGTGGGAGGGAGGCGGGCGAGTCGGGCGGTGAGAGGCGGCGGCGGCGAGGATCCGCGTCGAGCCGGGGGCGGCTCCGCGGTGGTGGTGCCGAGCGGCGGGGCAGCGCGTGCAAAAGGGAGGAGCGCGAGACAGCGGAGGAGGAGGAGGCCGGCATGTCCGGGCAGCAGCAGCAACAACAGCAGCAGCAACTCCCGGCGACGGCTCCTCAAGCCCCGCCACCGCCCCCTCCTCCGCCCGCTATCGCCGCCACCACCACAACAGCCGCCGCCGCCTCAGTTGCCGCCGTCCCTCAGTCCCTCGCTCTGCTGCCTCCTCCCACCCCCAAAGCTTGGAGGTTCCCCGGCAAGGGGGAGGGGAAAAACTTTCACTTTCGTGCGTCCCTCCCGGCGTGATGTCACGGGGCTGTAATGGTGGTGTGCCGCGAGATTTTTTTCATTAAACAGGTGTGCCGTTGCCCAAAAAAGGTTGGGAAACACTGCTCTAAGCCTTCCTCTCTGGCCCTTGAGATTCTCCCCAGGCCACCCCCCCATTGGTCCTGCTTCTCACCCTCCTTAAGTGTTTCTCCATCACTGGAACAATGTCCTTGAGCTATAATATTGCCTCTTGCAATAAACAGAGGGTGAATTGAAAGGGTGAAGGGTTGGAGGAGAGGCAGAAATAAGAGCTCATTTGTCTGTGTCTAGGGGGCGCAATCTGGACAGTTCTGCCAGGGGCGCAAGATCACCTAACTACGGCTCTGGTTTCAAACTGCCTTCAGTTCTCTGAAGCATTGCTTTTGAACTTAAAAGTCTGAAGGAAATGAGAGAAAAGGGGAGGAGGAGGAAACAAGTTTGAATGGCAGAAGGGGATGAGTTTGAATATGACAGAATAGGGCATATTGAATTTTTCAAATTCCAAAAATGAGGGGTGCTCAAAAGTTGTAACGTGACATGGGAATTCAAGGTGTATTTTGGTTAAATTAATATAATTTTGTTTTGCTTGGTGAGTGAAATGCATGTGAAATTGCATAGAAAATTGTTAAAATGATTGCCTGATTGCCAAGTACTTCACATATATTTGTTATTTTTATTATTTAGCGTTACCTGACTTTTTCAGAAGGTGAACTTATAATTATTTGGTTTTCCCAAAGAACTTTATGTGCTTCTTCATCAAATGTAGACTTGTAAAGCTAAATGTTGTCCATTCACAAAAATAATAGCAGGTTCAAGTTCCTTACTCTCAAAAATTTATGTTTAAGACCCCCTCACAGGAAAAAAAAATTGCAAAAATGTTCACCCTCCTAAAATGGCACACCCTAATGACAGAGGGAAAATGCAAATGTTAATACATTCCTCTTTACCCAAGCCTTTGGCCATTAAATAATCTGCTAAATAGGGGCGGAGAGACAGTTGGTGTGGTTATTTTATTATCATTATGTGTATTATGTTTTTATTATACTGTGTAAATTATGTTCTTAAGGTTTTAATAATAATAATTATATTATTTATACCCCGCCCATCTGACTGAGGCTGGATCTAGACATGTCTAAGAGGCAAGTCAGTTAAACACGTAAACTCATACAGGGAAATCCGGTAGGAGAAAAATGGGACTCTACACCGCCATCTGGTGTCACAGTGTTATATCGCATATACAACACATACAAAACACTTTTTCTTTACCAATCTAGCTGAGTCCTGGGTTGCCTCAGCCACACCTCCCTGGGATCCAAATTGAATAAATAAATATAACAACAACAGCAGTTCAAATATGGTAACCAAAAGAGCCAAACACGTTTAAATGTATATCAGTGATGGGGAATGTGTGGCTCTTTAGACATGGCTAGACCACAGCTCCCATCATCCCTGACCCCTGACTACGCTAGCTGGGACTGGTGGGAGTTGGAGTCCAACAACATCTGAAGGACCACAGGTTCCCCATCCCTGATGTAAACCATTCTAGCAGTAGGGCCTTCTGGCAGTTCCCTCACTGAGAGAAGTGAAGCTACAGGGAACCAGGCAGAGAGCCTTCTCGGCAGTGGCATCCTCTCTGGGGAACGCCCTCCCAGCAGATGTCAAGCAGATAAATAACTATACAACTTTTAGAAGACATCTGAAGGCAACCCTGTATCGGGAAGTTTTAACGTTTGACATTTTATTATGTGTTGAAAGCTGCCCAGAGTGGGTGGGGCATAAATAATAAAAATAGTAGTAGTAGTAGTAGTCACAAAGGGGAAAAGTTATTGCTGGGGAATGTAATTTTGTTGTGCCAGGTGTGCCTTCCAGGTGTCCTTGATCCTTAGGCTCATTTAAGAAATCAAGTACTGCCTTTGGGGACCCACAAGACCATGGGTAGGCAAACTAAGACCTGGGGGCTGGATCTGGCCCAATCACCTTCTAAATCTGGCCTGCAGATGGTCCGGGAATCAGCGTGTTTTTACATGAGTAGAATGTGTGCTTTGATTTAAAATGCATCTCTGGGTTATTTGTGGGGCATAGGAATTTGTTCATCCCCCCCCCCCAAAAAAAACAGTCTGGCCCTCCACAAGGTCTGAGGGACAGTGGACCAGTCCCCTGCTGAAAAAGTTTGCTGACCCCTGCACAAGACCCTCAGATCTTCATTTATCAAAGTCTCTTTGTCAGACAGCATCCCTGAACAATGGACAGAGTCCTCTCGTGGCTGAGGAAACTCTGCGGCAAGGAAGAGGCCGAAGAAGAAAAAGGAGAGCGCGACTCGCTGCGGGAGAAAAGTTCGGGTGATGAGGATGAAGCACCCTACTATGGCACCATCAACGGAGGCAATGCTGCGGAGGCGTCCTGCGCTCCTTGTGTTGGCGCTGCCAGCCGCGGCTCCGTCACCTGCCCTACGTGCCAGGGCACCGGGAGGATCCCCCGGGGTAAGTTTCAGCTCCAGACCTTCTGTTGCCCAGGTTCTTCCAAAGCTAATGTGGGAAGAGCCCCGCTGGATCCTGTTTCCCAGAGTGACCGGCCAGATCTTTCCGAGAAGCGGACAAGCAGCTCTTGAAGGCACCAGCCTGTACAACTAGCTGATCCAGACATACTTAAAACAGCTGGATTTTTTTTAAACAGACACACGAATGTCTTCACAAGTTCTGCTACATCTTGCTTAAGAAGGAAATGGCCCAAATTACATGCAATGTTCTGCACTGAGATGTACATACTGTTCTCTTCATTGGACCAGATCTGTGCTCCCCTGCATTGAGGGGTGTTTTCCAGACCTTTGCTTATTCTCTCTCTCTTTTTCTCTCTCTCCCTTCCTCCTCTGCTCCCATTCCAGAGCAAGAACAGCAGCTGGTGGCCCTCATTCCATACGGAGACCAGCGGCTCAAGCCCAGGCGAACGTAAGTTCACTGTGTCTTTGTTGATGGTGCTCCCTGCCCTTCTTCCCGCCGTCTCTTTCCTAAGTTTGCTTCTTTTGTGGCGGTTCTGCTACTGCTAATCTGCCTTCCTCCTGTTTTTGCAGGAAGCTGTACGTATGTCTCACAGTAGCCATCTGCCTGCTGATGACAGGGCTCATGATGTATTTCCTGTTTCCACGCTCCATTGCGGTGGTCCCTGCCGGACTGAATTCCTCATCTATATCCTTTGACAATTCTACTTACAGCATCACCCTTAATATGACTGTGAGTCCCTGGGGGTTGGTGGGACAGGGGTTGGATCGCATTCATGTCACAAAATCTATTTTCTTCTTAAATTGAGATTGTGATTAATGTAATGCGTGGGTTGTTATGGGGTGGTTGTTGTTGTTTTTAATACAATTACTGGGCTCAGAGCTGCCTGGAAGACGCATCTTCTTGACTTAGAGGGGCTTCTAGATCAGAGATCTCTGCAACTTGGTTGTAACTGTGCTGTGTGCAGAGGAAAAATCCATTATGTCTATGAAAAGAGGCATCCTTTATCACCGCACATGTTCCAAGGCTGAGAAGTGACATTCAAAGCAGGTTGTGGGACTCAACTTTGCCCCAAATTTAAGACTTTATCTATGGAACAAAGGAGCAGGTGACTAAAGGAGCCTGTTGTAAATGAGATTAGGAAAAATTAAAACCGCCTTTTTGTCTAGTCCAGGGGTCAGCAAACTTTTTCAGTCCACTGTCCCTCAGACCTTGGGGGGGGGACACAGACTATATTTTGAAGAAGAAAAATGAACAAATTCCTATGCCCCACAAATAACCCAGAGATGCATTTTAAATAAAAGGACACATTCTACCCATGTAAAAACACCAGGCAGGCCCCACAAATAACCCAGAGATGCATTTTAAATAAAAGGACACTCTCTACTCATGTAAAAACAAGCTGATTCCCGGACTGTCCGTGGGCCAGATTTAGAAGATGATTGGGCCCCTGGGCTTTAGTTTGCCTACCCATGGTCTAGTCCTTATACTGTGCTCAGCACATTACACTCAAATGCACATGGCACACCATACAGACGTGGGCAGAAGCAAGCGACGTCCTATGGGCAAACGCATTTCCATTTTTGCTTGTATCAATCTGTGCTGGATGAGTACAAGACACCAAGAGGGCACCAGATTGGTTTATACAAAAAGAGTGAAGTTTATTACACCTGAAACTGTTTCTGATCTAGTATTGTCATTGACTTTCCCTCCTGCCAGTCATTCCTTAGGATCAGGGATAGGGTCTCAAGTAGTACCTAAGAGGAATCTTCTACTGGGCTTAACCTAGCCCAAATATCAAGGCCAGTTCCATGCTCTCTACAGAGCTTTGTACTGCGCAGAGATGGTTCATGTTGGTCTCACGCATGGGTAGGCAAACTAAGGCCCAGGGGCCGGATCTGGCCCAATCGCCTTCCAAATTCAGCCTATGGACGGTCCAGGAATTAGCCTATTTTTACATGAGTAGAATGTGCCCTTTTATTTAAAATGTATCTCTGGGTTATTTGTGGGGCATAGGAATTTGTTTATTCTCCCCCCAAATATAGTCCGCCCCCCCACAGGGTCTGAGGGACAGTGGACTGGCCCCCTGCTGAAAAAGTTTGCTGACCCCTGGTCTCACGGAACAGGTGAGACCATATCAGATGGGTCACCTGATCTTTAGCATCTTCCTTTTCAGTGTGTCGAAAATACTTTCTGGATCCATTGTGAAATGTGAAAGCCATCCTCCATGCCTTAATAATATTTCATCCAGACTTCCCTTTGCTCCAGACCTCAATCCCTGCTGTATTCTCCCTCTCTGCCCCTGTGTGTTTATCTAATGTACAGACTCGGCATTCGGCTTTTTCTATGGCATCATGCATTTGGATAGGGCAGCAGAAGCAGCAGGGTGCTAATTATGGGATAAATATTCAGTCGCGGAACAGATGGACACACATGTACCAAGATGTCAAATTTATCAACTCATCCCACATAACTCATACTGCCTACCTGTCTTACTCTCTCTAGAATATGCTGAATGTGACAAACAACAACTTTTACACTGTGCATGTGTCTCAGCTTGCTCTTGAAGTCTTGCACAAGGCACTGGTGATTGGGAAAAACACTGTGACGACACAGCTGGACATCAGACCTTTACATGGGGCTCAGGTGAGGACCATGCTAAAGTGTGTGTAACAGAGAAGCAGTAGACAAGCAGCCCAAATTAACTTGCTCTTTCTTATTTACTTGCAGATGCATTACAGTGTCTCAAGTAAAATCATGGATAATAACACTTAGTAAGTATGTCTGTGAAATCTATCTCTGCGCTTTGGGGGAAAAAATCTCAATTCAAGTTATGCTGTCAATTGATGGAATTCTTTTTTATAATGACTTTAACCAATTGTGGCTGGCAAACTTATATGTTTCAGACTTAAGGAAGATGCCTTTGTTTTTTAAAAAAAAAACCCATTGAACAAATTGACTGCTTTTTAAGTATGAACAATTTACAATTTCTTAAACAAATGTTTCAATTTTAGAAGGAAATATCAGCATTAATTTTTTTTATTGAATTGCCGTATTTTTCGCTCTATAAGACGCACCAGACCACAAGACACACCTAGTTTTTGGAGGAGGAAAACAAGAAAAAAAAAATTCTGAATCTCAGAAGCCAGAACAGCAAGAGGGATCGCTGCGCAGTGAAAGCAGCAATCCCTCTTGCTGTTCTGGCTTCTGGGATAGCTGCGCAGCCTGCATTCGCTCCTTAAGACGCACACACATTTCCCCTTACTTTTTAGGAGGGAAAAGGTGAGTCTTATAGAGCAAAAAATATGGTATATAATGCATAGTGTCCCCATTACAGTAATGCAGCACAGCTAAAATGGACTTTGAAAATAAGCCAGTTGAAGCCCATCAACACTGCCCAAGATCCAGACAGATGGCCTAGTATCTGATTAGTGGGTTACAGTGAAGGAAGAGGCACAGTGAGACTAAGTAGATGCTTAGGTATCTATATCTATACAGTGGTGCCTCGCAAGACGAAATTAATCCGTTCCGCGAGTCTCTTCGTCTAGCGGTTTTTTCGTCTTGCGAAGCAACCCTATTAGCGGATTAGCACTATTAGCGGTTTAGTGGCTATTAAAGGCTTAGCGGATTAGCGACTAAAAGGCTATTAGCGGCTTAGCAGCTTAGAAAAGGGGGGGGGGCGGAAAAAAATCGGAACACTCGCAAGACGTTTTCGTCTTGCAAAGCAAGCCCATAGGGGGAGCTAAGGCAGAAAATTAGAACGGCAAAGAACTATATATCTAGCGCTTGTCTGTGTTGCTGAGTGTGCTCCTCAATTAAACAAATATCCCAGCTTCAGAACTTGAGTTGGGGTCTTTATGCAGTAACCGAGGGCCTGACTTTTAATGTCAGCCTGAAGACAGACCATTTCGAGGGACCCTGGGAACTTCAATCACACTTGTGTTACCTTTATAGCGAATACATCTAGTCTAGCCCTGACTGGCAGCAGCTCCTGCCAAGAGGTCTTCCCAGTATTACTTCCTAAGATATTTTTCAACTGGGGATGGTGAGGACTGATGGTTGGCACCTGTCTGTCTCAAGACACAATGGAGTGTGCCTCCAGGGGTGAAGTCAAACCACTGGAGAGTCACAGCGTCTGCTGTGGCTGCAGAGACCAGCAACGTTTAACTGCTGCCTCCTGCGTTGTTCTTGCTGCGGTAAGAGTGCTGACCTCCACATTTCCAATCAATACCATGTAGATTTAGCTTCGGGGTGTCAGTATTTCTTTCCAACCACCTGTTTGCTGAGGACTGGACCTGTGAAATTCAGCATGCAAAACAGGGGCTCCGGCCCTGAGCTGTGGGCCTGTTTGTGACAAGAGACAGAAAAACCCACCCCCATTAAGTTCTGCATTCAAAGCGTTGGCATAAGCAGCCGGAAACTAATTATCTTCCCTTCTCTTTCAGCAACATTTGCACGTGGTCCAAAATAAAAGTTCACAATGTTCTCCTGCACATACAGTAAGCGTCATTTCCTTGACAGTAATCTGACGAGTTTCTGCTCTCCCTCTCCCGCCCTGCCTCCTGCTCCATCCTCAGTTCTTTCCTCCAGCCAATAGCATAGATTTCCCCATGACAGTCCCCTTCACCTGGCTGGGCATTTTCTTCCCACCACCAGTCAATTCATGACATCTTTTAAGCTCCACTTTCTCCCTCTCGGTCCCAAGATCATGTCACCCTTCCCCAGAAGTCCTTGCACTGGCTCTACCAGCTTTCAGTCTTTTAACCTTCTCCTCCTTGGCACAATGATTCGTTCTTCTCCCCCTCTTTTCAGTCCCACCATGCACAACCCCCCTTTGCTGCACTCCAGCCCCTTGTCCATCGGGCCCCCGTTTTGTTCATTTTAAAGTATTTATACTGTGCCTTTCAGCCCAAAGTGAAACAAAATTGCAGCTCCACCCAATTAATCTGCCCCTTGATCCCGCACTGTTTGAGGACCCTGTTGAGCTTGAAGGCCAGCCCCACCACTGACTCTTCTCTTCCCAGAACAAACCTATCCACCCCCTTGCTTGCTCTTGTGTTGACTGCTGGCTGGCTTTCCCCCTTCTGCGTCCTTACTGGTCGTTGTCGGTCTCTTTCATCTGACTCCCATCTCTTCCCTGCTTATCTAATGTAGATTATAAGCCCAAAGGGCAAAGGCTGGAATCATTTCTGTATCCTGTAACAGTCCTGGGCCTGAACTCTAGACTTGAATTAAGCTGTGGTTGGAAACATGGAGGTGGTGAAGAGGAGGGCAGGGCTTTGTACGTCTTTGGTGGGTTGTGTCAGGTTGGGAACTAGACTTGGGGAAGTCATAAGGGCTGTCAATTTGCAAACATTTTGAGCTGGTCTTTCTCTCCCTCTCCAGGGGTACTGTGACTTGCTCATACCTTGCTCACTCGGAGCAGTTGGCCTTTGAAAACTACCAGTATGTGGACTGCAGAGGTAATGTCATGCTTCCGGGGATGTCCGGCTCCTCCTGTTCCCCATAGCTGCTGTCAACTCCCGGAGGAGAAACTGTCTGCCACATCTTCCGCCCTCTGCAATGAAATCGCAGCAGCAGCAACATTTTCATCCCTCCTGTAAACTGTGGGGTCAGGAAGGGAAAGGTGTTTCATTCAGTATTGCTAGTTCTGCTGCTAAGATGAGGGGCAGCCTCATCGGGATATAAAGAGATTTGGGCTATGCTGTTTGACACGGGTCTTGAGGGAACTGTTTGACACGTGTCTTCAGGGACCAGCAGAAATGCATCTGATTGTGGAAGATAGAATCCAAGAAAAGCACGCTGGAGCTTTGGGATTTTGCGCTGGAATTTGCATAGCTTTGAGCTGTGCGCGTCCAACACCAACTGGCCAGATTGGATTGATCTTCTACAAATGTTTTCTGGCCTGAAGAAGTGCCAAGTGTGTGCTTTATGGGAAGGCTGGAGTTTACCTTTGATGTTGTCGTGTTCAAAACAATCTTCCCTCGCTAAGCAGCAGAGAACTATGGACTTTGCACTCTTTACTTGCACAGGCAAACACTGCTTCTAAATGAGGCTGTATGTTTACTCATCTCTCATCTCACTGGCCTCCTCCTGACCATTGGATCAGCCCTTTGCAATGTGTGGCGGAGGCGGAGGAAGAGTACACAAAGGTTTTGGAAGTCACAAATCTATTATTCCATGTTCAAATCCTGTCTTTCTATATGCACCCCTCTCTCTTCTGGGCAGAGTCGGGGAGATAATAAAATCATGCTGACCTCCATTTTCTGTCAGATTGCACAATTCTCAAAAAAGGTACTCCAGAATAAATAGTCTCATGCATTGTTATTGGAGGCAATGTGCTGT
This sequence comes from Podarcis liolepis, assembly GCF_965112155.1. Lineage (NCBI taxonomy): Eukaryota > Metazoa > Chordata > Lepidosauria > Squamata > Lacertidae > Podarcis > Podarcis liolepis. The sequence goes on along the minus strand of NC_139573.1, from coordinate 43,558,687 downwards.
TGCTTCTTTGCTTACACATTATGATGGAAGATTTTTTTTGGCTGTGTGTGTGCAGTGCTGCCTGGTGGCGAGTTGAAATTATTGCACAAGAGAACTTTGTAGATGAGGAAGAAAGATGTCTGATACTCTTAAGGCTGTGTGCACACCAGGGCAGGCATAGGCAAACTCGGCCCTCCAGATGTTTTGGGACTACAACTCCCATTATCCCTGACCACTGGTCCTGTTAGCTAGGGATGATGGGAGTTGTAGTCCCAAAACACCTGGAGGGCCAAGTTTGCCTATGCCTGCACCAGGGCATTAATGTGCATGTGAGTTGCATAGATCTGATTTTTCAGTGTGCTTTTTTTGTGCACTTTTGCCCACAAATTTAAATCTCTCTCTGTTTCCCATCCACATTGGGCAGAGCTTGACTGGATGCATTTGTGCTGTGTGGTGTCGTCTCCTCCCTTCAATTGCAACTTTCCTGATTCCTTCAAGTTCTGGAAATCTGAAACCCATTGTAGGTGTGTGTGCAGGTATTTGTTTACCTGTTTTGCTTCTAACTGCATGACAACAAACTTCCACCCTAGCCGATGTTTTGTAGCAAATGAGCCAGATTTTAATTTTAATGTTTTTTGAAATACAAGTTGTTTTTTTTGTTCCACCAGATTTGTGCATGATAGCAGCTCTCCCATCCCTCGAAAAGTGTTTTTTGGGGTAGAGAACCAGCAGCCCACCACCTCATGGGGCCTAATAACGACCAGGCAGGTGGAAGTACTGGCGCCCCCAATCTGCAGACCCTCCCAATACAGAGCGCTGTGAGTCAGCTCAGAGAAGAGCCTAAAACCGTGCATTTAACACACAAGCACAACACACTAAGGCAGGACAGAGAAAGTGATTTGTGCAAGCCTGTTTCCCACACACACCCTGCCCGCTTTTCCTTTCCTGCCTCCTGTACCTGCAAAGGCCATTTTTATTTTTATTTTTTTCATACATGTTTTTTTGAATGAGCGTTTTGAAAACAATAAATACTGCAAACGTGCCTTCTGCAGTGACAGATGGAGGTAGACACCCTGGAGCTAGTGGGGAAATGGCCAGGGCTGTGCTCAGCTGATTAGCAAAACAGAAGTGGGCATTTTGTCCTAAGAGTGCACTTGGTGTGGCAAGTCCCCACACTTGTTGCTTCGGTGCATCTCCGTTCAAGTAGCAAGTCCTTTTACGTTGGATTGTTTTCTTTCACCGAATTATCCAGATTGGAGAAATCCAAATTAGTTGGAGCGGAAAGTGCAGGCTAGCCACTTGAACGAGGATGATATATGGGTGGTGTGGAAGTTTGCATACATGGGGTGCCCTGAGTCCACTTTAAACTGCCACATGTACATGCCCTAAGTCAGTGTTTTTCAACCACTGTTCCACGGCACACTAGTGTGCCGCGAGATGTTGCCTGGTGTGCCGCGAGATGTTGCCTGGAGGGAGGCAGGCGAGTCAGGCGGCGAGAGGCGGGGCGGCGGCGAGGAGAGGCCGCCCAGTGCGGGGCTCTCGCCGTCTGCCTGCCTGGCTGCCTGCGAGCTTGGCGGGCAGCGCCTCCGTCCGCAGCGCCCGCCTCGCGGCTCTCATTCCCTGCCGCTGCCAAAGCTCACCTAGCCAAGCCGCGCTCTCCTTCCTGCCTCGCTTTGCTGCCTCCTCCCCCCCACCCCCAAAGCTTGGAGGTTCCCCGGCGCCAACCCGCAGGTTTGACCCCCTTCTCACACCTGTTCGTGCTCCATGCACGGAATGGGGCGGATGGGGAGGAACGGGGCTCGCCGCTGCCTCCACTCGCCCTCCCCCCCTCCGCCGGCGGTCCCGCGATTCTTGGCTTTTTGGCGGTTGGCACAGAAGGAAGGCAAGGGGGAGGGGAAAAAATTGAAACTTACACTTTCGTGCGTCCCTCCCGGCGTGACGCTGCGCACTGACGTCACGGGGCTGTAATGGTGGTGTGCCTCGAGATTTTTTTCATGAAACAAGTGTGCCTTTGCCCAAAAAAGGTTGGGAAACACTGCGGCCTAAGTAAGCTTCCTTCCATACCAGCCCTTTTCTGTGAAACGGCTTTTGCTATGTTACATTTTACAGAGAGTCCAGAGGTGCAAATCTCTGCAACCCTGTGTTTGTATGTTTTTTCAGCCATGATTCGTAACGGATTCTATTTACTTTTGCAATAAAATGTGCAACTGCAGCACTGTCCTACGTGGAGTGGAAAAGATCTGAGGAAGCTTCTGGGGGGTTCTTACGCTTTTAATTAAAAGTTTCCTTTTTGCAGGTCCTACGTGTTTTATTAAAGGGACGTGGGTGGCACTGTGGGTTAAACCACAGAGCCTAGGACTTGCCGATCAGAAGGTCGGCGGTTCGAATCCCCGTGATGGGGTGAGCTCCCGTTGCTCAGTCACTGCTCCGGCCAACCTAGCAGTTCGAAAGCACATCAAAGTGCAAGTAGATAAATAGGTACCGCTCCGGCGGGAAGGTAAATGGCGTTTCTGTGCGCTGCTCTGGTTAGCCAGAAGCGGCTTAGTCATGCTGGCCACATGACCCAGAAGCTGTACGCCGGCTCCCTGGCCAATAAAGCGAGATGAGTGCCACAACCCCAGAGTCGGCCACGACTGGACCTAATGGTCAGGGGTCCCTTTACGTTTTACCTTTACGTGTTTTATTGCTTCTGGTTGATCAAGGTTGCAGAATTAGTGAAGAATAGCCTCTTAATGCCCTCAATGTCCGTTTCTGTTCCTGTGGCTGAAGATGGGGTGATTCTTCTAACACCAAAATGAGGCTCTTTTACTACTTCTTTTTAAAGTTAAAATGAAGAACTCAATCATCAAACCTACCCCCAGCCCCTAAAAGTGACATTGGGGGAATTGAGGGACTATCCATTGTTAACCCCCCAGCTTCAATCAACCAGAAGCAACTAAAATGGGAGGGCTTGCCAACAGGAAACTTTTCATTAATGTTGCAGACAACCTTTCATAAATGGGAACTAGTTTTAAGTACCGTATTTTTCGCCCTATAGGACGCACTTTTTCCCCTCCAAAAATGAAGGGGAAATCTGGGTGCGTCCTATGGGGCGAATGCAGGCTTTTGCTGAAGCTTGGAGAGTGAGAGGGGTCAGTGCACACCGACCCCTCTCGCTCTCCAGGCTTCAGGAACACATCCGCAGCCTAGGCAGCCCTACGGGAGGTCCCGCAAGGCTCCCCACGCTGCGGATAGCAGCCTGCTGCCCAGCGCAAGGGGCGCCCTGAAGCAGAGCGCCCCCCGCGCCAGGCAGACATTCGCAGCGTGGGGAGCCTTGCTGCGGATAGCAGCCTGCTGCCCAGCACGAGGGGCGCCCTGAAGCAGAGCGCCCCCCGCGCCAAGCAGACATCCGCAGCGTGGGGAGCCTTGCAGGAGTTCCCCGCAGGGCTCCCCACGCTGCGGATAGCAGCCTGCCGCCCAGCGCGAGGGGCGCCCTGAAGCAGAGCGCCCCTCGCGCCAGGCAGACATTGGCCAGCCCCACAAGCTCGGGGGACAGCAGGGAGGCGCAGCGCCGCCATCCCGCTGTTCCTCGACCTGGTTCTGTTTCCCCGACCTGCTTTTGGGGGGGAAATAAAGGGGAATTTTTTTTCCTTTATTTCCCCCCAAAAAACTAGGTGCGTCCTATGGGACGAAAAATAAGGTAAATACAGAAGAACCCTTGTCATGGGGAATGAGTATCACTGGGTTACTAGCATTACCTTAAGGAATGTGCAGAACCTGCATTTCAAATTCACTTCCAGCTAATCACAGACAAGCAAAGCCTCAGCAGGACTCTAGTGTGGATGCAAGCAACCTAAAGTCCTGCCCTAAGCAGCGACACCCACATTCTACCAAATTGTCTCCACCAGATCCCTCTCTAATCCTTTCTTCAAACCTCCCAAGGAAGGAGAACAGCGGGCTCCTGTTCTGCCGGTGATATTTCCCCCTATTTAAATCTAGTTTCCTTTTAGTGCTGGGCAACTGTTTGGCCACAACTTGCCGCAGTGGTCTCTGCAGGTTTAGGAATAATGTGATCCACCCAACACCACCCCAATTTAAGGCTGTGCAGCGGCTCAAAGTTTCAAGAGGAACAAACGTTTTGGAGAAAGCCATAGAACAAAAGAAATTACCGTGAAAATCCCTGAAACGAGAAGTAATCGACTATAGAATAACAAAAATAAAAAACTACTCAAAAATAGGGCTAAGGCGCTCCTCGCTGCTGATGTTAAAGAAAGGTATGAAAGCCTCAATGACAAGTTTTAAACAAAATGCTTCCTCGAGTTTACAAAGAAGTTTTAAACAAAACCCTGTTTAAAGTTTTAAACATAGCCCTGACTGCTGATGATTCTTTAACATCAGCAGTCAGGAGCGCTTCAGCCCTGTTTTTGAGTCTGTTTGAAACTTAAAACCTCAGTTACTTAGTAGGGCTATGTTTAAAACTTGTCTGAGTCTCTGCCCAGTTTTTGAGTTTGTTTGAAACTTCAAACCTCAATTACTTATTGCTACTGCTTGGTTCTCTTAAATAGGGTTATGTTTAGAACTTTTTTGAGTTTCTGCCCTGTTTCTTGAGTTTGTTTGAATACTTTAAAACCTCAATTTCTTATCACTACTGCTTATTCTCTTAAATACGGCTATGTTTAAAACTTGTCATTGAGATTTTCATACCTTTTTTGTAAACTCGAGGAAGCATTTCCAGCCCTGCTCTTGAGCTGGTTTAATATCACTTAAAATCTTATAACTTCTTTATTTCCTTCTGAGGAAACTGATTAGTTCAGTGAAACGAGTTTTGTAGCCGGCATCTCGTTAAGTTTTTGTTTAATTCTAGTTTATTTTTTAATTTTTGTTATTCTATAGTCGATTACTTCTCGTTTCAGGGATTTTCACAGTAATTTCTTTTGTTCTGTGTAATCTCTTGGTTCCGTGACTGTCTTTTTTTCACTGGTAGAACAGGCATAGGCAAACTCCGGCCCTCTAGATGTTTGGGACTACAATTCCCATCATCATTCCCGTGACCACTGGCCCTGTTAGCTAGGGATGATGGGAATTGTAGTAGTCAATTGAGCTGTAGTCCCAAAGCTGGAGGGCCGGAGTTTGCCTATGCCTGCCATAGAATAACAGAAATGTAGAAGAGATCCCTGGGTGATCTAGTCCAACCCCCTGCAATAACTTTAGTTATGCTCAGTTCTGCATAAAGGAGTGTGGTTTCAGTCTGTGACTCTGGAAAGCTTTCATTTTATGGTTAGGGAGGGTGGGAGAACTCATGGGCACAACCACTAAACTCCGTGTTTTGCCCCGGAAAAGTGCTTTTACAGCACATACAATGGACACCATTTTTCCTTCCAGGTCCAAGTTGCAGAGGAAGCTTTTCTCCCTGCTGTTGCCAGCTGCTCAGTTGTTACCACTGCTGTATGTACTCTGTAGTCTAAAAGAGAAAAGAGAGGCCATCAGTATCGGATTGAATCCAACAACAACGAATCCACACATTTCACAATGTTTCCTCCTCCATTCCAACAGACTGGTTTTGGCAAAACATTTGAGAACTTCGTTGTCCAGTTCTACCCAGACATAACTCAGTTGGTGCTGATAATGCCAAGGTTGCAGATTGGATAGCCTATGATCTTCAGGCGCCCTTCCAGCTCAATGATTCTACGTAGAATGCTGATGCATGTTTTATTTAAATCTATGTAGTTGAGGACCTCATAGCTAATATGCCGATGTTAAAAAATTAGGAAGGAGAGATCTGAAGGGGAGCGAGGACAGGAATGAGCAGAACGAGAATGGCCATTTGAGGCATAGAGAAGACCACAAACCTCAGTGAGGAGAACAATGTGAGTAAGAGAGAGGTTCACTGCCGGCTGCACTCAAAACAGGCTGCCCTGCCCAAAGGTTGCAGCCAAGAGGTCATTGATTCATAAAAGGTAAAGGGACCCCTGACCATTAGGTCCAGTCGTGGCTGACTCTGGGGTTACGGCGCTCATCTCGCTTTACTGGCCGAGGGAGCAGGCGTACAGCTTCCGGGTCATGTGGCCAGCAGGACTAAACCGCTTCTGGCGAACCAGAGCAGCGCACAGAAACGCCGTTTACCTTCCCGCCAGAGCGGTACCTATTTATCTACTTGCACTTTGACGTGCTTTCGAACTGTTAGGTTGGCAGGAGCTGGGACCGAGCAACGGGAGCTCACCCCGTCGTGGGGATTCGAATCGCCGACCTTCTGATCAGCAAGTCCTAGGCTCTGTGGTTTAACCCACAGCGCCACCCATATCCCCATTGATTCATAACTCCCCGCTTTTCCCTTTCTGACTCACCGAGTATCTTTTCAACAGCTTGCCACTGTGATTCGGCACATGGTCCGTTCTGCACAGGCAAGAGTCAGCATGGACCTCTGCGAGAAATTAAAAGGGGAAAACCAAGATGTATACATTTGGAGGAACTTAAAAAGAGCCAGGGCCCAAGCTCTGAGACATGTTATGACGGCACAGACTCCCAGTCTCTCAGGACCGAGGAACCACAGGCTGGTTAGGGTGGAAGGAAGGCATTCTGGATCACAGCCAAGTTTGAGCCTCTCTTAGGAAGACAGAGCTAGCAACTGCATACTCAGATCAGCTTCCTTTTATTCCATAAGGTGATGACATCTACCTCCCAGGCCTGTTGTAAAGAAAATGCAGTGGGTCTGTGCATCTGGCTACTAAACAAAAGGTTGGTGGTTCAAGCCCACCCAAGGATGGCTGTGGGCAGGACTTCCTACATTGCAGGGAGTTTAACTAGATACCTGAAGGAGCGTCTCCACCCTCATCGTTCACTGAGGTCCAACACCGAGGGCCTTCTGGCGGTTCCCTCACTGCGAGAAGCCAAGTTACAGGGAACCAGGCAGAGGGCCTTCTCAGTGGTGGCACCCACCCTGTGGAATGCCCTCCCACCAGATATCAAAGTTGAAAACAACTAGCAGACTTTTAGGATACATTTGAAGGCAGCCCTGTTTAGGGAAGCTCTTAATATCTGAAGGACTATTGTATTTTAGTATTTTGTTGGAAGCCGCCCAGAGTGGCTGGGGAAACCCAGCCACATGGGAGGGGTATAAATAATAAATTGTTGCTGCTGCTGCTGTTGTTGGTTGTTATAGTTGACTCTTGGGTTCCCTTCCAGCTCTACAATTCTATGATCTTATGAATGTCTGCAGGAAGCACTTTGGGCACCTGAAACCTATAAATGGCAAGGTGTCTTGCAATACCTTCTGAGATTTAAAGCAGTGATGAGAAGCCTGCAGATCTCATGCTGTTGGACTCCACTTCCCATCAGCTCCACCCAGAAGGACCAATGGACATGGTTAACGGGAACTGTAGTTCACCACCAGGAGGCCCACAAGCTCTCTACTCTTGATTTCAGGACGTCTCGCACAAGGGTACCTGCACCTGATGAGTTTGGTACGACTCGCACACTTTTAATCTCAGTCTACTCTCAAACCAACGTATCATGCCCATGGTCCACAAGCTTCGTTCAGACGGTCCACGGCATGTCTGGATTTGTGGCTAAAGATGGAAGGTGGTAAATAGCGATACTGAATTTTATTTGTATTTTTACTGCTTCTGGTATTGTACTGTATTGTATTACAACTTGAATTTTATGAATTGTTTACAAATTGAATTTCATAAAATTCAAGTTGTAATGCAGCTAAAAACAGTGCTTAATGAATAAAATAAGCAATAACAATACCCAGTGCTTTTTTCCCCTAGAAAAATAGGTGCCAGTACTCACCATGAAGTTGTTAAAGTAAGTGTCACACTTTTTAACACCCCCCCCCCCAAAAAGGAGTTTTTCCTCCTGGGAAAAACAGCACTGGCAATTCAATTAAAAACCATACAGCATTTAGCGTTGTGCATTACTATTGCTACAACAGGCAGAAAAATCTTTAATTGGTCTTCCAAGATGTACAGCAAGTTCCGCGGGGAAATGAGTTCAGGAGCCACTGTCCGAACCTATTTTGGCATCTCCCTTTAGCTCCGACAGGTCAGATGTTTGCAGGAAGAGCTCATTTCGTTTACGATATGTTTTGTTGGTTTCGCTTGGCAACATATGAATTTGCAGAAGAAGCTGCCATCCCTAAACCACAAGCAGCGCTTCTAGTGGAACTTGATTGAGCGCCCTCATCCCCCGAATCATGTTGAAATTGTAGCCTGACCTGTGGAGACTGCCCATGCTGCAATCCTGGGCACACTTGCGCAAGTCCCACTGAACGCCTGTTTTCTAGCGCGACAAACCCTTGTAATTTGACCTCTGTCTTACAAGGGAGGGTACACGGCTAGGTTAGCCTACACCTGATTTTCCAATACCTCCAGTGCATGAATATTTCAAAGCTCAAGCTCAGTCACAATGGAGGCTGAGGATCTGTTAACAGCTCATCTTGTGTGTGTGAAAGCCAGGTTAGTTTCAATGTAATGAAAGGCTTACTTTGTTAATTCTGGGCAGGATGAACTGTACAGTGGTGCCCCGCAAGACGAATGCCTCGCAAGACGGAAAACTCGCTAGACGAAAGAGTTTTCCGTTTTGGAGGTGCTTCGCAAAACGAATTCCCTATGGGCTTGCTTCGCAAGACGACAATGTCTTGCGAGTTCCTGCTGGTTTTTTCCTCCCCCCCTTTTTCTAAGCCGCTAAGCCGCTTATCAGCTGATCCGATCAGCAGATAAGCCGCTAATAGCGCTAATCCGCTAATCCGTCAATGGAAAAAACCGCTAGACGAAGAGAATCACAGAACGGATTCTTTTCGTCTTGCGAGGCACCACTGTATCTTTGAAGAATGGTTATCAGATGGAAGGCACTGACTAATTCTTTCCCGTGGCAGAAGAGTACCCAAATTAAGGCACTAATTTGCACACCCCAAACACATTCGAAGTGTGCTGCAGAAGGCCACATGGCAAAGTGAGTTTCTGACCTTTTAATATGAGACATTTTTTTTCTACTTGTGTTATAAAAAGGTAAAGGGACCCCTGACCTTTAGGTCCATTCGTGGCCGACTCTGGGGTTGCGGCGCTCATCTCGCTTTACTGGCTGAGGAAGCCGGCGTACAACTTCCAGGTCATGTGGCCAGCATGACTAAGCCACTTCAAGATGATAGACTATGCCAAAATGGCAAAATTAACTGGGAAGCTCAGAAATCAAGAAGACAAGAACTTTAAAAAAAAAGAATGGGAAAAGTTTATAATTTATATACAAGACCACTGCAAGTAGGTTAAAACATTGGCAGGATTTTAATCACATTTGTAAAGTAACAGAAACTATGGACAATTCAGAAGGAAAAAATATTTGGATAAATATTGACATGCAGTTGTAATTATTTTCCTTAGGACCCATGAAAGGGATAGGGGGAAGTCAGGAGATTCAGAGTAATCTCAGATTTTGGATTTTGAATTGATGTTTGTTGTGTGTTTATAAAAATGAAATTTTTTTAAAAGAGAGATTTATTTCTCCCAGGTTGGTCAGCCTCACCTGTCCCTCACTTCCCTCTGCAGCAGGTACAGAAACCACCTTCTTGGGCCTACGATTGGTCTTGTCCGCTCAATTTGCCAGAGCCTGCCTTTGCCTGCAGGGGACGTCCCTCACTCACCGAGGGTTTGAGATACCTTAGACATTCCTTTCCAGAGGCTGGGTCCAGGGGCTAGCCTAGGTAGGTGATGTTCATGGACAAGGCATCTCTGAAAACCCCCTTCTCTTGTAACATCTTCCCACCCTTCCCCTTACCTTGGGAGACTGGAGTCTGAGACACGGTGTTGGAGGGCGGTGGGATTGAGCATTTTGCTTGGATATCCCTCAAAACATGGTCATGCTGCTGTCCTCCATAGGCGCCTCTCGCCTGCATGCAACCACAGACACGCAAAGTGAAAACTGCCATGTTACTTTTCCCTGGCTAATACCTGCCCATCCTGGACCAGGTGTGCATTTTCCAGTTCCTTCCCCTTCTGCAACAGCCCTTTGGATTTCTCCCTTTTCAGCCTGGGTAACTGTCTAATTATTATTATTATTGATTTGTACCCTGCCCATTTGATTGGGTTGCCCCAGCCACTCTGGGCAGCTTCCAACACATATAAAAACATAACAAAACATTAAACATTAAAAAGCTTCCCTATACAAGGCTCCCTTTCTGTTCTGCTGCCAATGGGTAGCTCATCTGCTTCCACTTTTTATGTTGCCTTAGTTTTGACGGGAATGTGGCTTCACCATTTATGCAGCGATTGCTGATATATAGACAAAATTTCCCTTGCCAATCCTTCCGAACTCCTTCCCTTCCCCTCTGACTTCTGCACCCGACAAATTTAGTTCCTTATTCCTCAGTTCCCATCTTCTACTATGCTCCACTTGCAGGCTCCAAGGCTACACTGACTGGCAGCAGCCTTCCTGGGTTCCAGACGAGAGTCATTCGCAGTCCGATCTGAAGACTATTCAAGGATTGGACCTGAAAAACCTCTGCAGACAAAGCTATGGGCCTCCCCACTTTTCCCTCACAAGGTCCCCTACCCAATCCCTTGGCCTCTCTAGTTGTTGTTATTATTTATTCAATTTATCCACTGCCCTTCATCCAAGATCACAGGGCAGTTTACAGTATAAAAACACAAAAATACATAACATAATAACAAACAAAACAATACCCACCCCAGTTTAAAAGGCCACAGATGGTTAAATTGGCCGAAGGCCGGGGAGAAGAGGAATGCTTTTGCCTGGAGCCTAAAGATATGTAATGTAATGCAAACCTTCCTGGGGAGAACAGCCCACAAGTGGGGAGCCACCACAGAAAAGGCCCCGCTATTGTGCTGCCACCCCCCGGACCTCTGGTGCAGGAGGCACATAAGAAGTGCCTCAGGTGGTGATTGCAGGGTCTGGGCCGGTTCATATGAGAGATGCTGTCCTTGAGGTACTGAAAGGATCAAGTGGCTGTGGAGGCTGAAAGCCTTGCAGATCTTGGGCAGCTGCTGGTGGTCAGAGAAGACAACAAGACACAGGAGCCAACTCCTAGGGGCCAAGGTCCCTTCGTCACATTCCTAAAATATTTGAGGGGGGCCGCTTTCCCAAGTTGCCATTCAAATGGTGTACATGTACCATGTCTTGTGATCAATTATGTGGGGCTGGGCTTACCTGAAGGAGCATCTCCACCCCCATCATTCTGCCCGGACACTGAGGTCCAGCGCTGAGGGCCTTCTGGCGGTTCCCTCCGTGCGAGAAGCCAAGCTACTGGGAACCAGGCAGAGGGCCTTCTCGGTGGTGGCACCTGCCCTGTGGAATGCCCTCCCACCAGATGTCAAAGAGAATAACAACTACCAGACTTTTAGAAGACATCTGAAGGCAGCCCTGTTTAGGAAAGCTTTTAATGTTTGGTGCATTACTGTATTTTAATATTTTGTTGGAAGCCACCCAGAGTGGCTGGGGAAGCCCAGCCAGATGAGCGGGGTATAAATAAATAATAATAATAATTATTATTATTATTATTATTATTATTATTATTATTATTATACCTGATCGTCGCCACCCCCCAAAATTACAGTGGTACCTCAGGTTACAGATGCTTCAGGTTACAGACTCGCTAACCCAGAAATAGTACCTCGGGTTAAGAACTTTGCTTCAGGATGAGAACAGAAATTGTGTGGTGGCAGCGGGAGGCCCCGTTAGCTAAAGTGGTACCTCAGGTTAAGAACAGTTTCTGGTTAAGAACAGGTACCTTGGGTTCAGGTTCTGAACCCGAGGTACCACTGTACAGTGGTACCTCTGGTTACGTACTTAATTCGTTCCAGAGGTCTGTTCTTAACCTGAAACTGTTCTTAACCTGAAGCACCACTTTAGCTAATGGGGCCTCCTGCTGTTGCTGCACCGCCAAAGAACGATTTCTGTTCTCATCCTGAAGCAAAGTTCTTAACCTGAGGTACTATCAGTGGCGTAGTGCGGGTTGTCAGCACCCGGGGCAATGCAAGTAATTTGCGCCCCCTAACCCGCGGATTTGCGCCCCCTAACCCGTGGATTTGCGCCCCCTAACCCTAACCCCCAGATGTTGCGCCCGGTGCGGCCGGCCCCCCCTGCACCCCCCACGCTACGCCACTGGCTACTATTTCTGGGTTAGCGGAGTCTGTAATCTGAAAGGTCTGTAACCTAAAGCGGATGTAACCTGAGGTACCACTGTATTCAAGTTGGCATGCCTGCAACTAGATGAACAACACCAACCAGATAATGCAGCGCTTTGTGACTCCCATCATATTCTCCCCTGTGCCCCACATTTTCCCATCCTCTGTTGGGGAATTTTTTGCGCCCCCCTTTTAAACGACCCTCCTGGACCTGAGGTTTCTCCTCGTCTCCCTTGCCCAGGTACCTGCATCTGCCAGCATCTGCGCTCCAGCTGCATCTGCCTGCGCCGCGCTTCCCAGTGGTAGGCGCCCGCCTTGGGCTGCCCGCCGGACCGCCTGCAGCCGCGGGCAGCCGCGGTGGCACCGTCGCCGAGGCCCGTCGGGTCACACAATGCCGCGATGCCCGGGCAACTGGGAAGACGCCGCCGCCGCCGCCCCACCTGCCGCCCGCTGCCGCACCTGGCCGCCAGGGGGCGGCAGAAACCAGGCGCTGCTTCTCCCAGTCCTTGCCTGGCGGAGGCGCGTCCTGGGAGCGCGCGACTGATTTAGCACCCCGGGGTGCGTGCCAGGCGCTGCACCCAGGCAGGGGAAAGCTTCTTTGCAAGATCTCGCCCAAAAAGAGCGGGCGAGAAGACAAACGATGACCCAGAAAAGCAGCAAACGAAAACCCGGGGATGGAGGGAAGCGGGAATCTGGGAAGTTTGCAAGCAAAATGCAAAAGTCGGTGCAAAATTGCTGGTTGCAATTATCCTGTGCGCGAACGATCGCCGTAAAAAAGCAAAAAAATAGGGGAAGAGAGAACAGCACGTGCTCGTGTTTGTTATTTCTTGGATCTCAAAGCTGCAGGACTGAAAACCAGGCTCCGGGGGGAATTAGAATTTTGCCTTTGCATGTCCCCGCGCGGAGAAAGCTAGCTTGTAAAGGAGACGGTCCCTTCTCCCTTGCTTTCTACATGCAAGAAATGTGGATTTATTTATATCCAGCCTTTCCCTCCCCCGACAAGGACTCAAAAGGCGGCCTTTGGCCGGTTGACATCCCATGTCCTTTTAAATGTGTCTGTGGTTTCTTTTGCATAGAATCGCAGAGCTGGAAGGGAGGCTCATGTGGCCTAGTCCAACCGTCTGCAACGCGGGGATCTTTTCGCCCGCGACGCCGAGATTAAGCGTCTCGCGTCCACGGACCGAGCTCATTCTTGTTTTATCCACGACGCATTTTGCGCTCTGTGTTGTGAGCCGCCAAGGACGGGAAGCATGCAAATCTATAACTAATAATAATAATAATAATAATTTTTTTAAAAATGCCTCCAGATTGCTGCAAGCAAAAAAAAGAATAGTCCTCGATCGGAGCTCGCACGTTCAAAACTCCGTGCCCAGGGACCGAGCGCACCGCGCGCCTTTGGAGAAGAAAGCGCTTGCAGTTCCCAGGCGGAGGCGGAGGCGGCGCTGTCGAGGGCGCGCTCCCGATTGGTCCGATCCAGGAAGCCTTCCCCGCAGCCGCATCTCGGGCGCTGGTTGGCTTCGGGAGCGCTGACACCGCCCAGCTGGCCTCGCCTTTCCTCTCCCCGGGAGGCGAGAGGCATCCGCGGGCGAGCTGGGCGCGTGGAGAGCCCGGGCTGCGGACGGCTGCTCGGCGAAGGTGCTGCTGCTGCTGCTGCTGCTGTTGCTGCGGCGGCGGAATCCCCATGGAAGGTAATCTCTCTCTCGATCTCTGGAGTCTGCGATCCCTTCTAGGCTTCCCCGGTTCTCAATTCGGCCCGCTTTCGCCGCAGACGCGGAACTCGGTAGGAGAGGGTGTCCCTGAGCGTGTACAGAGTTCATTTTTTAATCGCCCGGGACTGTGGGATTTGGGCGGGCGCGTCCGCTTGCTTGGAAAAAAAGGCTTTCCGAATCGGAGGGTGGCTTTTCCCAGCTTCTCTTTCTACAGACTCGACACCGTCTGCCCTTGCTCTCCTCCCCCCCTTTTTTTAAACAGCTTAGTTGAAATAAGGTGACTTAATAGCTTGCCTGTTCTGGCCCATCAGCCTCATGTTGTCGCTCTGTTACTGTTTAATTAATTGGATGGTTTTGATCCTTTTTAATTTTTGTTTTGCTTATTGCATTTCTTATGTGCTGTTGGAAGCAACTCTTGATATCATGTTGGCGGAAAGGGTGGTCTGCACACTTGGAGGAATAATTCAGAGTCCTTTGAAAATATGCAATTATCTTTCCCCCCTGTAACCTCCAGCCATAACTTGACTTGAGCGCGACTGAATCTCATGCCCAGCCCAGCACTTTTTTGTGCATACCTTTCAGTAAACATTCAGCTGATATTGCAGCAGTAGAGAGGGTTGTGTTTGGAAGGCTGCTTCTTCCTGAGATAGATTCCCATCTTCGGAGAGTTTTTGAGCACAGATCCTGGCCAAAGGACCGCTTTAGGCTCTGTCTGCCACCAGTCATGGTGTCTATTTAAAGTAATACTGCTTCTATCTTTGGCCAGTAATCCAAAGGTATTGAGGGGGAGGACTGTAAGTCTTTGAGGGGGGAGGATAGCTCCCCCCCCCCCGGCACTTAAAATCTTAATAATAATAATCACTGCTTCAGATTCCTTCTTACTTTGAGGCTACATGACTTCTACATGACTACATGACTTCTCTGTAGTGGCACCAGTGTTTTCAAAACACACACAAAAAACGCCTCTCTACAGCTTCCTCACTTCTTACTTAAAACTACAACAAAAAACTTTTTAGTCTTTTAAACTTAGTGTCTTTCTCTTGTCCTTTATAGAGATGTTGCCATTGTGCTGTTCCTTGCTGTTACAGGCTGTGGTGGTGTTGTTGTTAATGTATTATTTTACAGTGTTATTTTTTTAGTGTGTTAACTATTTTTGAAACGAATACGGAAAAAGTAGCAAGTAAATGTTTTAAAATAAACTAAGGGAAAGGAAAGTTACCAGCTAATGTGGATCTGCAAATAGGCACGATTCAGCTCCTCTGAAAACCAGTTTCTCCGGATCGATTGTCCTCTTTGTGAATTCAGGTTTTCTGGGAAGGAGGTTTCTTTAGGGTTTGTGAAAGTGTTGCTTGAATCGAGGAATTTGAGATGTTTAGCTGAGGGATTACTTTGGCATCTGAAGAGTAGACTCAAAAGCATTACGGATAGTTCACCAAAAAAATAAATGTTCCAATTTCCCCTGTTTATTTGATCTGCATGTCTTTAACAATACCTCCCCCCCCAAAAAAAAGCTGCATCTTCAAGCATTGCCCATAGTGACACAAAGTATGTGCGCATGGGTTTGTATTTTGCATTAACTGTATCTCTGTGTCTTGTTGCCACAGTTCCACAACTGCTGTGAGCGGAAAAATCATCCGGCAACGCTTCAAAGTTTGGCTGTGCTCCGGAGGACTATGGGAAACCAGCTGGCCCCAGTGCCCCCATTCATGCCCCATTTGCAGGCCTTGCACGTGGTGGTTGTTGGGCTGGATGCAGCCGGCAAAACGTCGCTGCTGTACCGCTTGAAGTTCCAGGAGTTTGTCAAGAGCGCGCCCACGAAGGGCTTCAACATGGAGAAGATCCGGGTGCCGCTGGGAGGTTCGCGCGCCATCACTTTCCAGGTGTGGGACGTTGGCGGCCAGGAGAAGCTGCGCCCCCTCTGGAAATCCTACATGCGCCGCACGGATGGCGTCGTGTTTGTGGTGGACTCTTCAGAGGCCGAGCGGCTGGAGGAGGCCCGCGTGGAGTTGCACAAGATCGTCCGCTCCTCGGAAAACCAGGGCGTCCCCATGTTGGTGCTGGCCAACAAACAGGATGTGGCCCAGGCCCTCTCGGTAGCCGAGGTGGAGAAGTTCCTGGGTCTGCCCGAACTCTGCGCCTCCACCTCGAACCACATCCAGGGCTGCAGCGCTGTCAGCGGACAGGGCCTTCAGCAAGGCCTGGAAAAACTCTACGAAATGATTCTTAAGCGCAAAAAAGCCCTTCGCACCAGCAAGAAGAAGCGCTGACAAACTGGCGTGTGAGATTATCTCGGGGGGATTCAGACATTTTGCGCCCGGACCGCAGTTTTTTGCCACCCCGGGACATTGTTTCGGAACAATGCGAGGTTGCAGATCAGACAATTTCCTCTTTGGTGACTCTGCTTTTTGGACTTATGAATTGTGGAGCATTTGTGCCCTCGTTTTTGTATTTTTATGTTGTGAACCACCTTGTGATCTTCGGGTGGTGGGTAGTATACAGACTGAATAAATAATAGGGATAATACCTGCCATGGGCAGTAAGAAAGCATCTTGGCAGCCTTCCCTGCCCTGGATTCCCCTGGATTTCTCCCCCCGGGAGAAAGGGGGAATTTTCCAAAGAGTTGGAGGTCCGTCATGCGCCAACCGCATTATTTGTTTATATCTTTTCAAAAAGAAAGCATAATGTTTTCTGGGCTCCCCACCCCTGTTTTTCTGTTGTTTTTTGTAGAAAACAAACCTTAAATTATTAAAAAAAACAAACATTCTTTTCAGAGTTGGGGACGAGGCATTTATGTCATCTTTTGTGCACAGGGTTGAGGGAGGGTTTTGGCATGCTAAGGGGATGGACCAGATGATAAAGGAAAAACGCAGAGCTGCTTGCTTGCAGTGTTAGAAACTGAGATGGGAGGAGCTAAAGGGCACCTTGAACCTAGGTTATGGGCGCAACAACGGGATGTTTTACAACAAGAATACAAAGCTGAAAATGAATGAACTGCAGCTAAAATATTATGTTCATTTTCCCCATGGTCTAGTCCTTCCCCTGCCCACCCCCCTCATATTCTTAAGAGGGTCTCTTCTCCAGTCTTCAAAGAGTAGCTGGAAGTGGGGAGACAGAAAAAGTCCTCCTTTCCTTCCACACTGCAGTTTCAATCTGAAATCTTAGGCTCAGCAACTGCTCACGCTAATGAAATTCCCTGTCACAAAATGCGCCCAGAACAATGGGAGTTTCGAACGTGGCTTGCATGATGTTTATAAAGATTCTTTGTAAACATCGTGCCTCCTGGAACCGAAGGTAATGCTTAAACCTCTGCAGGAAGAGAGGCTGGAGCTCACAGCTTTTCAGGGCCTTTAGTTTTCTACCCACAAACCTCTGGATACATCCCCATGAGTTGTTCCTGCTCTGTAGTGAAGACAGGCTTATGCTGGAAGACAAGGACTCGTGAGTTCCTTTACATGTCCCAGTGATTATCATCATTAGGTACCCACAGCTAGCTCCTCAGTATCTGGGAATGGGGACACCCAGGTTGTCACTTCTAGGGAGGCTCTGGGCGTAGCACTATTCCTTTTGGAGATGAAGGACTGGTTGCCGTGCTCCCAGTTTCCTCTTCTGGTGATAGAGACTGCCTGCGTTGACTTGGGAGAGGAGGAGGGGAGGGGTGTGTTTGACGCGAGGGGCTTTGCGTTGCTGTAAAATTCCATCTGCTTTTGCGCTGTTTCCCCCTCCCCAGTTTTCCATGAGCCTTATAAAGGCCCAGATCAACATTGTTCGCTCAGGCTTTGTTTAGATCAGAAGCAATTTCCAGCTCCAGAGTTTGGCGCTTTCTCAACTAAGGACGTCTCTGAGCATGCAAATCTTCATTTGAAGATAACCAGAGGTAATGATTGCAAACATTGCAGCTGAACATTTATCAATACACTTGTCAGTGCAATAAGGTGTCCGGTGATGATAAAAAAGAAAACCATTCACTGGTTTTCCTTTTTGCATTTTCCTTCGCTTCTAATTCAGCATTTTGCTCTAGACATGCGCATGCATTGTGCTTTTCTTGCCAACTGCTCCTCTTAACCCAGGCCCCACATATCTAGGCTTAGGGGCGCAAATCAGAGCATTTAGGCAGACCGGAGCATCCAGCGGTTCTTGCCCCTTGTGGGTCTAACCTCCCCCAACAAAATCAGACCGATAACACGTTTGGGTAGCAGCTGTTGTGTCTCTGGGGTGGGGTGGAGGCAGGTGGGGACTTGGCGCTGGCTCAGACACGCTGCTGGAAAAGAGGACAACTGTTTTTAGCCTGGCATACATGCTCAGCGAAAACACCAGATTTCCGGATGGTCTGGCACCCCAAGCTCGTGTTTGTACGGTGAAGATTTCTTCAGTTCTTATTTTACATGTCGGCCCCTGCATATTCCCATTTGGGAAGAGATCGCTCCTTTGTTGGTGGATGAGGAGGAATTAAGCGTGGGCTTCCTTCGGTACGCAACAAGGCAGCACCGTGTTTCTAGAGTCTGCTAATCCTAATGCTCTGGCTGGAATTTGGCAAGGAAGTCCACATTTGTGGACATGAGAACACAGGGACAGACGGTTATTTTTTTCCTGGTATCCATTGGTGAAAAGGGCTCATGCTTGCCAATCCTCTCCTACAAATCCCCCCCACCCCGGCTATTTTCTCTTTAGCTGGAAGTACTTCCAATTTTTGGCTGGGTTTTTTGGGGGGTGGGAATAAGCTGTGGCCATTGTCAAGAGGAGACGCTTAATTCATCTGCATTTAATGCCTACATTTGAACACATGCTGCCAGTTGCACAGAGCTGCTGAGGAAATGTGCCGGACCCATGAATGTTCAGAGTGCCGGAATGGAGCTTTTCATAGAATCAGAACCACAGAATTGTTGGAAGGTACTACAAGGGTCATCTAGTCCAACTCCCTGTAATGCAAGAATCTTTTTGCCCAATGTGGGGCTTGAACCCATATCCCTGAGATTAAGCGTCCAATGCTCTACCGACTGATGCACAGAGCTTTTAATCAACACCGCTTGACCTTCTAAAGTAAAATGATGGGGTTCGTGCATTTTGTGGATACCTGTAATGTTTTCTGGTGCAAAATCAAGGCTGTTGTTTTCTCTGTGATGGGGGAATACGGAGGCCTGCTGCCACAACTTCCCTACTGGGACAAGCAGTTGTTGGGAAGGAATTTTGACTGGGAAAACACTAGCAGCAGGAAGGACAATCAGGCACCCACAGCGCCACTCCAGTCAAATATATCTCTCCCCCCAACCCAACCAAAAGAAAGCATTTGAAACTTAAAAGTAAAAAAATTAAAAAGTCAGGATAGCAACTTCCAGGACTGCCATGTAATGTGTGGTTTGCCCTTGGATCCGCCCCAGGCAGAGGAAGGAGAAGCAGCTCAGATTACTCAGAGTTGAGGAGAAAGTCACTCTGCTGGTCTTCTGCCTTGTTGGGTGTTTTCACATTCAAGAACTACCATATTTTTCGCTCTATAGGATGCACCCGACCATAGGACAGGGGGAGAACAAGAAAAAATAATTCTCCACCTCTCTGCTCAGCGCCCCTTCAGCAGGAACTCGCGCTGCACTCCGAAGGCTTCAGGCGGCTATCCCTGAAGCCTGGAGAGCGAGAGGGGTCGGTGCGCACCGACCCCTCTCGTTCTCCAGGCTTCAGTGAAAGCAACGCAAAGCCTCCGGAGCGTGGAGGGAGCGCTCCCTCTGCTTTTCAGAGGCTTCGCATTGCTATCGCTGAAGCCAAGGAGCCTGCATTCGCCCCATAGGATTCACACACATTTCCCCTTAATTTTTGGAGGGGGAAAAGTGCGCCCTATAGAGCGAAAAATACGGTAACTTCTGGCACTCAAAACACATCCTGTGGCTGAAGTCCTTTCTCGGATCAAGCCCTTGGGTACGGCTGACTACTTGGCCTACTAAATGAGAATTCATCTGTTACCTTCCTGGACAAAAGTCACAGCAGCCAAACCGGCTGGGAACTGGTTTTAGGTTGGCAATTTAAACATAGCTCAAAGCAATTATTGTGAGAGCAGCGGGTACAAGAGGTACCAGAGTTCATTCTTTGCCTAGAAATCGCATCCTCTTACTTTCAAGTCGTTCTCCCACCTGATGCAAATGTGCTTTGTCCCTCAGAAAACGTGTGTTATGAAGCAACTACCGTATTTTTTGCTCTATAAGACTCACTTTTTCCCTCCTAAAAAGTAAGGGGAAATGTGTGTGCGTCTTATGGAGCGAATGCAGGCTGCGCAGCTATCCCAGAAGCCAGAACAGCAAGAGGGACTGCTGCTTTCACTGCACAGCGATCCCTCTTGCTGTTCTGGCTTCTGAGATTCAGAATATTTTTTTTCTTGTTTTCCTCCTCCAAAAACTAGGTGCGTCTTGTGGTCTGGTGCGTCTTATAGAGCAAAAAATACGGTAATAAAGAATGAAAGGGAGAGGTTGAGATTATGAAAGAACAGTCACTGTTGTGCGCCAAATAGACATCTGTCTGTTTTCATGCCTTTGCTTCTGATATTCTTGGGCCGGGCCGAGTAAAGTCTCTCTAATGCCTTGTCTGCTGCCTGATTCTTGGCACTGGTAATATTCCTCCACAGAACATGTTCCTTGTGGTTTAGTTAGCAGGCGCTTGCAAGGAAATGTAAAGTTTCACACAGTGTTAGAAACTCGGGTATATAAGCCAGGCATCAAATGGTTCCTTAAACCAAAATGGAATGTTCGGGTTGCCATTTTGGGGCCAGGCAGCTTGAAAGCCATATTTTTCAATACAGCTTTTTGGTTCCTGAAATGAGCGGTTCTCAACCTGTGGGTCCCCAGATGTTGTTGGACTACAACTCCCATTATCCCTGAGCTCTGGCCTTGCTAGCTAGGGGTGATGGGAGTTGTAGTTCAACATGATCTGGGGACCCACAGGTTGAGAGAGGCTGGTAGGCAGATAAAATATAACAGCTAGACAGGATGTGGGATTAAATGTGCAAAAACAGTCAAGGTCCAAGGATCCCCAGGCCTGCACCTCCAGGTGGTGGAGGCGTCAGGCGACAAAATCCTGGCACCTGGACACCTTCACTTGGTCGCAAGGGGCCGATAAAAGGTAAAGGTAAAGGGACCCCTGACCATTAGGTCCAGTCGTGGCCGACTCTGGGGTTGCTGCGCTCGTCTGGCTTTACTGGCCGAGGGAGCCGGCTTACAGCTTCCAGGTCATGTGGCCAGCATGACTAAGCCGCTTCTGGGGAACCAGAGCAGCGCACGGAAACGCCGTTTACCTTCCCGCCGGAGCGGTACCTATTTATCTACTTGCACTCTGACGTGATTTCAAACTACTAGGTTGGCAGAAGCAGGGGCCAAGCAACGGGAGCTCACCCCGTCGCGGGGATTCGAACCGCCAACCTTCTCCTTGGCAAGTCCTAGGCTCTGTAGTTTAACCCACAGTGCCACCCGGCTGATAGCCAGGTGCAAAATGCGCCTAGCGAATTTCCAGCGCTGGTTTCACACCCTAAGAGCATAGTGTGGCCACATACATATCATGAAAAGAGAAGAAAATGCATCCTGAGAAAAGGAACAAGATTGCGTAAAATTTCCCTATGCTGATATATAGGTGTACTGTACTTAGAATTAATTCTGATAACTTAAATGGAAACAGTGCGTCGTACCAAAGTGGGATGTGACCAGGTGGGCGATATGTCTACCTGTTCGCCAGGTGTTGTTAATGAGCAACTTCAAGGACTCTATATGGTGCTTTATGTTCAAACTGGATTTAGACCAGAAAGCCCTTCAAACTGATGCCATCAGCTCCCAAGCTGATCAGGGGTCTGTGTGACCACGTAGCAGCGGCCTTGCATTACTCCAAGCCAGCTGAACTCTGAATCTGGAGGATAAGCGCCCAGGCTGTCCTTGCTCGGAGTGTGCTTGGACACTAATGCCTTCTTTTATGTAAGAGATTTGAGGGGAACGGGTTTAAATCGCCTTTGGAGCTGTTATATAAGGGCTTTCCAAATCTGTCGACCTCTCCTGCTCCTGCGCCACTCCCAGGATTAGTGGTGCTGACTCATTATCTTTCTCAGAGGCTCAGTCCCTCACAGGCAATCTGTTCAGCTCAGAGGCGCTGCCCTCACTTGTTTTACATGGCCAGACAACAACAAAAACCGTCTTTGAAAGCAGGTTTGGGGACTGGCCACGTGTGAAGGTGGCGGTGTTCGTTTCAGAATCCATGCTCCCTGGCTCATGTGGTCAGCTCCAGATTTTGAAAGTACTAGTACAGTGGTACCTCAAGTTACAGACGCTTCAGGTTACAGACACTTCAGATTACAGACTCCGCTAACCCAGAAATAGTACCTTGGGTTAAGAACTTTGCTTCAGGATGAGAACAGAAATTGTGCAGAGGCAGCGCGCCAGGAGCGGGAGGCCCCATTAGCTAAAGTGGTACCTCAGGTTAAGAACAATTTCAGGTTAAGAACAGACCTCCAGAACGAATTAAGTTCTTAACCTGTACTGAGAAGAAACAACAGCTTCCGATCTCTGAGCGGCTCCTCTGCCCGCTGCGGCGCTGCTTGCCAGTAAGAGCAGCATTCTGCACATGCTCTGGTGTGTTCTCTCGGTCACTTGTTTCACATATTCCAGGCCAACGGCAAGAAAAACAGGTGGCTGAGTCCTGGCTCAGCCCCTGGGTGTCTGTCTGCATCTCAGCAAGGCAGCAATCTTGACTCCAGCTGTAAGTAGAGAGGACTCGCTCCACAAAGTAGTTTCTTCTTAATTAAGTTCCTGGGCTGGGATGTTCTCGAGACAGGTGTCTCACCCACCCACATCTTTGCTTTCCTGGGGCCCCTTTCAGTTTTCATAATGAAGGCAGCCTTAGCCACACTATTGCTGTGTTGGCAAAGGAGGAGCTTCTCCTGGAAGAAGCTTTGGTTAAAGGCTTAGTTTCCCCCCAACTATGTAGGAAATTGGAAACCTGTACAGTGGTACCCCGAATAAAAATTAAATTAGTAACAGAGATCAAGGATAGAGGAGACTTCAAAGTTCCGGATCTCAAACTATACTATGAAGCGTCAAGCTTGATCTGGGTTATAGATTGGATGATGTTAAAAAAATACGGAAATGTTAGATATAGAGGGATTGATAATGTTTTTGGATGGCACGATTACTTAGGACATGACAAAGTAAGAAACCACAAAGGATTCTTAAAACATATACAGTGGTACCTCGGGTTAAGAACTTAATTCATTCTGGAGGTCCGTTCTTAACCTGAAACTGTTCTTAATCTGTAGTACCACTTTAGCTAATGGGGCCTCCCGCTGCCGCCATGCCACCGGAGCACAATTTCTGTTCTCATCCTGAAGCAAAGTTCTTAACCTGAGGTACTATTTCTGGGTTAGCGGAGTCTGTAACCTGAAGCGTCTGTAACCTGAAGCGTCTTTAACCCGAGGTACCACTGTACTTCAGTTGTAGCCCCCCAGAATGCTGGACCCCATGCTCTACTGTACAAAATAAAAGTTAAAACCCACCAACATGCCAACCGTAAGACGCAGAAAATGCGAGAAGGCATTGTCGGCACTCTTCTCCCTGATCTATGTGGGAGGAGAGGAAATCACGTGAGCCCCGATCCGAAATGATACCAGGAAGACACAAGTTCGCCACCTTATCTCCCGCGAGTGAGAAGAGCCACGTGTAAGTTTTGATAACATTTTAGGCCTCAGATGCAGGGAAGTCAAACGCACCGAGCTTCAGAAATGCAAATGTAAGAATCAGGCCAGTCACCCACATAGTTCAGCATCCTGCTTTCACAGTGGCCAGCTAGATGCCTGCGGGAAGCCTCTCCGGCAGGACCTGAGTGCGAGAGCAGCCTCCTCTCCTGCAATTTCCTGGTATTCAGAAGCAGACTGCCACCAACCAACCACGGAGGCACATCTTTTAACGCTATCCAGGTTGGTCATTCCGGCCTCTTCTGAGAGCTAATTCCAAAGTTTGACTATGCGTTGTGCAGAGAAGCACTTTTTTGGGGCCTGCCCTATCTATTATTATTATTATTATTATTATTATTATTATTATTAAATTTATTTAATCATTTTTTCGATACAAACAACAACTGCAACTACAACAAAAACCATAATAACCATAATAACACAATTTGACAATTCAGATTTAAATACACTGATATACCTATGACTGCACCTTTTTAACAATATTTCCCCACCTCTCTCTCCTCCCCACACTTCCCACCACTATCCGCCTTATCGCTAAAATATTCATTCCAGATTTCTTCATATTTATCCATTCTTAATTTGCATTGACATGCAGTTCGTTCATATGCAGCTAATCTGTACATATTATCAATCCATGTGCTCAACGGAATCTTTTTGCGGCTCTTCCAATTCACCAAAACAAGGTTTTTTTGCTTCTAATATGGCACGGTACATCCATTATTTTTTTTTACCCTATCTTCCGATGTTTGGTTTCTTCGGCTATCCACAAATTCTAGTGCTGTTAAAGAGGGCAAAGGAGTGTTTTCCCTATCACGTTGTCTCTTGTTCACCTTTTCGCTAAACAAAAAAGCCACTTGGACTAGATCACCCTTCGGGCTCCCTTCCAACGCTACAATTCTATGATTCTATGAAACTCTCCTCAGAGATGAATTGCTCCATCCCATAATCCCATTTGTGAACCTAAAAGTTTCAGCACATCCATGCTACAAAGACAGATTTATTGCCATCTCCCCTGCCAAGATTTGAAAATAACATTCTCAAAGCATGTTTGTTTAAAACTGTTGCCAGTACTATACAAATTGCAAATGTTGATATGGGGGGGGGGATTCCCCCTGGGCAGAAGAGATAAAGTTATTTGCCAGAGATAGTGTTACGACACTTTCATCTGAATTTACTGGCTTTGTTAGCTGTGACTAGAAAATTTCAACCCGCTCACATCAAGAGAGGGGCAGGGAAATTCTGGGGCGTTCAAGGATTTTCTTCCCCATCTGCTCACACACAAAGATCGATTTCCTTCTCTCTCTCATCCAGTCTGAACCAAACTATTAAGTCCAGTGTTACAACACAGGGATAATTATTTTTGACCTGATCGTTGTGCCACGACAGATGAGATTTGGGCTGAGGGCCTTATGCAAGAATTTGCAGCTGAAGCGATGGCTGCCTGCCATGTTCGGAGGCAAATGTGTAGGTGGGGGAAATAATATGGGCTGCTTTGTACTCCCCGTTTCTGGGTCACGCACTTGTGCAATTTGCATGTTCCAGCCCTGAAGACCCCGATTCCCCTTAAACAGCCCATGTCATACGTCTGCTGACTGACCAGAACACCAATGCACCCAGCTACCTATAGACACATGGTCAAATTAATATACCCCACAAAAAAAAGACCCCCCCTGCTTTTGCATATGCATGCATTTGAGTGCCTAAGACTATACAAAAAAGTATACCATATTTTTCCATCTATAAGACACCCCCATGCATAAGACCCTCCCCCCTATTTTGGGGGACTCAATTTTAAGAAAATGAGGGGAGATGGCCCAAAGTTGTTGAGCTTCTCCCCCCACGCAGCTGCACGCGGGAAACACTCCCTAGATCGTTTCCTGCGCACAGCAGCATTGGGGGAAGTTGCGCTCTCACCAACTGGTGTGCGCACGCTGCTTCTCTCCCCCTCCCCATGTCACTATCTGTCTACTGGGCGACAACAGTTTTTTTACACGATTTTTGAGTCAAAAAACCTCGTCTAATACACGGGAAAATATGGTAATAAAAGGACAGAGCTAGTGCAAGGGATGGTTGTTCAAGAAGAGTCTTTGCAGAGGGAAACGACATTGTAGAATAAGCCATGGGAGATAGGTAACTTCTTTCTTCTTTGGCGATCGCTCATAGCCAAGTAAAATTGTCTTCCATAAACACGGTTTTAACAGTGAGTCCGTAAGTGACTGGGGAGGCCAATTTTGGATCCACACGTCCTTCCACAGTGGGGACATAGGT
This sequence comes from Podarcis liolepis, assembly GCF_965112155.1. Taxonomy (NCBI): domain Eukaryota; kingdom Metazoa; phylum Chordata; class Lepidosauria; order Squamata; family Lacertidae; genus Podarcis; species Podarcis liolepis. Next base: position 43,532,909 of record NC_139573.1, on the reverse strand, counting down.
TTCCAGGCGGGAGTTGATCATGGTGTGGATTTGACAAGCGTGCCTTCCTCTCAGCACGTTCCTCCCTTGCGTCCTGAGTTTGAGCGTCTTCAAAGCCCACGACAACTTTGGCGAAGGCTGTTCTCCCACTGGAGCGCTCGCAGGCAAGTGTTTCCCAATTGCTGGTGTTTATACTACATTTTAGGGGACGTGGGTGGCACTGTGGGTTAAACCACAGAGCCTAGGACTTGCTGATCAGAAGGTCAGCGGTTCGAATCCCCATGACAGGGTGAGCTCCCGTTGCTCGGTCCCTGCTCCTGCCCACCTAGCAGTTCGAAAGCACGTCAAAAGTGCAAGTAGATAAATAGGTACCGCTCCAGCGGGAAGGTAAACGCCGTTTCCGTGCGCTGCTCTGGTTCGCCAGAAGCAGCTTAGTCATGCTGGCCACATGACCCGGAAGCTGTACACCGGCTCCCTCGGCCAATAAAGCAAGATGAGCGCCGCAACCCCAACCTGACCTAATGGTCAGGGGTCCCTTTTTTGTTGTTCTTGTTGCCTTGAGACAGTCTTTAAACCCCTTTTGTTGACCACCAGCATTACGCTTTCCATTTTTAAGTTCGGAATAGAGCAGGGGTTGGCAACCTAAGGCCCATGGGCCATAAGCAGCCCACGGGGGTTGTTTAACCAGCCCACAAGCCACCCCCCAACCGAGCCGCCCACTCGGCGAGTCACCGCGCGCTGCGCTAAACCGGTGCAGGCCGGCACGGGGACTTACTTCAGCGGCGCCAGAAATCGCAGATGCCGGAAAGCGCACGATCCGGCCCACGGAAGGATCTCTGCTGGAGTGAACCAGCCCAGGCGAGGTAAACTTTGCTGACCCCTGGAATAGAGTGAGAAATAGTGCAACGTTGTCTCAAATGACCGCGAGGGAAGCTCTGAAATTAGCTGAAAAAGTAAGAAGCCTTGATTGGTGTTGTAAACAAAAATTGCCCTTTTCCCTTATGGGGTATCCAAGAGCCCATATAGAGTCCTTACGTAGGTTCCCTATTGGTAGGAGAAAAAACAGAGGCCAACCAGAGAATATCGAGAAGCAAAGCAGCTAGTAAGCCTCATCTTTATTGATCTGTAGCAACAGGGTGCTCCCCTCACCCGCAGGAGAGAGGAGGAACCCAGAACAATGGTGCGCAAGACCTTATATGGACTTTTTGAAATTCCCACCCTGTAGATCAAGACCACCCCCAGAAACATCATACATACATCACAGAAGGGATGTAACCTAAGACCACCCCCCAGATACATCATACCTACATCACAGAAAACAAGGTCTAAAACAGAAATTTGAATGTTGTTTTTCCTGTTCGCCAGGTCATCTGATTGCCTTTCCTGAGAGTCTGTCACCCATTAAAATGCTGATTACTCAATTCCTGAGACAATGGGAAGGCTCCCTGACCCCCCCCCCTCCTTGCAGGGAAAACATTTGGTCAGTTTGGGAATCAAAATGGTTCCAGGTCGGTCTTCCTGTGCTGATCTATGTACGTGCTTGGTTGGTACACTTACGAACATTACCATATATCTAAGATCATAAAATTCCTATCACATTGGGAAAACTGAGAACGCTAGCCATAGAACCAGCTCAGGAAGAAAATTGTTGTTGTTTAGTCGTTTAGTCGTATCCGACTCTTCGTGACCCCATGGACCAGAGCACGCCAGGCACTCCTGTCTTCCACTGCCTCCCGCAGTTTGGTCAAACTCATGTTTAAAAATTAATCCAGTAATTTTGACTGGGGTGGGGGCGGAGGCAGAGTGCGGGGCTTGAAGTGACTTTCTCGGTAGGGGCTGTGGCACCCTGTTTTCTTCGGTGACTAGCTTGGGGGTTTAGCGATTGTCAATGCCACCCGCAGGGAGGAGGAAAAATAGATAGTGCACTTGAGCTCCTCACTAGGTAATTGCAAGCAGCCCACACATACAATCTTGGATTAGAGAACAAAGCAGGGCATCCTGTTCGGAGGGTGGCAATTGGCAGGCAGGCTTCAGCTTTCCTTATATCAGACTTGCATCTGCTTTCTGGGTGTGCATGTGGTTGAAACTTGCATAATTCCTTGACATGAGCAGCGGGTGCTGCAGCCGCAGAAAGTCGAGCACATATCTAAGGCCATCTTTGGGTGCGTGTAGTTAAGATCTTCCACCCAGTGTGAGCCTGGAAGGGCTCGCACAGGAAACGTCTGCGTTGCAAACTTGCAAAGGAGAAGGAAAGGGTGACCGGGGGCAGGGAAGGTTTGCTCTCCTCCTCCGAATGCGAAGCTTGAGCCTTTTTTTTCATAAGTCCGGCTGCACAGCAGACCTCTGCCATTCCTTACCAATATAATTTAGGAAGCCACCAGAGCTGTAGCCAGTCCTGGTCTGAGCATTGGAAACAGCTGAGATGTTATCTCAAATCTTGCAGCGGAAGGAACCAGCAGCTGCCAGAGAACATTCTGCATCTGCTGTCCAGCAAAACATCGGAGCCCAAGCCCAGAGCTTCCCAGACTACCTGGAACAGGGGCCGGCAACCTAAGGCCCAGGGGCCACAAGCGGCCCATGGGGGTCATTTAACCGGGCCACGAGCCACACCCAAACTGAGCCGCCCGCTAGGCGAGTCCCCACGCGCTGCGCTAAACCGGTGCAGCACAGCGCGGGGACTCGCTTCTGTGGCGCCGGAAATCGCATCTGCGCAGATGCCAGAAATCGCGGGCGGGTGCGCAATGCGGCCCACAGAGGGATCTCCGCTGGAGTGAACCGGCCCAGGTGAGGTAAACCTTGCTGAGCCCTGACCTAGAAAGTAGCAGGTGGTGAAGGCAGCAGCAGGATATTCCAGCATCAGCCCAGCACAGGCCAAGAATCATCAGGGCTAATGTCCATCACTGCAGCATCGTTTAGTTCTTATGCCTACATTTTCTTTTTTTAAAAAAAGTTACATCAGCGGGTGAGCAGCCAGGCTAATAAATGGTTATAGATGCTTCTTCTGTTTTATTTTCTCTTTAAAAAAACATTATTGTTTTCTACAAAGAATAACGTGCTTATTCCTGCATAAATGTGTCTAGTGTCGGGGAAGCACACCCCATTTTATTCCTGCAGTCATGGTGACGCAAGAATTCAAGTGAGTTTAAAATGTGAAATTGCACGTGCTCTCAGCGTGTTTCTTTTTCGTTTAATCATGGTTGCCAAACTGGTTTTTTGTTTTGCTTGCTCCTTGTTCTAACACACCAGGAATGCAGAAGCTGTTGTTAAAGGATGGGATTTGAGAGAAGTCAAATGTTAATGGTGTGCTTCACAACTGACATAATACAATTGGCCTCTGCAAGACCGGTATGGCCAGGGTCTAAAATTACTTAGCTGTAACACCATGTTCCCCGAATGCAGTTCCAGGACTGAACACAGGGCAATTGTGGATAAAGCTCATGTTTTGGATCTGAATAGAGAAAATTGACTTAACTACAACATTCAGAGAGACCCTCTTAGCTCTGTATGAAATTGGAGTAACTGTGGAGCTCTAAGGCCTTCTTCTTCTAAGAAGGTGGACCCTCACAGATATTATGGGACACCCAAAACATTACGGCAAACAGTGGCTCCTCCGAGGCCATCATTAAGGACCCAGGAAACGGGGTGATCTAAATGTACAGCCAAAATTCGGAGGTGTTCTGGAGCCTGCTGGAATAATGGGGTGATAAAACAGGGTGGTGATGCAATGACTACCGCAACCGACGCAAGATAATTTCACCAAGGCAACTATCTGCAAATAAACAATAATTAACGTCCATAAAAATGGCAAAAGTGGTTTCGTTCCCAAATCAGTTTTATCTGAAACAATAGCGAACGCAGTAAATAAAGAGCTCGCTTGTAATATGTCAGTGGTTCTTCTCTTTCCAAAATAGATTTTATCTTGAACAACTGCAAACACGGTGATAAAGGGTCCACTTGCGACAAACCAATGGTTCGGTGCTTGGACGTCGTTCCGGTAATCTGACGTTCTGCTGCTAAATCCCTTAGTCATCAAGCTGCCAAAATCTATTGTAACAGAATTGCCCTGAATTAATAAGCAGAATAAAGAAAATGTAAATTTAAAATACAGGTACGTGGAGGATGCATAATTAAGACTTGCCTTTGTCGTAAATGATATACAGGGGAAGACGGCTCAAAGCAGGGGTATATCTTCAAGAATAAAGGCAAGAAAACAACTAGTCTGTTCGTACATGGGGCAGGCAGGTGTAATCTTAATTAAAATGCAAGGAGAAACAAACTGAAACGCAAAGCTATAAATATGTGCCTTGCTTTCTGTTAACCTAACACAGGCCAGAGGTTGACTACAGAGACCCCAAGATCACAATATCAAGGCATGTAGGCCCCACCCTTAAAAATAACTAAGTAGGATCCTCCATCCACGAATTTGACCCCTGCGGTGGAGGCGTCATGAATGATGTTATAAGAATAAAGGTAAAAAGGTAAAGGGACCCCTGACCGTTAGGTCCAGTCGTGACCATCTCCATAGCTGTCAACTTACAGATTTGAAAATAAGGGACCAGCAGCCAAAATAAGGGACCTGCAGCATCACCTGTTCCAGGCACTCCAGTCTTCCTGTCCTCCTGCAGTCTGGTCAAACTCATGCTGGTAGCTCCGAGAACACTGTCCAACCAACTTTGTAACCAGAGGTTCAACTGAATAGAATCTGAATCACATGCACCACAAGGCCTATGCAGCCTCAACTTAAGATGGCTCCCTGGCCTGGCTTTGCACTGCAAAGTTTGCAGCAGCACGTGCAACAAAATGGCATCCAGCATTCAAAAAACCCCTCAGCTTGCATTAACTAGCCACACACAAGGCATGCAAGCTCCACCCCCCCAGTCGTTCTTAGACTTCTTATTGGGTGAGCAACACAGCCAAGCAACACAGTTGGAGCCTCCCTCCTCCCTGGTCGGCAGGGAGGGAGAGGAGCTGCTTCCTTTGAAATTTAAGGGACATCATTTAAGGGACATTTAAGGGACATCCATCAATAAGGGACAGCAGCGGGACATGGCGCTGGAATAAGGGACTGTCCCTTCAAATAAGGGACACTTGACAGCTATGTGACTCTGGGGTTGCAGCACTCATCTCGCTTTATTGGCCGAGGGAGCTGGCGTACAGCTTCTGGGTCATGTGGCCAGCATGACTAAGTACCAGAGCGGTACTTATTTATCTACTTGTACTTTGAGGTGCTTTTGAACTGCTAGGTTGGCAGGAGCTGGGACCGAGGAACAGGAGCTCACCCCGTCGCTGGGATTCGAACTGCCGACTTCCGATCGGCAAGTCCTAGGCTCTGTGGTTTAACCCACAGCGCCACCCGCGTCCCTGTTATAAGAATATTAATGTTGTTGTTTAGTCGTTTAGTCATGTCTGACTCTTTGTCACCCCCTGGACCAGAGCACGCCAGGCACTCCTGTCTTCCACTGCCTCCTGCAGTTTGGTCAAACTCATGCTGGTAGCTTCGAGAACACTGTCCAACCATCTCGTCCTCTGTCATCCCCTTCTCCTTGTGCCCTCCATCTTTCCCAGCATCAGGGTCTTTTCCAGGGAGTCTTCTCTTCTCATGAGGTGGCCATGTATTGGAGCCTCAGCAGATGTTCATAAATGTACCAAGCAAACACATACAAATATGTAAACCACATGTCTGAAACCCACAGAAAAGTCCTGAAACCATTTTCTCCCTTCCAAATTGACCTCAAATATTTCTCTGCAAGGTCGAAGTAAATGAGGAGCCTCCACCTTGTGTCTTTGCTCACAAATCCTCTCTTAAGGGCACATTTAAGATACAGTGGTGCCCCGCAAGACGAACGCCTCGCAAGACGGAAAACCCGCTAGACGAAAGGGTTTTCCGTTTTGCAGGCGCTTCGCAAAACGAATTTCCCTATGGGGTTGCTTCGCAAGACGAAAAAATCTTGCGCGTCCCCGCGGGTTTTTTTCGCTCCCCCCCTTTTCCTAAGCCGCCTATCAGCTGTTCCGCTGAAAAACCCGCTTAACAGCTGATCAGGGAAAGCCGCTAGACCGCTGTAGCGCTAATCAATGGGCTTGCTTCGCAAGATGAAAAAACCGCTAGACGACGAGAATCGCGGAACGGATTCTTTTCGTCTTGCGAGGCACCACTGTATGTATAGGGTGTGAGCCTCTGACCTGGATTCAGGAGTTGAGTAGTAACCCTATCAGGTAACCTGGCAGACAGGATAAAAACAACGCACTCAGATTTCTGTTGTAGTCCGCCCCTTCCCTGATGTGTGTATGATGTATCTGGGGGGTGGTCTTGAGCTACAGGGTGGGCAATTTCAAAGTCTATACAGTGGTACCTTGGGTTAAGAACTTAATTCGTTCCGGAGGTCTGTTCTTAACCTGAAACTGTTCTTAACCTGAAGCATCACTTTAGCTAATGGGGCCTCCCGCTGTGATTTCTGTTCTCATCCTGAAGCAAAGTTCTTAACCTGAGGTACTATTTCTGGGTTAGCGGAGTCTGTAACCTGAAGCGTCTGTAACCTGAAGCATCTGTAACACAAGGCACCACTGTATAAGGGCTTGTACAGCTTTGTCCTGGGTCCCCCCCTTCCTGTGTGTGTGGGGAGCACCCTGTTGCAACAGCTTTAATAAAGATCAGGCTTATTAGCTGCTTTGCCTCTCAATATTCTCTGGTTGGCCTCTGTTATTTTCTCCCAACCTACAAAAGGACTCTATATGGGTTCTTGGGTACCCCATAAGGGAAAAGGAGCAGTTTTTTCCCCCTCATAACAATGAAAACTGCAAGTTGCAAAGATGCGCAGGTAAGGATGCCTTCAGGAGTGAGGCTGACACACACTCATTTGTCCGGAGATGGAGGAAAGGTGAGCAAAGGTGAGGCAGGAATGCAGCTGCAAGTGGTTATTAGTGGGCGGTTAGGCCGGTAGCAGTTTCGCGTGTGTGGTTTGTGTCACCATCGGATGTCTCCAAGTTGTGCGGAGGAAAATCCACACCCATGAAGCTCCAGAAAGGCAGGCTCACGCTGTGCCATTAATGGCTCGGCCACTAAACTCGCCGATGGTGTCAACAAGGATCTGTCCTGGGGTGTGTGAGATACAGAAAGCCGTATCTGTGAGAGTGGTATTCTCTGAACCGGTACTATTTTTCTAGGAAAAGAGGTGCCAGGACTCACAACGAACGCCTCCCTTGGCAATGGCACCCACCTGAGAGGTGCCAGAAAGTTCCGGCTGGAAAAAATATACCTGTTGTGAACCACCAGCAGCCGAAGCAAGTCCAGGTTATTATGAAAGACTTCCAGGCCGGAGGGCAAGACTCCCAGATGATGGTTTCAGTTGGTGCAAGACTCTTTTTAGAAACGAAACACTCTCTAGGTGCCTTGATGCTCCCAAGGCAGTGAATTTTTGGCAGATCCCACAACTAGGGGCTTATCGACATTTACCTTTCTTCTGTGCTTTCCAGGAAGTCCTGCGCCCCTTTTTTCTGCTCCAGAGCTTTCCCTACAAAGCCCACTACAGTGGTACCTCGGGTTAAGTACTTAATTCGTTCCGGAGGTCCGTTCTTAACCTGAAACTGTTCTTAACCTGAAGCACCACTTTAGCTAATGGGGCCTCCTGCTACCGCCGTGTAACTGGAGCACGATTTCTGTTCTCATCCTGAAGCAAAGTTCTTAACCTGAAGCACTATTTCTGGGTTAGCAGAGTCTGTAACCTGAAGTGTTACAAACCTGAAGTGTTTGTAACCTGAAGCATATGTAACCCGAGGTACCACTGTACAGTGGTACCTCAGGTTACATACGCTTCAGCTTACAGACTCCGCTAACCCAGAAATAGTGCTTACTCATTTGTAGCACAAAAATGTAGTTTTTCACAAACCAGAATTGTTCCTGCTTTCCCCCCAACATGCTGCTTGCAATCTAGATTGGTTCTAGATTCTAGGAGAACATAGGAAACTGCCTTATGCTAAGTCAGACCAACAGTTGACCTAGCTCAGGATTTTCCACCTGACTGGAATCAGCTCCTCAAAATTTTAGCTGGTGGTGGAGCTTGCAGAGTTTTGTACACAAAGTAGATGCTCTATAAAACTGAGCAGGGTGAGCCAATACTCTGACTCAGAGGGAGGAAGTTTATTCTGCTCCCCGCTTGCCTCGAGTGCTCTGGGCTGGGAAATATTTAAAGCAGTCTGTGGGGGGGGGGAGGTGCTAGGGTTCAGGGGATGCGCGCTGCAAATCAGGTCCTCCCTTAAAGAGGGCACATATTGTGGCGAGACCCGGATAACCAACACCCTGTTGGTGTTGTGGGTGGGTTCTACTGGTCAGCCACAACACCCGATTGGTAGGTCCCTCGAAGCTGGGTGCAATCTGGCCAATGGGACGCAGTCCAAACAGTTTGAGGGACCTATTTAAGCCCACGCACGTGACCCAGAGCTTCCTCTTTCGGCGCGTGCATTTGGAACACCCACCCACCTCTCCCTATTTTTAGGGCTTTGCGCTTGACCTTGCTATGCCGTCGTGTGTCTTTGGGACAGGGGCATGGCAGGAATTTTCCCCACTTGGCTGATTGGCTGTTGCCATTTGGGTTTCGCCTGCCACGTAGCAAATAATCACAACTTGTAAGGTTGCGGATAGGCTCTGGTTCAGGTGGTAGGGATGGGGGAACGCTCTCGCCATCCCTATGCGGGATCATATTCACCCAGTGCTATACCAACTGCACTGGCTCCCGGTGGAGTACAGGATCAGGTTTAAGGTGCTGGTTTTAACCTTTAAAGCCCTATACGGCTTAGGACACTCATATCTACAGGACTGCCTCTCCTGGTATGTCCCACGGAGGACCTTACGGTCTTCAAAAAAAAAACATCTTGGAGGTCCCGGGCCACAGGGAAGTTAGGCTGGCCTCAACCAGAGCCAGGGCTTTTTCGGCCGTGGCCCCGATCTGGTGGAACGCTCTGTCACAAGAGACTAGGGCCCTGCAGGACTTGACATCTTTCCACAGGGCCTGCAAGACAGAGAGCTGTTCCACCAGGCCTTTGGCCAGGGCACAGTCTGACCCCCTCCTTTGGTAATCCTCACAGACCTCTAGCCCAATGGTTGCCATTAATTTGATTTTGAATTGATTTTAGAATGAATTGATTTTAGAATGCTGTATTACTTTTGCTGTTGTTAGCCGCTCTGAGCCCGGCTTCGGCTGGGGAGGGCGGGATGTAAATAAAATATTATTATTATTAATTATAATTATTATTATGTGAAGGGTTTTCCATTAAAGGAATCCAGGGACTCGATGGTTTGGTCAACCCCTGAGAGGGGGTTGTGCCCATGCCTGAGTCCAGGGGGACATTTGGGCGGTAGAGTTAGCCCGTGCCCGGCTTTCCGCTTATCCAGGTGCCCACCCTTGGCTGTCCTATGCTAGAACCCTGGGCCAGCGCTACCCAGAGCTAGTCGAACCAGAGCCTATGAAGTCACATTCTGTAATCAATAAAGTTGTGGCCTAAATTCTGCCAAAAACCAAACCAAAATTTGAGTCATGTGTGAATTTATTTAGGGGGGGGGGTTCTGGGTCTGAACACGCAACGAGTCCAGGTTTCAAAACCAAAAACACACGCACACACGTGCACACACTCGTTCCAGCAATGTTATTGCAATGCCAAGGGCCTTATCTGTTCTGCGGCACAACAGAAACCTGTTCCTTCCTCGCTGAAGCAGAGCTTCCCATAATTAATAGCCTCTTATTAATTAACTGGGTTCCCCTCTCGCTGGAGGAGTTTCTGGGGTTGTCGTAACGCCAGTCTTCCTGCTCAGGGTTCATTTCCAGGAAAGCTTTTGTTTTCACTCCAGCTGCCGCGGGTTTCCCCCAGAGCGGAAAATGAAGGAAGAAAGTTTGCAAGCCTTCATGCTGCCACTCCTTTGATCATTATAACATTGCAGCCGGTGATTATTTGAGAGGAGATAAAGGGGAATTTCTGAGGATGCACAGATTGGAAACTGGCTTAACTGTCTTCCCTGAAAGAAGCCCAAGAATAGCAGCTTGATCAGGCTGTTCGGAGTTTTCTTTCAGATGACCTTCGCTCATGGGTAGGCAACCTAAGGCCTGGGGGCTGAATCCAGCCCAATCGCCTTCTAAATCTGGCCCATGGACGGTCCGGGAATCAATGTGTTTCTACATGAGTAGAATGTGTCCTTTTATTTAAAATATATCTTTGGGTGAGGAGATTTCACCCCTCCCATACCCAAGAATCTCCTGATGATCTCCTGATGGTCTCTGCTGACTCTCCAGAGAGGAGGAGGTGTGTCCTGCCTATCTATTTATTCTGCCCAGCAACATATCTGTGTGTGTGAGTGAGTGAGAGACAGTCAGTATATCGGAGAAAGTGAGAGTGTTAGAGATTCTAGAGATAAGATTGCTGCTAAGTGCAGCTGCAGACTCTCAGTGTAGCATTGATTTATGCTTAGAATATTCAGCTCCGTATATAGTTTTGTATCATAGTTGTAGTTATAGAATAAAAGGAAGATATTCTACAGAGCTGCTCTCCGAGTGGCTTATACTCTGCAAGACTGCAAAACTCTGCTGCGCAACGACTGAATTATTGAGACAGTGAATCCGGTGCTCTCAGCTCTAAGCTGTGAGTCCACAGCACTGTGACCTGTTCCTGCGAGAAGGAGGTCTCTGGCGGTGCTTCCCAGCTCGCCTAGCCCAGTCGGGGTTGAGGTGCATGAGTCCAGTTGGTGCACTGGCTCTAGGGCTATGCTGACAATGTGTGGGGCATAGGAATTTGTTCATTCCCCCCCCCCCCACACAAAATATAGTCTGGCCCACCACATGGTCTGAGGGACGGTGGACCGGGCCACGGCCAAAAAAGATTGCAGAAATAGTACCTCGGGTTAAGAACTTTGCTTCAGGATGAGAACAGAAATTGAGCGGTGGCAGTGCGGCAGCAGCAGGAGGCCCCATAAGCCAAAGTGGTACCTCAGGTTAAGAACAGTCTCAGGTTAAGAACGGACTTCCAGAATGAAATAAGTTCTTAACCCGAGGTACCACTGTACTATTTCTGAGTTAGCAGAGTCTGTAACCTGAAGCGTCTGTAACCTGAAGCATCTGTAACCCGAGGTACCACTGTACAAGACACACAACTGCCCCCTCCCTTTTAACATGGTAGTTCATTTGCCCCACAAGTTTCCTCCCCTAACGCAGGAGCGCTCTCTAAACCCCTCAAATTGACGTTGTGGCACCATCTCCGTTGCACCGAAGCCAAGTGGACCCAGAGTGCAACGGGGAATGTGCGTCAGACATCTTGCCTCCTCAGAGACTGCGGCCTGCCCTGGCTGGTTCAAGACAACTTCCCGGGGTGCCAACCTGTTGTTGTGAAACAAGCCCTTGCTCTGCCTGGTGCGCACTGAAATGGGCATGCCAATCAGACGCAGACAAGAAAGCCTGACAAGGCAAATTGAATGTCTTGCTTGGAGCAAACAAGCAGCAGCTGTTTGGCACGGAACGCAGACTTGGCAGGTTGCTCTTTGAAAAACACTCCTTGGCACGAGGACTTTCCAGCTCTTGTGAGTGGCACTGGAAACTCTGAAAATATGGTCGTCCGTGGCAAGGCTGCAGAAGTCTGGCCAGAATGCATGAAGCCGCCTTTCGGGAAGGGACTGTGTGTTTGATGCACCTCCTCACAGGGGCAACATTTGTTATCAGGAGCAAGGTGTCGCATCCTGGGGAAAAGCCAGCTTTCATTTGCAAATGCTTCCTGCCTGGGAGATGGGTGTGAAACTCCTCACAGGCCGGGCCAGACGCCAAAGGGAAATCCCCCTTCCAGTGGGAGTTGGATTTCATTGTTGAGCATATTTCCTTACGCCTCCTCACAGCCCTGAGCTAGCAGAAGAAGAATAAATTATGCAAAATCAGCAAAGAGGGACATATTTGCATAATTTATTCTGGTAATAAAATATGCCGTTTTCTTGATGTAGAGTGAAAAAAACAACCACGGTCAATCTTTGGGGGATTTGCAGAGGAACACCTCTTGGCAGCAGTAGGCTAGAGCCCTTTTCACAAGAATGAGCAATACAAAGTTGCCTTAACGCAGGAGTAGGCAACCTAAGGTCCGTGGGCAGGATGCGGCCCAACCGCCTTCTCAATCCGTCCCATGGACAGTCCGAAAATCAGTGTGTTTTTACATGAGTAGAATGTGTGCTTTTATTTAAAATGCATCTCTGGGTTATGTGTGGGGCATAGGAATTCGTTCATTCCCCCCCCCCCAAAATATATATAGTCTGGCCCACCACATGGTCTGAGGGACGGTGGACTGGCCCATGGCTGAAAAAGGTTGCTGACCCCTGCCTTAACGCATCAGCTCTGGCTTACCACATTGGACTATAGGACCACTAACATTAAAGAGTTCACGTTTAGCATTGCTGCAGCTGTGCCTTTAACATCAGATAGAGCAGCACCTATTATACACTGGCAGGGAAGTTCCGATTAAAGCCCGTTAATTTAATAGCACCAAACAAAGTACCCCCTGCATAAATACGCACACTTAGCTTTGCACCATTTACACTGCACTGTTTTATTTTCCTGTGATTTATATATCCTTGCTTTGGTAGTGTTTCTTACTATACACAACTCTCCTACAAGTCCCCAGATGTGTTTCAAACGCATGGGTTAGACTAGAAATGGGGATGGTGATAGTGGAGGCTTATATCTGCCTAACATCAATTTACAAATGGCTGACATTGAATCTGCTCCCCCGAGGAATAGCCCCACTGCTCCTCTGCAACCAGTTTCAGTCAGGCTGGCAGACAGCAGTCCTGAAGACCCTTCAGAAACTAAGTTTTGCCCCTCAAGCCCTTCTAAGTCTGGGGTTGGGCCAGGCAAAAGCTACGGTCAGGCAAAGAATCATAGACACCGAGAGACAACAGGACTGCTCAAGGTGCCCCGACTATAAAATTGGAGAAATCAAGAGATATATAGCCGCACCGGCAGCATATCTCTTCTTCCTCGTATCCAAAAATGCTAGAAGGGCTTTTACACTCGCCAGAAGCTTGGCTCTGCCCTCGCCGGTCCTGAAAGGAGCCTTTTTAAAAGTCCCATATGCTCAGAGACTTTGCGCCTGTTCATTGGGGGATATAGGAAGCCCAGAGCCCTTGTTCTTTAGATGTCCCTTTTATGAAGAGGCACATAGTAAGACCATGGATCCCCCACTGGTGAGGCTTGCTGACCTCCCGGAAAAGCAAAAAATTGACCTTTTCCTGTTAGGCAAAGATCATAAGAGGACCCGGATGGTCGCCAGATTCTGTGTACAGATCTGTAGGCGCAGACCATCCCCCGACTCAAACTACCGATAGTTTGTGAAGAAAATCCCCAAACTTGATTCCATGGGTGACTCTGGATCATATCTATGTGGTAGCTTATTAAAAAAACTTAATGTTTTAAGTGTTTATATGTTTATCACATTTATAAATTTTAAATTTATTGTTGTACATTGTTTTAACTGTTTGTTTTCTTCCTGGGATTATACCCCCAAGTGTGTTTTATAAACTGGTCTCCAACCGTAATAAATTATCTATCTCTATCTCTAACAAAATACCCTGGCTTTCTCCCAGGAAGGCTGCAGGTGCACAATTGGCTGAGGGGCCCACCGGCCTGCTCAGCTCTTCCTTGGGAAGATTCAGTTAGAAGTGTCACTTGCTTTCAGCCGGGAATCAGCCATAGTAGCCCTTTCCCTGCCCCCTCCCCAACCCCACCTCTCACCCCCACTTCTTATGCCTTCCCAGCTGTCTGTCTGGCGAGGTGGCGCATCTAATAGCTAATCTCACAGGGCAGAAACAAAGATCTCTGCTCCTTCTGCGGTTCTTCCAACTCTGCCTGGGTCACAAGGGGTCTTGTGGGGAAGGAGTGGAGCAAGGCACTCTTGACAGCTGCTGTCGTGGCTCTTGCAACCTGTCCACACAATCTCTTTGCAGCACCCTCTCTCTGTCAAAACTATAGACATAAGAACATAGAGATCCTCCAGAGTGTTTTGGTTTTTCTTGTTATTTGTAGCTGTATTACAGTGGACGCTCAGGTTGAGAACATGATCCATGCGGGATGCATGTTCGCAACCTGCAGCAGTGCATCTGTGCACGCGCGGGATGCGATTCGGCACTTCTGCACATGTGCAAAGCGCAATTTAGCGCTTCTGCGCATGCGCGCCCCCCAAAACCCAGAGGTAACCCGTTCCAGTACTTCCGGGTTTCGGCGGGTCCGTAACCTAAAAAAACGCAACCTGAAGTGTCTGTAACCCGAGGTATGACTGTATTCTGCAACGTGTCCTTGATGCTATAACAGTGAGCCAGAGACACGGGTGGCGCTGTGGTCTAAACCACTGAGCCTCTTGGGCTTGCTTATCAGAAGGTCAGCAGTTCGAATTCGTGTGACAGGGTGAGCTCCCGTTGCTCTATCCCAGCTCCTGCCAACCTAGTAGTTTGAAAGCACGCCAGTGCAGGTAGATAAATAGGTATCCCTCCGGCAGGAAGGTAAACGGCATTTCCGTGCGCTCTGGTTTCCGTCACGGTGTTCCTTTGCACCAGAAGTGGTTTAGTCCTGCTGGCCATATGACCCAGAAAGCTGTCTGTGGACAATCCACACATCAGATGATGCCACAGTCGCTATGTGAATGATACCATATTGCTGCTGTTTGGACTCTTGAGCCACAAAAGCAGGACAGCCAGCAGTCCCCTTTGTGAGAAGTTACTGGATTTCATCAGGAAAGCTATGGGGCACACACTGATTGGACACAAAGAAGCCTGAAACATTGGCAGCACATACCACAGGCCCAACACAATAATGGGCACAAATAATCATGAATACACAATAAGAATTTCTGGAGGAGCCCTTTGTCTCTGAAAAAGAAAAGTTCAGGGACTTAAATATATATTGGAGAGTAAATTATTGTGACCTGGAAGCTTTTTGCCCTACTCCCAGATGTATGTTTTGGGCCTGTTATAGTTTCTCGGTAGCAAAGAGCCCCTTTGCACATGCACAGAGTCACTCTGGTTCTCATTATAATTATTTCACATTGTTCCAGGCTAGAGCTCAGACTGGCGCTGAAAACAAAAGCTTAGCCCTTTCTGAGGTGAGATCCTGCAGGCAGGCACACATGCTCAGAGGCCCTCTTGTCCAGTATTACTTAACTTGGTTTATTGGGGGGGTTCCCTCTTATGCTTATACCTTATCATAAATCAAAATGCCCAAGGGAACTAACATTAAAATCTAATACATAAACAATATCACAAAGAATATAACAATAAAGCCGTATAACCGCTCCCTTGTTCAGCGAACAAGGTCTGATGCTGACACCCAAGGCAGATTTCCCGGGCTGAGCCCTGCTCCAAATTATACTGGAGCAGAAAGAGTATTATTTTAATAGACTCATTCCTCCCCGCCCCCTCACTCCCCACCCCCCTGGTCTAATTATCGCTAAACGGCTGCCATTTGATCATAACTCACTCGCATCTGTATCCCCCACCCCTCTTTTAATTGCTGCAATTTGTTGATGAATGCAATTTGCATCAGGGTCCCTGCTGTGTGGCAAGGATCAATTAAAGCGCATCAATCTGGGGCATTTGGGGAGGGGAGGCTTTTGTGGGGGGGGGGCGCCAGCTGTCATCTCGGCTGCTCCTACTCCCTAACAAGGAAAAGGGGGCTCGGTGTGTGTGGTGAAAATGTCCCTGCAGAGCAGATAAAAGTACCAATTTTGCCCTGCACCGTGAACATGCACATACTAATATGTAGCACTCATATAACATGTTTTATTAGTGTTCAAAGCGCTTCATCTTGGTAATTCATGTGCCCTGTAATATAGGGCAACATTATTTCTCTCGTGGGCTAGGTAGTCATTCTGGAGCTGAATTTGAGCAGCTTAGCTTTCTTGTCTCAGCTGGTCTGTTATTATAGGTCTATTATTATACTCATTTTTAATCGTCTGGTGGGGGGGGGCTACCTTCCTCTTTGCTGTTTTGTATGTTTTGCAGAGGATTGCATACCCTCCAACATTTCTCCGATTAAAATAGGGACATCCCATTCCATACCCTCCAACATTTCTCTGATGAAAATAGGGGTGTCCTAAGGAAAAGCGGGACATTCCAGGATCAAATCTGATACAGAAAAATAGGGGTGCTTGGCTTTTGCTGCCCAGCTCCCCAAAGGACTGAGTCCTCTAAGTCCATGAGGGGTCAGAGATGAATGGATGGAGGCAGGATCCAGTGAAAGCAAGGCAGATCTTTATTTTTCTGTTGAAACCGAATTCCCTCCCCTCCTGGCAAGGAGGCAAGAGAGACCCAAGAAGAACCAAGAAGAAACATCTCTTTGCATTTTGACGTGGAAGAGGAGGACATCCCCTCTACAAAAAGTCAGAAATTACATCACACATAAGGTGGGATTAATGTGGCTCAGGCAGGCCAAGGTATGATATTCCTGAGGATTTAGCAAGTTTTACATAGTTCCAGACACAGTTTACACAAAACATTTGCATTTGATAAGACAATCAGTGAAATATACTCAGAGTCGAGAGTGGATTTCATGCTCTTTATTCAGCTCATACTGGTGAGGAGGGAATGGAAGTCCCCTCAAAGTATCTGCTTTATATACATTATTTACACAATGGGCTGCACGTGATTGGCTAATTCCAGAATTCTCCTGTAGACCAATCAGGTTGTGGATTCACTTCTATCTGGAGCTGGATTGGGTGGCTCCTGCCGACCAATCATACTGCTGCATTGTTCTAGGACCAATCAGACTGCTGCATCCTGAATCCTATTGTTCTAGGACCAATCAGACTGCTGCATTTTGGATCCTATTGTTCTAGGACCAATCAGACTGCTGCAGTTTGGATCCTATTCAACTCAGTACATAACAATCAGAATCCCTCAATGCAGAGCATTTGGGCAAACAATGACAATTAATACAAAGGAGGCTCATAGGAGAAGAATCCCTTTAGGAATTTCCCCTGATTGCTCTCTGCCTACCTGTTCTCAGGCAAGGGGGATGAAGGAGGCAGAGGAAATATTCAGAGTCTTTAGAAGAGCCAAGATGGCTTTTGGATTGCTCTCCTGTACTATTTTAGACATGTGGTTTGTATACTTATGTATAGGGACGTGGGTGGCGCTGTGGTCTAAACCACTGAGTCTCTTGGGCTTGCCAATCGGAAGGTCAGTAGTTCGAATCCCTGCAACGGGGTGAGCTCCAGTTGCTCTGTCCTAGCTCCTGCCAACCTAGCAGTTCGAAAGCACGCCAGCGCAAGTAGATAAATAGGTATCACTGCAGCAGGAAGGTAAACGGTGTTTCAGTGTGCTCTGGCACTCATCACGGTCCTCTGTGCGCCAGTAGCAGTTTAGTCATGCTGGCTACATGACCTGGAAAGCTGTCTGTGGACAAACGCCTGCTCCCTTGGCCTGAAAGCGAGATGAGCGCCGCAACCCCATACAGTGGTACCTCGGGTTACACACGCTTCAGGTTACAGACACCGCTCACCCAGAAATAGTACCTCGGGTTAAGAACTTTGCTTCAGGATGAGAACAGAAATCGCACGCCGGTGGCGTGGCGGCAGCAGGAGGCCCCATTAGCTAAAGTGGTACCTCAGGTTAAGAACAGTTTCAGGTTAAGAACGGACCTCCAGAACGAAATAAGTTCTTAGCCCAAGGTACCACTGTAGTCGCCATTGACTGGACTTAACCGTCCAGAGGTCCTTTACCTTTTACCTATACTTATGTATGTGTGTTTACCTTGTGCAATTATTGGCATTCATTCTCTATTTGAGACCTTAGAATTCCTATAATAAATCACAAACCGTGACAGCTTCTGTAACTCTGGGACTGGAAAATAGGGGCCCTTGGAGGATCTGGTATTGCCATTGCTGCTGTCTGAGGTGAGGGCCGGAGTATGTCTGTTGAGTTGTGGCCAGTACCCTCTTAATGTGGCTTGCAGGGGGACATATGATAGGAGAAGTATGCCGCCAGCATACGGAACAGAGAACAGTCTTTTTGAATCTCTTCTCCCTTCCAGTTCTTCTCCCAGCCAACAGTCTCCTGGTTGTCTTGGCAACAGCTCTCCAAGTATTAGAATGTTTCTGCTAAACTCCAGGTTGATGGCCAGTAGAGAACCTGAGAACTTCCTGTTGCATGAAGCGTGGCCTACCAGCAATGTAAATAAGTACATAATAAAAAAGTGACAAGACCAGGATTCCATCCTGCATGAATATACTCTCAGGATCCATGTCAAGGAATCCCTTGACAGTGCCCAGAGACAGTCAGGTCATGTATCCACAGCAGTGACCAGAAGAGGAATGACTGTTGGAAGGAGTGTAGAAGGAAGAAACACCATGGCGTATCTGCAGGAGCATAACCGGATGCCTTCATCTGCTCCAGCCGCAACAAAACATCTTTCCCATATTGGTCCCATACAGCCACAGCAGGCGCTATAACTTTCCAATGTTTTAACTTCACCCCCAAAGGCGCTCTCCTCCTTTGTCTCCTGAGGCAGATGGATACCAACCAATCGTCTGGTTGTGGTGAGTTTGAAATGGCTCCTTTATCATGGACAACGTCTAACTGCTGGGGTTGAGATTCACTCGGGTTCCTTAACTCTGCAGCGGTGGAGGGCCCACATAATCTGATGGATCTGGAGTTCTGACTGTTCTGGTGGGTTTTCCTGTTGCTCCATATGGCAGTCCTTTCAAAGCCCTGCTCCATCTTTGGAACGGGGGAAATGATCCAGGTTGTTGACATGATCCCTCCTAAATGCTCTCTTTCGTTTCCATTTGCCGGAGACCATGTTGTTTGGTTTTCTGACAATTTAAGGGGCGAGTGGGGATGGCTAGCGTGTCCAGGTAGAATGATGGGGGTGGAGATGCTCCTTCAGGTATACTGGGCCGAGGCCGTTTAGGGAGATGACTGAATCCAGGAGGAGAGATAATCCAGGAACAAAACAACAAAGAATCACATGGCAACTTAAAGACTAGCCAATTTTATTCTGCCACGAGCTTTTGTGGACTTCCACCCACTTCACCAGTTAGTCTTAATTCATTAGCCTTTAAGATGCCTCAGAACTTTGTTGTTTTTTGCTGCAGCCTGGCTACCTAGGACTCTCAGGAAATCCAAGGATAAGTGGAAAGGCTTCTCTGCGCACGGTTGCATTGATTGCTTCTGGGTATTTAGATGTGAAAATGACCCAGAGTGCCTTCACACAGTTTTGGCTGGTGTGCCAGCCGTGCTTTTTTTCCTAGAGAAGACAGATCTAACCACTGTCTCACATACCTCGATTGCATCCAGATATGATGATTGCAATGTACTTTACCTGGCGGTATATATTGACACAATGCAGCAGCAGAAGACTGCAACAAAGGAACTCCTAGCAAGACAGATAAAGCTGTCTGTCACATTAAACCTAGGCAGATAAATGGTTCTACAGCTGGTGCCAAACAGATAAGAGACTGTCCCTATTTGGGGTGAGATTCAATCATATACTGACAAACTCAGGTTGCACAATTACATTGATTTGGAGCTTTTGCATGACAAACTCACTTTCCTGAAAGATCAGACTTTTTGTGATAAGGAAAAGTGACAGGAAGATGCGCTAGAAAATGTGGAATAACACTTGCTCAATGCAATGTTGTCAAAAATGTGAGAACCAAACATCCTTTAAAATTCACATGTACCTGAATTTTGTATATCAAGGGAAAGTGTGCATAAAACACCCATATTAGTGAAAATACAACCAGCAAAAAATTATATATATAATTACATTTCTATATCGCCATCTAAGGATCACAGGGCTGTTAAAAAATTTAAAAGCACAACATACTACTAATTAAAACAGCAATGGTCAAAACAAGAATGGGTTAATTAGAGAAATTTGCAGTGAAATGCTGAAGATTTTTTTAAAAAAAATTCAAATTGCAGTAGAAATGTGAATTTAAGAAATGAGTAACTGCGAGAACAGTTTATCTAACTTCCATCCCTACTAGTTTTAGAGGTGAGGGCAGGTTCATATGCAAAGAGGCAGCCCATGAGTGTGTGCTTCCTGGATGCAGTGGTGGGCTGGACAAGAGCCAAGAAGCTGAAACTGGACCCGAACAAGATGGAGGTGGTTCCCAAGTCCAGGAATAAGCCAGGTAGCCTATTCTGGAATGGAACTGTACTCCCTATGAAAATACAGGTGCATAGTCTGGAAGATTTGTGTGCCTATTTGTGCTGCGAGGGGGACACACATGGCCTCCGGCAAGGACACTTTCCTAATATAAGGGGAAATGGCAGGTCCCTGCCCATGAGGAATTTGCAATGTAAATTTCAGCAGTGGGAGAAGTCAGAGGGTAACCAAGAGAGAAGGAATGGGGAATTCAAAGACAAGGCTGTATGAAAGGGAGCAATTACAGCCAGTTGTGCGCACTGGAATCGTTTTTTTGCTTGTGGGGGGAGCATTAAGGGGGGATCAAACCACATTCTGTCGGTGGGTTTTGATAAAGGATTTTGAATAACCTAAGAGAGGTTGCAGCACGAAGGAGTTCTGGGCTCTGTATGTGGATCTGCCCTTCTTGGAATTCAAAACGCCTATTTCAGGTAGAGACCATAGGTGGCATCAAGCAGTACAGGTGCAAAACATCACCTGAACCCCACAGGTTTCCTGTATTGGTGTGGCGGAACCTGATTGCTTATATATATGCACTGCCTTGTTATAAGAATTTTAAGGTCCTATATATAAAACATAAATGTTCATAATTGTACCAAGCAACGACATACATAAATGTATAAACCCCACAGAAAAAACTCCAGAAACCGTTTCGTCTCTCCCCAAATTGACCTCAAATATTTCTCTGCAAGATCGAAGGAAATGGGGAGCCTCTCCACTGTCTCTTTGCTCACAAATCCTGTCTCAAGGGCACATTTAAGATATGAATAGGGTGAGCCTGTGACCTGGATTCAGGAATTGAGCAGTTATCATAACAAAAGAGTGGCCAGGATGCCCAGGTAATCCATTCAGGTAAGCTGGCAGACAGGATAAAAACAAGGCACTCAGATTTCTGTTGTAGTCCGCCCCTTTTCTGATGTATATATGATGTACTGGGGGGTGGTCATGGGCTACACCCCTTCTGTGATGTATGTATGATGTATGGAGGGGTGGTCTTGGGCTCCAGGGTAGGCAGTTCAAAAGTCTATATAAGGGCGCACGGTTCGAGGTCCTCCTCCTCCTCTCTCCTGTGTGTGGGGGGAAGCACCCTGTTGCTTTAATAAATATCAGGCTTACTAGCTGCTTTGCTTCTCAATATTCTCTGTTTGGCCTCTGTCATTTTCTCCTACCAATGGAGAGCCTACAAAGGACTCTGTAAGGGCTCTTGTGTACCTGTGATAGGAATTTTGAGGTCTTAGATATATGGTAATGCTCATAAGTGTACCAACCAAGCACGTACATAGATCAGCACAGGAAGACCGACCTGAAACCATTTTGATTCCCAAACTGACCAAATGTTTTCCATGCAAGGGGGAGGGGGGTCAGGGAGCCTTCCCATTGTTTCAGGAATTGAGTAATCAGCATTTTAATGGGTGACAGACTATCAGGAAAGGCAATCAGATAACCTGGCAACAGGAAAAACAACATTCAAATTTCTGTTTTATTTTCTCCTACCAATAGGGAACCTACGTAAGGACTCTATATGGGCTCTTGGATACCCCATAAGGGGGAAAGGGCAGATTTTTGTTTACAACGTACCGGATAAGGGAAAGGGAGTAGTTTTTGTTTATAACAGCCTTCTCCTGTCCCTATGGGTCCTCATGCTGGGCTCCAATGTAGAAATAACGGAGGACAGCATGGGAGTTGGTAATGCAGGTGAGCTGTGCAGAAGCAAGCTAGCAAGCATGCTCCAAGCAAGCTGCCAGCTAGCTCTGCAGAGGCTCCTTTTATTAGCAGGTCAACAATTGGAAACAGTAGTGAAATCAGCCTGAACTTAACGTATTTCCATCTAAGCACATTTCCAGCGTTAGCAAATACACGTGTCAGCAGGTGTTTCCCTCAGATGTTCCCCTCCGATACTTGATTACGTCTGTGTCCCCCGTCATGCTCCAGCCAAGCGATATGTCTAAGCAAACTAATTGTGAAAGGACAAAAGGTTGGGGGGGAAACCCTGTATTCTAGCCAAGAAGGCAAAAGGCCAAGGAAAGCAGGCATAATGCTCCTTGACATACTGTTGCATGTCTGGTGCGAGGTTTGCCTTCGCAAAGCGGAGCGTTACCTTCACACTCCAACAGTAGGCAACGTGGGGCACAGGTTGGCAACCCTTGCCATCAGCAGGGTGTGCCAACTGTCCTCCCGCCTTCTAGGAGCCCCCCAATGTGGTGAGTCTGTAACAAGACATCTTGGCACCTGAGGTGGATCCTGTGATGAATTTTGATGTCTTAGATAATGTTAATGGTAATGTTCATAAGTTTACCAGCCAAGCATGTACATAGATCAGCACAGGAAGACCGACCTGAAACCATTTTGATTCCCAAACTGAGCAAATGATTTCTCTGCAAGGTCAAAGTGGGAAACCTTCCCATTGTCTCTTTCCTCACAAATCTTAAGGGCACATTTAAGATATGAACAGGGTGTGAGCCTGTGACATGGCCCAGGAACTAAGTACCGCATTTATCATTACAAAAGACTGGCCAGGCTCTCCAGGTAATCCCATCAAGAAAGCAGGGTATCCAATCAAGTAACCTGCCAGACAGGAGATAAACAAGGACAGGAGAAAAACAACATTCAAATTTCTGTTTTAGACCGCCTTTTCTGTGATGTAGGTATGATGTATCTGGAGGGTGGTCTTAGGTTACACCCCTTCTGTGATGTATGTATGATGTTTCTGGGGGTGGTCTTGATCTACATGGTGGCAATTTCAAAAGTCTACATAAGGCCTTGCGCACCATTTTTCTGGGTTCCTCCTCTCTCCTGCGGGTGAGGGGAGCACCCTGTTGCAACAGATCCATAAAGATCAGGCTTACTAGCTGCTTTGCTTCTCAATATTCTCTGGTTGGCCTCTGTTATTTTCTCCTACCAATAGGGAACCTAATGTAAGGACTCTATATGGGCTCTTGGATACCCCATAAGGGTAAAGGGCAATTTTTGTTTACAACAATCCTAACATGGTATTCCCCCTCTGCACCAGGGAAGAAGGGGTGAGGGAAGATCTACATCAGGAACAAGGGGGGCGGGGCAAGAAAAATTGACATTGGGATCTGCTGTGCCAGTGAATTCTGGAGCCTGAGGCGGTCGCCTCCCATTGCCTCATGGGTGAGGCGGCCACGGTCTGTGAGCAAGTACCGCTGTGCCTCCAGCTCCCATGCAGCTGCCTGTAAAATGGACCTGGAATTGCTTGAAAGTCTCAAGGTGCCGGCATCATCACCTGCCTGTAAATTTGCCTAAGGTTGTAAATTACAGGGCTGTAAATGCCTCTCCTTTGTCCAGGCTGGCGGGGTGGGGGCTCGAGCCAGAAAGATCTAAAAGCATAGAGATAAACAGCCCGCGGCTGTTTTTCACTTTTTTCAAGCCGGGCAAATAACTGGTGGTTTAAAAAAACAACTGTGTCTTGCTATCTGCTTGTTTTTCGTGTGTAATGGGGGTGGAAATACTGCAATTGCCACTGGTTTTTTAAATGCTTGGATTTGCAGAAATAATTTGAGAAGCCTTGTTTAGCAATCCCCATCCCCATGGAAGAAATCAGATTAAAAATAATTGTCTGTAATATTATTTTCTATTATTATTATTATTATTATTATTATTATTATTATTATTATTATCCCATCTAACTACTTGATGCATTTCCTTCCTTGATATTTTTAAGTCACACTGAGTTATTTTTCTCAAAAAATGACTTATACTTTCTACCACCACCTCTTTTTTAAAAAAAACTTCAGAAAACTGGCGGTATTTTCATTCATAGTGTTTCTAGCTCCTTCAGTTTCAGTACCTACATTGTTGTCAAAAAAAGAACTAATTTTCAGTGCTAGACTGGAGATAAAAAAAGAACTAATTTTCAGTGCTAAACTGGAGATAGTTTGTTATTCTGGGCATTTTAAAAGTCCCATTGATTTTTCTCTCTCTCTCTCTCTTAAATTCAGTATTTGTTCTTGCAAGTTCCGTACGTTTTGAAAGTATTGAGCTACAGAACTCAATATCTCAGAAGAAAATGTGGAGGAACTGTGTTAATATTGTTTTGAAAGAAATACATGTTGTTTGACTAGCAAGTCGAAAAGGAAAGGAAAAAGGACTCCCTCTCTGGTCCAAAATTATACCAGTGAAATGTAAAAAGGTTTGCAGTGGGTTTTTGTGCAGAAGGATTGAGCTCAATTTAGTTCTGGTACTCAAAAGCGAATTTCTGTGCCAACCATTCTTCCATTCCCATTAAAAATAACAAAAAGTCCTATGACACATTAAAGACCAGCATTTTTGCTATGGCAGAAATTTTCATGGACTCCAGCCCACCTGTCAGATGCTGTAAATCTTGGTTTACAGGTATATAAAGGAGAAAATTATGAGAGTTGAATGGCATTTGTATTCCAAAAGATAGTGAAAGCTTAACAACATGTGCCTTTTTCAGTAGCACATTGGTGGTAATTTCTAGGGACAAGAAAGATGGGTTTCTGCTTTGAGAAGGGAAGAGCCAAGAATCCCATGTTTACGCTGGGTTCCAGGGCCCCTATTAACTTGGAGTCAGTCTTGACAGAGGGATCTATCTTTATTGTGTACCTTCCTTGGTGGTGTGTTAAGTTTTTATGAATATTTAGTTGCCATTTTTTTTTTGTATTGATGGGGTTTAAAATTTTACATTTACCAGAGATCTTCATATCTAGGTGAGGGATTTGATCCCTGGTCTCCCACTCTAACCACACTGATTCTGTCTGTATAGTTAAAGCTATGGTTTTCCCAATAGTGATGCATGGAAGTGAGAGCTGGACCATAAAGAAGGCTGATCGCCGAAGAATTGATGCTTTTGAATTCTGGTGCTGGAGGAGACTCTTGAGAGTCCCATGGACTGCAGGAAGATCAAACTTATCCATTCTGAAGGAAATCAGCCCTGAGTGCTCACTGGAAGGACAGATCCTGAAGCTGAGGCTCCAAGACTTTGGCCACCTCATGAGAAGAGAAGACTCCCTGGAAAAGACCCTGATGTTGGGAAAGATGGAGGGCACAAGGAGAAGGAGACGACAGAGGACGAGATGGTTGGACAGTGTTCTCGAAGCTACGAACATGAGTTTGACCAAACTGCGGGAGGCAGTGGAAGACAGGAGTGCCTGGCGTGCTCTGGTCCATGGGGTCACGAAGAGTCAGACACGACTAAACAATTAAACAACAACAATAACAACAACAAAAAGTCACCGCTTTTTATTTAGCTCAGGGTAGCCCAACTTTTCATACCAAGTGGGCCACAAGAGCACTTTGACAAGGACTCATGGCTGCACACTGCTTTGTCGCGTAGAGCGAGGCCAAAATTTGACACCCCCAAGCAAACCGATCAGGTGCCTGGGGTGGCGCACGTGCCCTGCACCCAGGGGCGGGGCCTGCAGCCCATGGCGCGAGCCGGGACAGGACGCTGTGTGGGGCCTCTGAGGAGTCTGCCTGCCTCCTGCCACTCAGCCATCCTATATGTGGGAAGTTGTCCGTGGATAGAAACTGACAAAGGACTTCAATATAAGGGTAACCCTTTTATTAGCGCGTTTGCAAAAGCGGACCCTCCGTACCCGTGGATACGAAGAGCCCCGATCGGGCATAAGCACAGCAGTTTTATCCCTAGCTGCCGCCCCTCTTTTGGAGGCTTGGCTTACAATCTATCTACCAGAATTCAGCACATTCCTAATACATTGTTCAATCTACTCTATTCATTTTTACTCCCTTCTCAGTGTGGGCATCACCCTTTGGCTCGCCCTTTCTGGCGTACGCGACTGTGTTATCTTGTATACATGTCTAGCTCTCAAGGCTGAGTTTGAGGCACGTCTTTTCTGTATGCTTTCATTGTTTCCCAATCTCACAATCCCCCCTCTCTTTTGTACCTTGCCTCAAACTCACGCAACAATTCCCAATGGTCTTGTTCTTCATCATCAGTGGGGATGAGTTTGTATCTCATCGCCATTAACTGAGTGGTTACGTGTCGCTGGGCTAACAGGGAGAGTGAGTTGTTGATTGCTTTCATAAAGATGGGCAGCACACAGGGAATCAACACACATCCAGCGGCTATTAATCCAATTAGTGCTACGATGGCTTGTAACCCTGGCAATTTCGGGAACCATGAGCCAAACAATTCCCTGAAATTAAGGCCTTCCCATGTTTGTACCGGCACGTGCGCTATTTTTATCATTCGGTTGGCTATGTCTTTTACTACCTTCCCACTATCATCTATCTCGATACAGCAGTTAGTCAAATTAAATTTCCCACAAACCCCGCCCTCTTTCGCTAATAAATAATCGAGCGCTAATCTGTTCTGCATAATATAGGTGCGGCTTTTTGCACTTTCCTTAGCAAGTTTTGTCAAAGCGGCAGCGGTTTCATTAGTTATAATTTCTACTACAGCTTGCAAGCGAATAATACGGTTTAAGAGATAAATTGGGTCCCTTCCAAAAGACCCCGCCGTCCCATCATTAGCCCAGGTTGCAGGGCCGTAATACTGGATTATTCTTTCTGGGGGCCACTCACTATCTTTCCATGTCCCTATGTGAATCGCCCTTTTTCTCCTGGGCCCTAGTTCCTCATATACGGGCATACCCAACTTGGCTTTCGTCTCTAGGGGGAGCAGAAAGAAACTTGGTCGCAGAGTGGCCAACACACAGGACCCCACCCAATCTAAAGGCAGTTTATTATATGCATATTCTCCGCAAGCCCAATAGAATCCGTCTGGAGTTGTCCATTCTCTTGAGGTGTCCTGGGGGTCCCTGAGAAACGTCATGTTAGTCATATTGGCTAGTGCTGATGGCCATTCCCTGGAAATGTTATCTGAGCTCCACCATTGTTTATTATTCCATTGTCCTACACAAGGAGTATCCCCCACCTTTGTACCTTCCCCTTCTGCCGATACATTCCTCACAAAACACTCCACTCCTACCAAACTGTTTGATATGCGCCACACTTCATTACCTGGATGCTGATATGAATAATTCTTTTCGTTCCTCTGAACTTCCGTGTAATTTACCTCGTGAGCTACCCAGGGCCACTGATCTCCCATGTTAGTCCCTCCGCATACAAAACAATTCCTCACAGTCAATTCTTTAGCGATGGTCTCGGCCAGGCTTAAAAACATGTTATGAGCCTTTGGAGGCAGGAGTAGAGTGTTCAATTGCTGTATCTCTTCTTCAAAACTCTCGTATACCGTTATAGGCCGTTTACTTACTCTTGTGGTGTGGATCTGAACTATCAGATATCCATAGGGGTCCTTTCCAGTACCATCGATCCCCAATCCGAAATGTATATACTTGGGGGTAGTGGAAGATAACTCCTCGGCCCACAAACATATAGGGTTACATTTCCCTGAACCACAGGCCGTTGAAGCCGCCCCCCTGGTAATGTTTATCCCCTCTGGTCCTTTATATGAGGGTGCTTCTTCCACCCCTCCAGTATACCAGTAATTGGTTATGGGGGTGGCCCCTACGTTAGAACCCATAAGCTGTTGAAACAAATACTTATTCTCTTGGAGATAAGACCTCTCCCAGTCTAATGACCCACAGGTAACTCCATCCTGGTCGTTAGGCCCTTGTCCTTTGATGATAGCAGTACACGCATCGAAACAAACATGTATCTTCTCCGTGCCCCTAGTAGAGTTGTGGGCTATATATCCTTGCCTGTTTTGTGCTAGGGAAAACATACGTACCCTCTCACTCGCTTTATTTGCTGTTCCCCCTTTATATCCATATACATATATGCTGGAGGTAATAGGTCCCACTGCTAGAGGTTCATAACACTCAATTTTATTTTCTTTGGTTCTGCACCTGAAATACTGTGTCTGATTATAGACACATGGGTCTAACGCCTCTCTACACTCTGGGGCAACGTTATAATACATCAGAGTCCTTGTAATTCTACTCCCAGTTTTAGTGACCTGAATACATTCTGCGCATGACGATGTTTCTGAGGAGCCCCAAACCACACCGGCCATTAGAAGGCCCAACAGGAATCCCTTCAACCAACTTATTTTCATATTATGTCTCCTCCAACTCCTTGACGGCTTGAACCACTGTGGGGGTCGGAACCAGACTACAATATGCAATTTCCCCTCCTCTCTCAACCGTGCAGTATTGGAGTATAATGTCCGTTATGCACACGAGATTGCACTCCTCTGTGCAATGGACGCAGCAGACACACCCTTCACAGTGAGAACAGCAACAGCATTCAAAAAGACACTTGCAGGTACAGAATAGACACATTGGGGTTAGCGTTTGGATTCCTTCCGGTTCCTGGTTCCCTGATTGGTAAGCGTCACCTTCAGCGGGTCATCGGGATCAACAATTACCCTCCAGTCCTGTGGGGCTTTCTTGACCCTGTGATAATGAGTCCACCCGTGCTCTCTGGTCCTCACCGCCGACTCGGTGATAAGCAATACCTGGAACGGACCTTCCCAAGCAGGGTGCAATTTCTCCGCTTTCCACGCTTTTATCAGGACCCGGTCCCCGGGCTGGAATGTATGCTGATGTTCTAGGAGAGGAGGACGCTGGACCAAAACACCACGTCTATGGAGAGATAACAAAGACTGGGAGAGTGACTGTAAATATTTTCTTAGGAACAGATCCCTAAATTCTACGAGAGGCTGTCCCAGCTGGGCCAGGTAGGGTCTCCCTGTCATCAGTTCAAAAGGAGAAACTCCCAGGTCCTTTCTCGGCGCCACCCGCATTCTTAATAAAGCCAGTGGAAGGTTCTTTGTCCAGGGCAACCCATTCTCCAGATATAGTTTAGTCAAGTGCTTTTTAATCTCTGCGTTCGCCCTCTCTACCTTGCCACTACTTTCAGGGTGCCACGGTGTGTGCAGGTCCCACTTAATTCCCAAGGCTGCCATCACTTCCTGTAAAATCCTTTGAGTGAAGTGGGTGCCTCTATCCGAGTCGATGGCCTCAATTACACCGTACCGGGGGACTATATGTTCTAAGATGGCTTTAGTCACCACTTGTGCCGTTGCCTTCCTGCTAGGGAAGGCTTCCACCCACCCTGTAAGATGATCTTTAAATACCAGCAAATATTTCTGCCCCCCTCTCTCTGGTAGTTCTGTGAAGTCCACCTGTATCCTCTGGAACGGCCAGACTGCGAGGGGTCTTCCCCCTTTTTCAGTTTTCTTTGCTCTGGTCTTATTTACTTTCTGACAAATTAAACATTTCCAAGCTATCGAATGAGCCATGGGCCACATGTCCTTGCTCCAATACAGGGGTTTTACCATATTAATCATCGCCTCCGTCCCGAAGTGCCCACTTTCATGTACCTTTTCTAAGATCCCCATCATCGTAGCTTTAGGTATTGCCATTTGCCCGGTTGGGGTCTCCCAATCACCATTCCTATGTTCCCATCCCTCCTTTCTCATGTAGTCTAATTCTTGAGAGGTAAAAACCAGGTCTCCTGTGTCTTCTTTAATCAGGACCGGTACCTTCAAACTATATTGCTGGGTTAGTGTGGCGCTAGGGGTATCCCTGGCGGCTTCTTTCGCCCTCAAATCAGCCCACCTATTTCCCACTTCCGCGGGGCTCATTCCCCTGGTGTGAGCCGGGACGTGGACTACTGCCACCTTTTCTGGTTCCGTGAGGGCGTCTAGTAATCTTTCTAGTAATGCCATGTGCTCGATTTGTTTTCCATCCGCCTTAATGTACCCTCTGTCTCTCCAAGTTCTACCAAAGGTATGTACCACCCCCCATGCGTAGCGAGAGTCTGTCCATATAGTCACCTCTAGGCCTCTAGCTAACTCAAGGGCTCGTGTCAGAGCCATGATTTCACATTTCTGAGCCGAC
The DNA here is from genome assembly GCF_965112155.1 of Podarcis liolepis. Classification (NCBI taxonomy): domain Eukaryota; kingdom Metazoa; phylum Chordata; class Lepidosauria; order Squamata; family Lacertidae; genus Podarcis; species Podarcis liolepis. The sequence goes on along the minus strand of NC_139573.1, from coordinate 43,502,959 downwards.
CAAGTCGCCGGCAAAGCCCCACTCTCAAGCACCTCCCCGTCCTCCTTAACTACAGCGTATCCTGACTTCCTTTTCCCCTCTTCAACATAACTAGAACCATCAGTGTACCACCTTTCCCCCCCCACCAGGGGCATTTCTGACAGATCCTCCCGGACCTTGGACATTAATTGTATAGTACCCATACAGTCATGTTCATCTGGCTCCCACTCTTTTCTCTCTCCGATCAGAAACTCAGCTGGGTTTAAATTTCGGTCAGTCCCCAAGGTGATGTTGGGGCTTGTTCGTAATATGGTTTCATATTTCACCAAACGACCATCCGTCATCCATGTGGAGGCCACCCCAGTCATTATGGTGGATATCTGGTGGGGGCTATGAACTATCAGCGCTCCTCCAAAAGTTAATTTTCTACTCTCCACCACCAATACAGCCGCTGCCGCCACCACCTGGATGCAAGTGGGCCACGCCCGCACTACTGGTTCCAGGGTTTTGCTAAGGTATGCGACCGGCTGATACCGCCCCCCTCTCTTTTGGGCCAAAACCCCTACCGCGGTCTGGGAACTGATCGTTACATACAAATGAAACGGTTGCTGGAGATTAGGCAGTGCTAAGACTGGGGCCCCGACCAGTGTTCGTTTTATTTCTTCCCATCTTAATTCATCCTCTGGCTTCCACGTTACTTTTTCGTCCCCAATAAGCTTTTGGTTCAAAAATTGAACCAATTTTGCATATTGGTCTATCCATAATCTACAATACCCCAGCAACCCTAACATCCTCCTTATATCTGTTTTGTTTCTTGGGGGTTGTAGTTCCAAAATTCCCTTAACTCTTTCTGGGTCTAGCTTCCTTGTTCCCCCTTCCAACCAGTGCCCTAAGTACTTTACTTTCTTTTGGACGAACTGCAGTTTTTCCTTCGATACTTTCACTCCTAGCTTTCCCAACCAGTTTAACAATCTTATAGAATCCTGTTTCACTTCCTTTTCCTTTTCCCCAATTATCAGCAAATCATCAACATATACCAACAAGAGGTTGGGGCCAGTGGTAGTAAAGTCCGCCAACTTCTCCCCTATCGCTTGCCCGAAAAGGAGTGGGCTTTCTGTATACCCCTGGGGCAAAACTGTCCATCTGTACTGTTGTTTCCTGCCTGTGTTCGCATTCTCCCATTCAAAAGCAAACAAATCTCGGCTTTCAGCATCCAGGGGACAAGTCCAGAATGCATCCTTCAAGTCAATAACCGTGTACCATCGGGTAGTGGGTGGGATACGGCTTAACAACGTGTAAGGGTCTGGCACTACTGGAAACCGGGGTACCACTATATTGTTTATATTTCTCAAATCCTCAACCATTCTATATTTCCCATCCTTCTTTTGCACTGCTAAAATAGGGGAGTTAAAAGGTGACATGGTGGGTTCTAGCAGTCCCTGCTCCAGAAGCCCATCCACTACGGGCTGTAACCCTACCCTTCCTTTCTTTGTCATGGGATACTGGGGGGTCCACGACTGGGTAATCCCGGGTCTCACTGTGATCTTGATTGGGGCTATTTCTAGCCTCCCCACCGTCTTCCCATCTGCCCACACTGTTGGGTCTATTTGCTCCTCGTCTTCTATCTGTAAGGGATACATGGGGGTTCCTAAGTCTAAATCCAGCAACTGAAACCCCAGTCCTACCATCAGATCTCGTCCTAATAAATTTATTCCTGATTCGGGAATAAACAATAAGGACCCCTTTGCCATTCGGCTTCCCCTCATTATAGTAGTTTCTTCTAATTGTACAACTTCTTTCGCTTTTCCGCTCACTCCTACCACTTTCAAGTTTGACATGGTCTTGCGCACCCCGGGAATAGATATGCATACAGAAGACCGGGTCGCTCCGGAGTCGACCAAAAAGACCACTGATTTCTTAGAGGGCCCCACGCACAAATTCACCAGTGGCTCATTCCGGGCCCCTTGGAGCGAGCCGGAGGTTCCCTATTCGTCATACAAACTAAACAACTCAGCCGCTCCAGTATCCTCCTCTGCTCCTTTTTGCCTGGGCGCCTGGTTCCCCCTTCTAACTTCTTCCCTCTCAGGTAATTTAGCCCTTGGAGTTCGGCATTCCCGGGCGAAATGGCCGGGTTTGTTGCACCGATAGCAAATGATACCGGGGCCTGAGGTATTTCCTCCCCTTCCCCGCCCCCTTCCCTGATATGCCGTTCCCCTCTGCCCTCTAGTGGCCTCAACCTCCTGCTGTTTCTTGATTTCCCATGTTTTCTGTAAAGTAGCTGCCATCATCTGACATTTTTGTTTACTTTTTACCGCTTCCCTATTAACATATACCTGTTGTGCTGTCCTTACTAGATCTATGATCACGGCGTCCTGCCAGGTCATCTTCTGCAACTTTTTCTGAATGTCGGGCCATGCCTTTGTCACAAATTGCATCTTTAGGAGGCTATCAAAGGCAGGTGTATCCGGCGCCACTCCCGAGTACTTAGTCAGATGGTCCCTAATCCTCTGTATAAAGTCGCCCGGCGACTCCTCTTTCATCTGATTAACTTCAAAAGCCTTAGTCAAGTTGGTACTTTGAGGCACGGCATGCTTGATACCTTCCAATATCATTTCCTTCAAATCTTTCAAATGTGTCCGGTGCGCCTCATCATTTATATCCCAATTCGGATCCCCTATGGGGAACTTAGTCTCCGCGGGGACCGCCTGTTGCTGCCCTGCACCGACGGGCGGTGGAGCCGCCACTCTCTGTAATTCCTTAGTCTCCCAATACTGCATGGCTGCCCTCCTAATCATTGCTTTTTCTTCTGGGGTGAATAGATGGCCCAGAATGTACATCAGTTCAGTATATGTATATATGTGTGGTCCCATCCACATTTGTAGGAGGTTCGCGACCTCCTGACTATTCTCATGCATTTTAGGTAAGGTCTGCTTCAGTTCTCTGAGTTCCGATGGCTTTATGGGACTAACCACATATACCATAACCGGGTGGCCTGCATTATCAATGCCCCCTGGGGTTTCCCGGAGGGGGAAACTCTGAACTGGGGATTCATTCGGATCCCGAGACTGGACGAACTTCCAACCTTTCTCCTTCCTATAACTCCGAAATGTCTCAGACCCAGGGGAAGCGTGAGACGTCTTTCCAGGGAGGGGGAAATTATACACGTCCCTTTTCAGTTGTTGTACTTCCCTGTGCAACGCATAATATGGCGGCGGCGAGGCGGCTGTATCGCTCAGTCCTCCCTCTGGAGTCTCAATTTCCTCAATGGCGGGGGAAGAGGAGTTCTTTTCCCTTTCGGGCCGGCCTCCTGTCGGTGAGTTTATTATAGCGGGGGGCGTTACCGGACTAGGTGGCCGTTGTATGGCCGGAGGAGCAGAGGGGACGGGATGTGTTTCCTCGTCCGACTCCTCCTCCTTCTTTTTCATTAGAAACTGCCTAGTTGGGGGTGGGTCGGGTCCAAAAAATTGAACGTGAAACCACACCTCCAGGTAAGGCTTCTCCTTATCTTTCTTATTAGCTATCAAATAGTTTCGCAATTGAGTCATCCAGTATTTATCTGTCTCCCCCTCAGGATCCCAGTTGTACATGGCGTCTGGCCCTATCGGGTACTTTGGCCAGACCACCCTGCAAAAATTGATCATGGTGACCTTTATGAGGTTACCGGTGAACTTTTTCAAATAGTCCTCGTCCCATTGGATCAATACTTGACCCAGCGGACTGTTAGGGTCAATTGCGCCCTTGTCCTTTGAATCCTTCTGTCGTTTACTCTGACCCTTACCCATGGTTTACAATGTCTCCAATTTCACTCACTCACACAATCACACGGAATCGCCTGGCCGCTTCCCTCGCGGGAGAGACGGAACCGCAAGCTAATCCTCCCGTCAGGGCCGAAACCCTGATCCACACTCACGCGTCCGTATGGAGCCTCTCTTTCATCCAAGAGACGAGTCTCTCACCCCCGTCCCACAGCACAGTTTACAAAGTTCTCATGTCTACTCACCCAATACAGTCCAGCGTCGCTTCTCGCAACTAGTGAACAGGCGGGCGTCCCCGCTGGGTGCTCGCGGTCCCGGACCGCCAAAAATGAGACCTAGTTCTCTCTCTCTATCCCCCTATATCAAGTCCTGTCTTTTAGCCCTCGCGAACCGTCACGGGTGGACTCCGGCTCGGGTCACTCCGAAAAGACGGAGGGGCGCCTACCCGGATTCCGAGATCCCCCCGAGCAGCCCGTCGAGAGCCCCACGTTGGGGCGCCAAAAGTTGTGGGAAGTTGTCCGTGGATAGAAACTGACAAAGGACTTCAATATAAGGGTAACCCTTTTATTAGCGCGTTTGCAAAAGCGGACCCTCCGTACCCGTGGATACGAAGAGCCCCGATCGGGCATAAGCACAGCAGTTTTATCCCTAGCTGCCGCCCCTCTTTTGGAGGCTTGGCTTACAATCTATCTACCAGAATTCAGCACATTCCTAATACATTGTTCAATCTACTCTATTCATTTTTACTCCCTTCTCAGTGTGGGCATCACCCTTTGGCTCGCCCTTTCTGGCGTACGCGACTGTGTTATCTTGTATACATGTCTAGCTCTCAAGGCTGAGTTTGAGGCACGTCTTTTCTGTATGCTTTCATTGTTTCCCAATCTCACATATAGCTGAAGGGGAAGCGGCGGGCCAACCATTTGAGGCAGCATGGAGCCTGTGGGCTACTGTGTCACTCCCAGGAGTGACGCGTGGCTTAGGGCACTGCAGGCCCTGCTGTGAGTGCCGCCCGGCATTTTGTCACCCCCATCAGTGCTGACACCCAGGGTGGCCCGCCCCCACCGCACCCCTTTCCTCCTCCAATGCCCCCAACCCGGCCCTCATGCTGCCTTCCCAAAGCCGGATAAGAAAGGTGTTGGGCTTTGGGAACAAGGCATAAGGCTTCTCCCCGAAGCCTGGTTAGTGTTTCCCCCCAGCTTTGGGAAGGTTCTAGGACCTTGTCAGAATACCCTGCATGGGTTGGTTAGCAGGGCATCAAATGTCCATCCTGATTCAGATCCCAACAAAACTTGTTTTCTACCTGCTTAAAAGTGGTTAAGAGAGGTATATTCGTAACCTGGTGAACCGGGTTCACGTCTCCGCTCCTCCACATGCAGCCACTGGGTGGCTTTGGGCCAGTCACACTTCTTTGAAGTCTCTCAGCCCCACTCACCTCATAGAGTGTTTGTTGTGGGGGAGGAAGGGAAAGGAGAATGTTAGCCGCTTTGAGACTCCTTCGGGTAGTGATAAAGCGGGATATCAAATCCAAACTCTTCTTATTCCCAGTGGTGTTAGTGCTTTACATCACTATCCAACCCCAGTGCTAAGCCGTGATAGTTTTCCTTCTCACTGACAAATCGAAGCATATCCTATTCTTGCTCCCCACGCTGACATCCATACAAATGTGCTTATCAGCCAGTACCGCTGGGGCCTGCTCTGGGCCTTCCCAGAAAGAAAGATGAAAGTTATTGATTTTTGCTGCTCACAACTGGGATCTCATTAAGATAGAGGATCTAGCAAATGGGGACAGCGAAGGACTTTTTTTGCGGCTTCCCCTTCCCCTCTTCCTCCCAGCTGTCAAGGCTGAATTAATTTTTTTTTTGGATGAGGGTGGGGAGAAAACCGGTGCAGCTGGAAAACATGATCAACAGGTCAATTTAGCAACTTCAACACTAATTCTTCTTGAACAGCCGGTAAGAAGAATCTTGTCTCCCGGAGACAACAAAAAGCGAACATAGTTCAGTGGTACAGAACGTGGATGTCAGAGCTGCCCTAGGTCCCAGCTCACAAAGGACCAATGCCAATCCGTTGTTATATACAAAAGTCTTTATTGAAGTTCATTTTTGTTGTCACAGCCGCAGCGTGCAGCTCTACGTCTGAAACTCTAGACCGCTGAAGCTCCGTCTGAGTCTCCTCCCCCCAGACACCAGTTTAAGACTCTAGCCTTGCTCCACCTCTTCCTCCGCTCTTTCCTCCTCTGGGTCCGCCTGTCCGCTGGGGTCTCGCCCTTCCTAGACTCTTCTGACGCTGAGTCCCCTGAGTCTTCTCCCTGCCTCCGGCGGGCTTTAGGACCTGGTTCCGAATCCGGGCTTTCTCCTGTCCCGCGCGCCTGTACATTTGAACTTGGCACGCGCGCCCAGCCGGCAACCTTCCTCCTGACTGTTACACTGCTCCTGTCACTGCTTCCCCCTTCGGGGAGGCTAGCTGGACTTGACCTCCCCTCCGTTCCCCCACTCTCCGATAGAGGCGTGGTCAGTCTTGACTCATCTTCTCTCCCTGCTGGAGGAGACGCTGCCCCTGACGCATGGGACCCTTCCCCCCCACTACGCTCTGGTGGGGAAGCTGGTCCTGATCTCCAGCTGCTGCTTTGGGAGTCCCCGCTGGCCCCCCTTGCCCTGACCATCGGCGCCTCCTTCTGGGAATCTTCTGATTCGCTGGAGAGGCTCATGGAATCTCTCGGGTCACTGCTATACCCCCCTACGCTGCCCTCCGATTCTTCCCCTTCGCTCTCCATTTCCTCTCTCCCCTGTGCCTCTGTTCCTGAGGCCCTGACAGTGGACCTTGCACTTAGAAGGTTGTCCAGTATGTTCACATTAGCAGCTTGAGAGGCAGGGAAGTCACTGTGCTCCAAGCACAATTTTGTTCACATCAGAGAGGCAGGGTGGGGATGTCTTCACCCATTGTGCATGCTTTTTTTGTTGTTTTCCCCCACCCCTGCAAACCCCAATGGAACTCCATTTCACAAAGTTGTCCTTTGCACACGCACAATGGCGATCTCAGATGTTCACATTTGTTTTCTAATTGGATTGAACCTCATTTGAGAGAAAAATGCATCAAGCAGGAATATTTGTTATGTCCCCAGCTCCTAGCTAACAGGGTGGCCTAGTAGTAGATAGGTAGCCGTGTTGGTCTGCCATAGTCAAAATAAAAAAAATTCCTTCCAGTAGCACCTTAAAGACCAACTAAGTTAGTTCTTGGTATGAGCTTTCGTGTGCATGCACACTTCTTCAGATACACAGTATCTGAAGAAGTGTGCATGCACACGAAAGCTCATACCAAGAACTAACTTAGTTGGTCTTTAAGGTGCTACTGGAAGGAATTTTTTTTATTTTGAGGGTGGCCTAATTTGTGAGTGTGTATGTGTGTGTATGGGACGTGGGTGGCACTGTGGGTTAAACCACTGAGCCTCTCGGGCTTGCCAATCAGAAGGTCGGTGGTTCGAATCCCCGTGACGGGGTGAGCTCCCGTTGCTCGGTCCCTGCTCCTACCAACCTAGCAGTTCGAAAGCACATCAAAGTGCAAGTAGATAGGTACTGCTCTGGCGGGAAAGTAAACGGCATTTCCATGCGCTGCTCTGGTTCGCCAGAGTCAGCCACGACTGGACCTAATGGTCAGGGGTCCCTTTACCTTTACCTTATGTGTGTGTGTGTATCCATATACAATATTTGCATATGCACAGCACATTGTATGCAATTTGTGGCATAGGCCTATGCCGCAAATCATTTAGCAACACCCCAGGCTAGTTGGACAAATGGTTTGTCCTGATGATGTAAAGCAGTTTCCTGTCTTCTTTTGTGTGTCATAGAAATGGCATTCATTATGGGTAGCATTAAACTAAGTTTTACTCAAAATAGAATTTCTGAAATGAATGGCCCTAACGTAGTCATAGTCATTAATTTCATTGTGATTACTCCCAGTGAAATTTAGTTGAACGCCACCCTGGGTGTTTCTTTTAATTATGCTTTATACCTGAGTGGTGGTGCATTGTATTTCTGCTTCCTTTGGAAGAAAAAGAGCAATAAACATTTAGAATTTCTTTGTAAAACAAAAACAAACGCTCTCGATATTTATATTTTGAGCAGGCTATTCTGCTTTTCAGTCTTGCTCAGTTTTTTAGGTATTTATGCCAACCTGTATCACTTGAGCATAGCCAAATATTTTAAGGATGGATGCCCATAGCTCTTCTGACAACCAGATGCCACAGACAAGCTTTGGCTGATGAGCCAATTGTCCCTCCTATGCCACAAAACAGTTTCCCAAAAAGAAATGGGACCCAACTTTGATCCACCTCTGATACTTTAGTTAATAGCTTACTAATGAACAGAATCACCCAGCTGGAAGAGGCAATATTCTGTGCCTGCCATGTAGCTGGTCTGATGGCAGCGACGTATTGTGACCTGATGGATCTAATGCAGGGGTAGGCAACCTAAGGCCCGGGGGCCGGATGTGGCCCAATTGCCTTCTCAATCCGACCCGCGGACAGTCCGGGAATCAGCGTGTTTTTACATGAGTAGAATGTGCCCTTTTATTTAAAATGCATCTCTGGGTTATTTGTGGGGCATAGGAATTTGTTCGTATTTTTTTAATAATATAGTCTGGCCCACCACATGGTCTGAGGGACGGTGGACCGGCCCACGCCTGAAAAAGGTTGCTGACCCCTTATCTAATGGCAGCTTTCGCCCCTCAACTGAGCCCCCCAATCTGTGGAAATTGTGTATGTGTGATTCATGCCTCATCATAAGTGGAAACTTCCTCTTAAAATGCTGTAAGAAAGTAGCGGCTGTTTTGACCCATGGTGGCGCTTCAATCCATCCAGCCCCCCACTCTCCCCACCCATTCTGAAAATGTCCTCACCCTAAAAGAATTCCCCCACCACCACCATTTTCTGCCATGACAACATAAGAGACTAAAAAGTGCTACTGTCATGTTTTTGGTTTTTGGTTTAAACTCTCTCGGGAAGCCTTAGGATTGTGAAAATATTGATGTTCCTTTTTTGTCATGGAGATATAACTGCATTGTCCGTTATCAAGTAAGATAGATGGTCTTCTCCCTAGGCTTTGGTGTAGATGGATTGTTTGCTTAGCAACCTCTGATTACTTGTTCAGACTTGTCCAGGCTAATGTCATTTACAGGTCACAGCTACCAGCCAAGATGGGGGTCGAGACCAATGTTTTGCACATGTGCAGGCTTGGCAGGAGCCGCGGGGGAGATGGGATGGAAATGCATGCTGAATACAGGCAAGGAAAAGAAAGAAATACTCTGCAGCTCATCCCCTCCCTTATCCAGGATCCCTAATTCTGGACAAACTTGGGATATAGGGTTACAGATAGGTAGCCGTGTTGGTCTGCCATAGTCAAAATAAAAAAATTCCTTCCAGTAGCACCTTAAAGACCAACTAAGTTAGTTCTTGGTATGAGCTTTCGTGTGCATGCACACTTCTTCAGATACACTGAAACAGAAGTTGCCAGATCCTTCTATATAGTGAGAAGGTGGGGAGGGGTATTACTCAGAAGGGTGGTGGGAATGGGTGATTGGCAGATAGCTGAGATGAGCCTGTTGACGACTCTTAACGACTGCAATAGGTCTTACAGGAAAAGGCAAGGGGTGAGAAGGTGAAAAATGGCTTAGTCATGTGTAATGAGATAAGAATCCAATGTCTTTGTTCAGACCAGGTCTCTCCATGGTTTTAAGTTTGGTAATGAGTTGCAATTCAGCAGCTTCTCTTTCCAGTCTATTTCTGAAATTCCTTTGTAGTAAAACAGCTACTTTGAGATCTTGTATAGAATGTCCTGGGAGATTGAAGTGTTCTCCTACTGGTTTCTCTGTTTTGTGATTCTTGATGTCAGATTTATGTCCGTTTATACTTTGGCATAAGGTTTGGCCTGTTTGTCCAATATAGAGAGCTGAAGGACACTGTTGGCATTTGATGGCATACACAATGTTAGACGATGAGCAATTAAATAGTCCCGAGATGGTATGTGTGATGTTGTTGGGGCCAGTAATGATGTTGTCTGGGTGTATGTGGCAGCAAAGTTGGCATCTGGGTTTATTGCAGGCTCTGGTGCCAGTGTCCGTGTTAAGTCTGGTTGCAGTATTATTGTGGGTTAGGAGTTGTTTAAGATTGGGTGGCTGTCTGTAGGCAATGAAAGGTCTTCCTCCCAGAGCTTGAGAAAGAGAACTGTCATTGTCCAGGAGAGGTTGTAGATCTCTGATGATGCGTTGTACTGTTTTAACTTGGGAGCTGTATGTGATGACTAGAGGTGTTCTGTTATTTTCTTTTTTGGGTCTGTCTTGTAGCAAGTTCTCTCTGGGTATCAGTCTGGCTCTGTTGATCTGTTGTCTAACTACAGCAAACCTTTTTAGAACTAAAATACCCAGCAGATGAAGTTAGACAACAGATCAACAGAGCCAGACTGATACCTAGAGAGAACTTGCTACAAGACAGACCCAAAAGCTCTCGGGCGCAACATCTGGGGGTTAGGGTTAGTGGGCGCAAATCCACGGGTTAGGGGGCGCAAATCCATGGGTTAGGGGGTGCAAATTACTTGCCTTGCCCCGGGTGCTGACAACCCACGCTACGCCACTGATCCATTCTGAAGGAAATCAGCCCTGAGTGCTCACTGGAAGGACAGACCCAGAAGCTGAGGCTCCAATACTTTGGCCACCTCCTGAGAAGAGAAGACTCCCTGGAAAAGACCCTGTGTTGGGAAAGATTGAGGGCACAAGGAGAAGGGGACAGCAGAGGACGAGATGGTTGGACAGTGTTCTCGAAGCTACCAACATGTGTTTGACCAAACTGCAGCAGGCAGTGGAAGACAGGAGTGCCTGGCGTGCTCTTGTCCATGGGGTCACGAAGAGTTGGACACAACTAAATGACTAAACAACAACAACACTACTACTGCCCCACCCACTCTGGGTGGCTTCCAACACACAGAAGAACTTTCAAATGTCTTCTAAAAGTTGTATAGTTTTTTATCTCCTTGACATCTGATGGGAGGTGTCAGAATCAGAAGAATCTTTATTTGCATCAGCCACTAGCCATAGTAATAAAATAAAATAAAATAAAAAATAAAATAAAATAAAATAAAATAAAATGTACTGAAGATATTGGTAAAAACTTAACTATAGAAAATACATTTTGGGGGTTTACATCAATGATCAAATAATAGATCTTATTCTAATTGCCCCTGCTAAAAACCTTGGGAGCGTGTCCTCTACTAGGTTCCCTGCAACCTCATTTTTCACAAGGAGGGAATTGTCAAAGAGTCCTCGAAGCTTGATCTTTGTGTCTGGGCTGAATGACAGAGGTAGAGACTAGGTAGACGGGGCCAAAACCATTAAGGGCTTTAAATGAATTAGAAATCTTTAACATGCAGCTGGCATGGTCAGAGTAATGTTTAAAAGATCAGATTTCAAAAACACGACATTCCAAAAGTTTCCACTTGGACATTTCCCCAAATTTTGAACAGATTCATTTATTATTATGTTGTGCTATAGATCTGATCCGGTCTTAATTTGAGTCACATCTTTCTATGTCAGGATTGGGATTAGGAGAACCTGAAATATTCAGGAAGATTCTGGGCAGCAGAAGTATGTCTGAGCCCTGGGAAGTTGCTTCTTGGAATCCTTTGCCCCTAACTGCATCTCTCTCTTTTTCCCACAAAGATAAGCTGAACATGAGTGACGCACTAGTGGGAAAGTTCAGCTTTCACCGCAGCATCCATGATTCATTTCCGGACTCTGCCCTAGCCTACAGCAAGGTACAGAGCCTAGGATGCCTCGTTTTTCCTCACTAAACTGGCAGCAAGGTACAAGCGCTGACGCAGAAGCATAGAATGAAGCCGGCGGGAATGGAAACACAATCCACTCCAAGTGGCAGTTTTCAGGCTTGTCCGCATTTGAGCATCATTTAGCTGTAAACCCACTTGTCCACCATTTGGATTAGGCCAAAGTGGTCCACAGCCTCACATTTCTGAATTCGTATAACTAGAGCTTGCCGACAAAGGTCCGTATAGTTAATGCTATGGTTTTCCCAGTAGTGATGTATGGAACTAGTTACAGGTAGGTAGCCGTGTTGGTCTGCCATAGTCGAAACAAAATTATAAAAATTACTTCCAGTAGCAACTTAGAGACCAACTAAGGTTATTATTGGTATGAGATTTTGTGTGCATGCACACTTCTTCAGATACCTTCAGATATCTGAAGAAGTGTGTATGCACACAAAAGCTCATACCAATAACAAACTTAGTTGGTCTCTAAGGTGCTACTGGAATAATTTTTTTTATTTTGTGATGTATGGAAGTGAGAGCTGGACCATAAAGAAGGCTGATCGCCGAAGAATTGATGCTTTTGAATTATGGTGCTGGAGGAGACTCTTGAGAGTCCCATGGACTGCATGAAGATCAAACCTATCCATTCTTAAGGAGATCAGCCCTGAGTGTTCACTGGAAGGACAGATCCTGAGGCTGAGGCTCCAGTGTTTTGGACTCCTCATGAGAAGAGAAGACTCCCTGGAAAAGACCCTGATGTTGGGAAAGATGGAGGGCACAAGGAGAAGGGGATGACAGAGGACGAGATGGTTGGACAGTGTTCTCGAAGCTACCAGCATGAGTTTGACCAAACTGTGGGAGGCAGTGGAAGACAGGAGTGCCTGGCGTGCTCTGGTCCATGGGGTCACGAAGAGTTGGACATGACTAAACAACAAATAACTAGAGCCTTTCCCATTCATGTCACTAGTTATTCCCTCTTGTGTTTGCTGTAGGGCAAGACTTAACAGCTGGCACAGTATTGCCCTAATCCCACTTTTCTCTCAGGTTGCTTCCAGACAAGAGTATCTTGTGAAAATGGTGTTTCTCATGCACACAAGTTTTTGAAGCATGCACAGTGCGTCGGTGACAAAAAAAATGCCAACCCACGTTTTTCTGAAAAGCATTTAATATTGATTTACCATAATTGAAGAAAATCTGGTGTAAAATAACCTGTTCTACACCTGCAGACACTGCGTTATATATCTCCTGAGGCTGGCAACACCCCGCGGCGGGGTGCGCTCCCGTCGTTTGGTCCCAGCGCCTGCCAACCTGTCAGTTCGAAAGCACCCCCGGGTGCAAGTAGATAAATAGGGACCGCTTACCAGCGGGAAGGTAAACGGCGTTCCATGTGCTGCGCTGGCTCGCCAGATGCAGCTTTGACACGCTGGCCACGTGACCCGGAAGTGTCTTCGGACAGTGCTGGCCCCCGGCCTCTTAAGCGAGATGGGCACGCAACCCCAGAGTCGGACACGACTGGCCCGTACGGGCAGGGGTACCTTTACCTTTTTAAATATCACCAAACTCAGTGCGACTGATTTCTAAGTAAATATGCATAGGTTCAGGTTTCACAAACTGCTGTAAGCTGGTCCATTTTGTAATATCAGACCAGCAACCATCACTATAAAAAGGAAAAGGGAAAAGGAAATAGTGCGAGGAAACCAGTAATTTAAGCCCCCTCCTTTCACTTGTTCTCCCAGTCATGATCAACAGGAAGTGATCTAACAGGCAGGATTTCTGTACAGGAAGCATTTAATTAAAATTGAGAAGGACCTTTGCTGAATGGGGTGTGAGTTAATGTTGTCAAAGATGTTGGCCCTGTGGAGGTCACTTCTGGGTGACATCTCTCCATATTAAATGTTGCATATGAACCACTAACGCAGAAGCACCACAGCCTGGTTCTGTTGTGCTGTTGGTGTGGATATTGACGCTTGCTGCCCTAGATTTCCAGAAGCGTAGCTTCCCTGTTTGGAGCCAAGATCATCTCTAATTGCCAGGTTTGAGGGGCTGATGGCAAGGAATGGATATTCCCATCTTAATAATAATAATAATAATAATAATAATTTATTATTATCTTGCCTTGCCTGGGATTCTCCTTGGCATCCCGTTCACCACCTGAAGGAGCATCTCCACCCCCATCGTTCAGCCCGGACACTGAGGTCCAGCTCCAAGCGCCTTGTGGTATTTCCCACACTGCAAGAAGTAAAGTTACAGGGAACCAGGCAGAGGGCCTTCTTGGTAGTGGCACCCGCCCTGTGGAAAGCCCTCCCGTCAGATGTCAAGGAAATAAACAACTACAGTATCTGACTTTTAGAAGACATCTGAAGGCAACCCTCTAGCAAGACAAATAAAGCTGTCTGTCACGTTAAACCTAGGCAGATAAATGGTTCTACAGCTGGTGCCAAACAGATAAGAGACTGTCCCTGTTTGGGGTGAGATTCAATCATATACTGACAAACTCAGGTTGCACAATTACATTGATTTGAAGCTTTTGCACAACAAACCCACTTTCCCAAAAGATCAGACTTTTTGTGATAAGGAAAGTGACAGGAAGATGCACTAGAAAATGTGGAATAACACTTGCTCAATGTAATGTCATCTAAGCTCCCGGCAAACAAATAAGAGTGAATGGTTTTCGGGTGTAAAAATGTTGCCATTGGGAAATTTTTAATCTCTAATGCTTTACAATTTTTTATGTAAGCCAGCCAGATGGATGGAGTATAAATAATAAAAATATTATTATTATTGGTAGATAAGACACCGTGCTAGAAGGAAACACCGACTACCCCCATCAAAGCAAAATGCAAGGTACTTTTGATAGTCCTGACACCACAGTGCCAATGTAATGGCAATTTGGGGTGTACTGATGACACTGCAATATGGTTGAGTTGGTGGAGAGGGGGGCAGGAAGAATTTCAGCCTGGAGAGAAGAAACTGGGAGAAAACAGAGTGGGAAAAGTTCATTGAAATTGCCTCCTCTACATAGGGAGTCAACAGGACAGGAAGGAAGGACATTCAGCTCATAACAATGAATGTGTGGTTGCCTCAGGAAGTGACAGGGCTCTGTTACCTTCTCCACACCTCCTAAATAACAGGGCTTTCCCCAAAGACATTGCTGTGATCTCACACCCAGAATGACAGGCCGGCATGAAATGGCACAAAGTCAGGACGGAATTTGCAATGGGGCGGAAAGACATTCAGCTCAGCTTCCTTGGCGATTACTCAAGGCTCCTTCTCACCCAAGCACAAAACAGGCACACCTCCCGTCAGTTCAGAATCTACAGTGGAATCTGTTTTCCTCTGCAAAAAGAAGAAGAAGAAGAAGAAGAAGAAGAAGAAGAAGAAGAAGAAGAAGAAGAAGAAGAAGAAACAACAGATAGTTTCCTGGTTACTACTGGGGTGGATTTTGCCAGAAGATGGTGTGTGCATCTGTCCTGGTTGTGAATAAAAGAATCTTGCCCTTTGCTCCTTTTAGAAGACATCTGAAGGCAAACATGTATTCGGAAAATTTTTGTTGTCTAACTTATTATTATTATTATTATTATTATTATTATTATTATTATTATGTGACTTTGCAACAGGCTTACTAGCTGCTTTGCTTCTCAATACACTCTGGTTGGCCTCTGGTTGGAATTGTAGGTCTGTGAAAGGGAAGCCCCAACGCCCAGGATCATTTGGTGGATGTCATGTACTTTAAATGCTCATTGGATGCACTTTAAATCATAGGATCATAGAAATGTAGAGTTGGGAGGGACCCCGAGGGTCATCTAGTCCAACCCCCTGCAGTGCAGAAATCTCAGCTCAAGCATTCATGGCAGATGGCCATCCAACCTCTGCTGAAAAACCTCCAAGGAAGGAGAGTCTACTGCCTCCTGATGAATTTCTTCCCCCTGTCAAACAGCTCTTGCTGTCAGAAAGTTCAAGAGCCAGTGTGGTGTAGTGGTTAAGAGCGGTAGTCTCGTAATCTGGGGAACCGGGTTCGCTTCTCCACTCCTCCACATGCAGCTGCTGGGTGACCTTGGGCCAGTCACACTTCTCTGAAGTCTCTCAGCCCCACTCACCTCACAGAGTGTTTGTTGTGGGGGAGGGAGGGAAAGGAGAATGTTAGCCGCTTTGAGACTCCTTAAAGGGAGTGAAAGGCGGGATATCAAATCCAAACTACTACTACTACTACTACTACTACTATTCTTCTTCTTCTTCTTCTTCTTCTTCTTCTTCTTCTTCTTCTTCTTCTTGAAGTTGAGTTGGAATCTCCTTTCTTGTAGCTTGAAGCCACGGCTTCAGGTCCTGAGGGCTTCTGGAGCAGGAGAAAACAAGCTTCCTCCTTCCTCCCTGTGACGGCCCTTGAGATATTGATAGGGCTGCACGGTGTGGCAAAATGTTTCTCTCTCCCCTTTCTTCAGCCCAGGCAGAATTGCAAGGGGTCAGTGCATCTGGCTGGTAAGAAGATGTTTGGAGTTTGGAGCCCAGCCAGGGCTGGGTGTGGGCAGGATCCTGGCATTGGCAGGGGTTGGACTAGATGCCCCTTGGCATCCCTTCCAACTGTACCATCAAGCAGCTAAAGGAAGGATCAGGGGAGCAGAATGCAGAACCAGGGGAGGCACAACCACACAGGCCAACAGCCCCCTCTGGCCTGACCCACGGTGGCCTCATCCCAGCACACTTTGACCCTCCTGATTGTATTTCTCTTAATTCATCTGCCTGACAACCCAGCAGCCTGGCCCCTGTTTGCCAGCTGATGTCACAAAGTGCTGCTCTGCAAGCAAACAAGCAATAAGTGTTCCGGACTAATAGTGTAATATTATGCACACTTAGATGGGATTAAGCCCTATAGAAATAAATAGGACCCCTTTTCTAAGTAACTATATTATATAGACAGCTTGGAACTATAGCTGACCACAGAAGGAGCTCAGTATCAGTAAATATAATCCATTTGCCCCAACAGTTTCTACCAGATTATTGCATAAATATGAAGATAAAACCCTCAGGCTCTAATTGATATGAAGCCAATCTGTGTTCCAAAGTTCTCATGAGAATAAAATTTATCAGGGCAACATGATGTACAGACAGTTCCATCTTGGTTCTGGTCTGTCACAGAATCAACCTGTATGTGCCGAGGCACAACCCCTCCAGTTTCTAGAAGAATACAGTAAAGGGGGGAAAAAGGGAAGATGGATTATTAAGTTATTAGAGGGTAGTTATTATATATACACAAGCTATTGCTTCCAATATCTCAGGGTTAAAATATTTTCATATGGCAGTAAACCCCAAGACCTTCTTCCGCATATATTTAAAATTGGGAAGCTCTGATTTATAGAATGGGGATCAGAAAGATAGCATGCAACCTTAAATATGTAATATTTATATATATTTATACAGTGGTGGTCTCCGGCTTCTTCCAAAAACGCCCCCAAATATGGCAAAGGGGTGCAATGCTCCTCACTGCCAGAAAGGCTGAGATTAAATGCTGACCACCAAGCATGGCTTAGTCAATAGAGCCTGACTTTTAATCTCAAGATTGTGGGTTTGAGCCCCACTTTGGTTGAAATATTCCTGCATTGCAGGGGGCTGGATTATCCTTGTGGTCCCTCTATGATGCTAAAGGAAGAGTGAAGAGCCAAAGCCCTGCCACAAACTCCATAGTGGTGGCAGCACCCCTTCTGCTATGCTTTTGCTGGGACTCCTAAGTGGTGGACATACTATCAAAGGCTCATTGGCATGGATAGCCAAGGCCATCGCTACCAATAACGCTCTTTGGAAAACAGGACAGTGGATGGGAAAGGCCTCCTTAGAGGGCCGTACGGTAAACTGGGTGCAGATAGTACAGACAGTCAGAATTGGCCCTTGGATGCACATCTGATTAAACCTGTGGGGCCTGATTCAGCCAAGTGAAAGGAAAGCGGAAGGCTGCTTCTGTGGGGAAAGGGATGGGCAGGGAGACAAAGAGCCCCACCCTCTTCTTCTTCTTCTGCAAGGGGAATAACTAACAAAAAGGCAGCAAAACACACAGAGTGAATTTTTCATAGCCCCACAGTTTTTGTTGTTGTTGCTGCTGTTTGAGTTTATTTATTGAATTATGTAAGCGTGCAATATAGGGCACAGATTTAAGGGTTGATGGGTCCAAGTAGGCATGATGGAAGCAACGGTATTTGTTCTTTAAGTGTGTCTGCCACATTTACATGTGAGGAAGCCAGAAACTAGCAAACAAGCAAGAGAATCAGAAAGCTAGCCACTATGGTCTGCATTGCTGACATACATCTTAAAGAAGCAGGTAAGTGTTGTCACTTTGAAGTCAGTGGTTTTTATTCACACAATGTTCCCAGTTGCGCCTCAGCTGTGTCAAATCTACGGGAAACTGCCAAGAATAGACCCACATCTCATGTCATTCTGGCCTCCTTCGGGAGAAAGGGTGCAATATAAATTCAACAAATAAAATAATTATGAGTGTTCCAGCTTGTGAACATTCTTCGGAAGCCGAACGTCCGACATGGCTTCCGACTGAGTGCAGGAAGCTCCTGCAGCCAATCGGAAGCCGCCCTTGCCCCCCCCTTCTAAAGCCCACCACTCTCAACACTCAACTGCCTCCCCCCCAACATTCAGACTCACTCTAATAGCCTGAAAGGACACTGCACTCTTTCTACAACTATGGCTGAGTTTCACAAAGGTGAGAGCCTGGAAGCTACAATGCACAGGATCATTTGGGGGGCATCATGTGCTTTAAATGCTCATTAGATGCACTTTAAATCACAGAATTATAGAATTGTAGAATTGGGAGGGACCCTGAGGGTCATCTAGTCCAACCGCCTGCAATGCAGAAATCTCAGCTCAAGCATCCATGGCAGATGGCCATCCCACCTCTGCTGAAAAACCTCCAAGGAAGGAGAGTCTACCGCCTCCCGAGGGATTTCTTTCCACTGTCAAACAGCTCTTGCTGTCAGAAAGTTCTTCCTGAAGTTGAGTCGGAATCATAGGCGCCGACTCCATGGGGCTTGAGGGGGCCCGAGCCCCCTCAAAAATTCGTTTGGGGGGGCTCAGCCCCCCCAATAATCTCGGGCGGCGGTGGGCGCGTCCGTGGCTTTTATAGGGCGCCCGGCGCGCACCAGCTCGATAACGGGCACCGGCGCGGCGGGGGGCGCCGGGCCGGGGGAGGGGGGCGGCCGGCCTGTCTCCTTGGCAACCCCATTGAGCAGCGCCGGCTCCCCCCGGGAGGGCCATCCCCCCGCGCCGCCGATCGCCAACACCGCCGACGCTGTGGCTGCCCGAGCCCGAGCCTGAGCCTGAGCCCGACCCGGAGCCCGAGCCCGAGCCTGAGCCCGAGCCCGAGCCCAAGCCCGTCAGTCAGTCAGGAAGGAAGGAAGGAAGGAAGGAAGGAGAAATGAGGAGGGAGACGAGGGAGGAAAATTGCGCGCAGGGTGAAGACAGGAGAAGGGCGAACGAGACGAGCTTCCAACCCAAAAAAGGGCTGGAAGACTGGGAGGATGCAGGATCGGGAAAGAAAGCGACGCCTTCCCCGCCCGCGACGTCGCCCGCTTGTCATTGGCAGTGCAGCGGGCGCCCAGAGGGGCTGGGCACCGGCGCAGGGCCGCTCCGCAGCCGCGGAGGACAGCTGCGCGGCTAGCAAGGTGCGCCGCGTAGAGCGCGGCCCTTGTGTGGCCCGGTGGCCAGGCAAGCTCGGGCGGGGACCCCCATGCAAATCTAAGATGGGAGAAGAGGGCAGAGCAAAGGGGGTCCCTTCCCCAACCTCCGGCTCTGAGACTTCCCTGCGCCCCAGAAAAGCGAAAGGATTTTCTCTTCTTCTTTTTTTATAAATATTTTATTAAGTTTTCAAATACAAAGTTAGAAACATACACTGAAGAAAAAAGTAAAAGAACAAGAAAAAGAAAAAAAGAAAAAGAAGAAAAGAAAACCAACCATTCAACACATTTTTTATATAACTAACTGGACTTCCTCGCATCTCCCTTACCCTGCATTCTTTATAATAAAGATATCAGCAAATTATTACCTTGTTTTGTACCTTATTTTGTACTTTTCAAATACTATACCTCTAAATTTAACATACTTTTCATCAGTTACTTATATCTTAAATTAAACATAGTATTACCTTAGATTTTGACCTTTTCTTACTTAAAATATAATTTCCTGTTTCCCAAATCTAATTGCTGAAGCTATAGTTTCCGAATCGTGTAAATTTTTAACATTCATACAACTTATATTGTTTTTGTAAATAGTCCTTAAATTTTTTCCAGTCCTCTTCCGTTGTTTCTTCTCCCAAATCTCGGATTCTGCCAGTCATTTCAGCCAGTTCCATGTAGTCCATCAATTGCGTCTGCCACTCTTCCAGTGTGGGCAAATCTTGTGTCTTCCAATATTTTGCGATAAGTATTCTTGCTGCTGTAGTTGCATACATAAAGAAAGTTCTATCCTTCTTCAACACTTTCTGGCCAACAATGCCCAAGAGGAAGGCCTCTGGTTTCTTGGGAAAGGTATACTTAAATACCTTTTTTAACTCATTATAGATCATTTCCCAGAAGGCCTTCACCTTTGGACAAGTCCACCAGAGGTGAAAGAATGTCCCTTCAGCCTCCTTACATTTCCAACATTTATTATCAGACAGGTGATATATTTTTGCAAGCTTGACTGGGGTCATGTACCACCTATAAATCATTTTCATAATATTTTCCTTCAAGGCATTATATGCCGTGAATTTCATTCCGGTGGTCCATAACCTTTCCCAGTCCTCAAACATGATGTTATACCCAATATCCTGAGCCCATTTTATCATGGCTGATTTGACTGTCTCATCCTGAGTGATTTTCTCTTCAACCTGCCCTCCATCCTCTTGCAGAAAACTCTTTGCCTGCCCTGCCCGTATCTCGTTTTTGCTTTTTAATTCCACACACGCACCCTTCGGACTTCGTGGCAATCGGGCGCGCGGGTGCGTTTCCTAAGAGAGTGAGGACCCCCGCCTCCTCCCCACCTGCTCCCTCGCCAGCCAGCCAGCCGCGCGCCCTAGCCGGAGAGCCCCGGCCGTCCCCGTCGCGCAATCAGCTGGATCTCCCTTCAGCAGGCCGTGCTCACAACTCGGCCCAGGGACCCCCAGCAGCGGATCTCCGGCTCAGCTGAAGAATCCGGCAACATGCCCCCTCCTCCCCAATCGCTCCGCCGAAATACGCTCCAAAACCCCCCAGATAGGCCGCCGGCCGCCAAGTCTAGTGGCGCCCTGAGCGAGGGTCTCTCCCCAACACCGCCACCTCGAACTGCATTCTCCCGGCTACCCGAGCGAACCAGCGGCAGGACCCCGGTATGGGCCCCCCCAATATTTTTTATAAGTCGGCGCCCCTGGTCGGAATCTCCTTTCTTGTAGCTTGAAACCATGGCTTCAGGTCCTGGGAGCTTCTGGAGCAGGAGAAAACAAGCTTTCTCCCCCCTCCTTGTGACGGCCCTTGAGATATGGTTAGGGCTTCATGGTGTGGCTCTCATATCCATGTCCTGAGGGACAGAGAGCAAAACGTTTCTCTCTCCCCTTTCTCCACCCCATGAAGAATTGCAAGGGGTCAGTGCATCTGGCTGGGAAGAAGATGATTGGAGTTTGGAGCCCAGCCAGGGCTGGCTGTGGGCAGGATCCTGGCATTGCCGGTGGTTGGACTAGATGACCCTTGGCATCCCTTCCAACTCTACCATCAAGCAGCCAAAGGAAGGGGCGGGGCAGCAAGATGCAGAACCAGGGGAGGCACAACCACACACCCCAACAGCACCCTCTGGCCTGACCCACGGTGGCCTCATCCCAGCACACTTTGACCCTCCTGATTTTATTTCTCTTAATTCATCTGCCTGACAACCCAGCAGCCTGGCCCCTGTTTGCCAGCTGATGTCACAAAGTGCTGCTTTGCAAGCAAGCCTTATAATGCCCTACAAGAGGGATGCCTGCCAGATGACAGCGAGAGAAATGGATTCTGAAGGTAGGAGGCCCAGAGGCTTCACGAGCAAATAAAAGAAGGGGAAGCTGCCATGTATAAAAATTGCAACTTGGACGTTGTGGTATGTTAATTCCATGGGGAATCCGTTCCCCACATGTGCCAGGAGGTCATAGCGCCAACCTGAGCGAAACGGAGCTGGGGGGGGAGCAGGCCTGTCTTGCCTCAGCCCCTCACCCCCCTCCTTCCAAGCCAGGGGTCGGGCCATCGTTTGCCCAGGCAGGAGCAGCAAGCGAGGGGGCTGTGCCCCAGAAGAAAAGCACTGGGAAGGGCCAACAGGACTCCTGTCCCCTAGGTTGGATGCCTATGTCAACCAATACAATGTCCTTCTTTCTTCACAGGGCCATCGTTTGGGAGAGCAGCTTAAGGTCAAGAAGCAGCAGCCCAACGGTGCCATGGGGAAACCAGAATTTGAAGGTATGCTGTGACCTTCTGTGGCAGGGGAAGTTGTCCCCCAAACATTGAGGAAGGGAGGGAACTGGGAAGGCAAACAGGAAGGGGTGAAAGAGAAAACATTGAGGGCACTGCGCTGTCGATAGCTTGACAGGTCCTCAGCTGTGGTCCCCAGATGAGTTTTTCTGTTGTGAATAACTGGTTGGTAACTTCCTCTGTTTTTATTTTCCTTCCTGTCCCCCAGCTCCTCTGACAGGAAGGCATTGCAGTGGCTGTGGCACCGTAGGGAAGCATTGCAAGTCGTGGTATGTTAATTCCATGGGGAATCCATTCCCCACATTTGCCAAAAAGGGCTAGGCCGGGGGTGGGGAGCAGGCCCGCCTCACCCCAGCCCCAAATAATTGGGGAGGGCCCTGGGGATCCTGGTGCCCTAGAGTGGATGCTTATGCCAGGAAAATACAATGTCCTTCGTCTCTCCCAGGGCCATGGTTTGGGAGAGTGGCTTAAGGCCAAGAAGCAGCAGCCCATCGGCGCCATGGGGAAACCCAGAATTTGAAGGCATGCTGTGACCTTCCATGGCAGGGGAAGTTGCTCCCCAAACATTGAGGAAGGGAGGGAACTGGGGAGGCAGACAGGAGGGGGTGAAAGAGAAAGTTTTGAGGGTGCTGTGCCCCAGAAGAAGATTATTGGGGACGTCCCACGGCACCCCTGTCGCCTAGAGAGTACAATGTCCTTCTTCCCTCACAGGGTCGTGGTTTGGGAAAACCTCCAGAAGCACAGCAGCGGTGCCACGAAACCAACCAAAATGTGGAGGTATGCTGTGACCTTGTGTGGCAGGGGAAGTGTTTCACAGTCATCTTGCCAGCTGGAGGAGGAAGGCCTGATTTAGATATCCCTATAGTTTTATGTGAAGTGTTTCTCTGTGGTCCACCTGGGCAGGACACGGAGCATTATCCTCTCCCATGCCAACACCACATCCCAAGGTTGGGCCCGGGCCGTTTTAGGGTGGCATGACTGGCGTGCTTACACTGGGCACCATGCTGCAGAGGGTGCCAAAACAATGCTGAAGAACAAGAGGGAGGGGCGCCAAATTTTAGCATTGCACAGGGCACTCTTTAAATTTGAGAGCCCAATGTTGGGAATGCTTCTGTGGAGATGAATCCCAAAATTCTCCCCACCCACATCCTTCCTAGAAAAAAGCAAAAGATATCAATCTTTGGTCCAGAACCTAGGTCCTACACCCTCACTAAAGGAGATTGTATGGATGATTCACTAAATGATGATGTGTGTAGCTGAGCCTATGGCCTCAAATTTTCTTTATCTTATATGCTTTTTTATTACAAAAATGGCGACTAGACTACTGATCCTAAACTGAATAGTTAGTTGCCCAACCACCCCCTCCAGAACCTACTACTCTCAACTGCCTCAACTGGGGGTGAGGAAACAGCAGGTTCTTCATCCCTGTTCTAAAAAGCAGATATCTTCCCCTAAACAATCCCAAGAACTGTAGTTTGTTAGGGGTTCTGGGAATTGTAGGTCTGTGAGGGGGAAGCCACAATGCCATGAATCATTTTGGGGGAAGTCATGGGCTTCAAAGGCACATTGGCACATTGGATGCTCTTTAGCATCCAATTGTAGCATCCAATTTAGCATAGAATTGTAGAGTTGGAAGGGACCCTGAGGGTCATCTAGTCCAACCCCCTGCAATGTAGGAATCTCAACTAGATGATCCATGGCTAATGGGCATCCAAGCGCTGCTTAAAACCTCCATGGAAGGAGAGTCACTGTTTCAGGCCCTAAAGGCCTCTGGAGCAGGAGAAAACAAGCTTGCTTCATCCTCCTTGTGATGGCCTTTTTGACTTTGCTTATTGAAAGGGCTGCATGGTGTGGCTCTCATATCTCTCTCGCCTTTCTCCACACCATGCAGAATTGCAATGGTAACCAGAAGGTTGAAGTTTGGAGCCCAGCCAGGGCTGGCTGTGGGCAGGATCCTTGCATTGCCGGGGGTTGGACTAGATCACCCTTGGGATCCCTTCCAGCTCCACCCTACTATGATTCTATCAAGCAGCTAAAGGAACAAAAAGATGCTTCTGAAACATTTGGGACTCATAGGAAGACTCTCCCCACCAGTGGATTCCAGCAAGAGCTTGTATCTTCCTTAGGAGAGAGGCAGGCCAGAACAAGGGGGGAAATGCTCCAACTTCAGGCAAGTGGAAATGCCAGTTGAGTGCCCCATATTATAGGAATGCTTCCTTCCCATGTCTCCCACCCTCATGTGCCAGACTGGTGCTAGCATGGCTGGGAGCCAGGCGCTTGCTGATTGCTCTGTTTTCTTTGCAGGGAAAGAGCCTTTCCCCAACGTTTACTTCATTCTGGCCAAATCCCTGGAGAGATGTGACAACCCTCAGGTACTGGGGCGGAAGGAAGGAGTCCTTGTGAAACGCATTTGGGGAGTCTGTGGCTTCCAGCAAGTGCTTTTCACAAGCATTGCTCCCTTCGCCACAGGGGAGGCTGAGCATTGCCATCACGGTTAGTTGCTTTTGATAGGCCTCTCCTCCATGCAATTGTCTAGCCCTCTTTGAAAGCCATCCCATCCAAGATGCTTTTGTGGTGCATCTGATTCTCCTATGCTTCCGTGTTCCTGCAAGGAGATGACTATTGTGAGATCCTTTGGTTAATATCTATCTGGGCTGGAAAATATTAAAGAATCAGAGTGAAGGAAGGTGAGGACAGGTGATCCCACCTAGGCCTGAAGTCACCCCCCCCCAACCTGCTTCCACCTCAACAAAGAAATAATAAAAAGTGACAGAAAAGTTATTTTTATAATGACGAGTTTTGCGGCTCCCAGTTTTTTTCTTCTTCGGAAACGGGTCCAAGTGGCTCTTTTTGTCTTAAAGGTTGCAGACCCCTGGTCTAAGGCATCACGTGCACTTCTGTCATTTCCTTGCCGTTCCCTCACTCTTTGTCTCCTTGTTTTGTAGTTAACATTTGGCAAGGTGGCTTTTGCTTGTTTCTCAAGCTCATCAAAATATTCCCTTTAAAAAATCCGGAAGTGAACTGTACAAACTTGCACAAGAACTCAATAACAGGACTGATTTCTGAAGGGCTTTGCTGACCTTGTGAAGACGACCTAGCACACGGATTTATATCTCTAAGATTCTGCAGACTTTGGCTGTGAACTAGGGCCCCACAATTTTTTTTCCAAAATGGGCCCTAGAGTTTCAAATTGGGCCCCACTGGATTGCCCCGAGTCTCATAGTTGCTGGGCCTGAGTTGCCCTGCCCTCGCATGAAGTCTTGGGTTTGCAATTTTGGGAGAGGGGAGACTGCCTGCTGGGGGGGGGGAGCAGGCTGGGGAGGCCCCATAGATTTAGAAGCCCTAGGCTTCAGCCTACTTAGCCTATACAAAAATCTGACACTGCCCCCCTCTTTTCTTCCCAACCCTGTACGGCATGTAACACCAATGTCTCACAACAAATGTAAGTGAAGACCCTAAAGAGACAACGCATGTGTTTTTGAGGGGAAATTATTTTATTTTAAAAAAGAAAAGGTGTGTGGCAGACCCCAGTATTTAAAGAGCCCCCATCCCTATTACATCATTAGAACCAGAACATAAACCTATGAAACTAGAAAAGAGCAAAAAAAATCAATGTTTGATCCAGAATCTAGGTACTACACCCTCACTAAAGGAGACTGTAGGGATGATTCACTAAACGATTGTAGGATGACGTGTGTGTCTGAGCTTATGGCCTCAAATTCTTTTTATCTCATATGCTGCTTTATTACAAAAATGGCGACTAGACCAATAGTAATAATAATAATAATTTATATTTTTATTTATACCCTGCCCTCCCCAGCCAAGACAGGGCTCAGGGCGGCTAACACCAGGTATGAAAACAATCGATTAAAATACAACTTAAAAACAAGATTAAAATACAACATTAAGATGCAGCCTCGTTTCAGTGGAAACTCAAATCAAAAACTTTTTGACTACTGATCCTAAACTGAATAGTTAGTTGCCCAACCACCCCCTCCAGAACCCACTGCTCTCAACTGACTCTCAACTGTCTTACATTCAAACGCCCTTTCAAATCCTCATCCAATCATCACTCACCACCAGAATCCCATATTCTCCCTTTCCCCTTCCCTCCCTCCTTGACATTCCCATAATAATTCTAAGACAATTAACTTAACAACTCTATTGCATTCAATATTTTATACACGCTGCTCCCTATAACCATACTGTTAGAAGCACTTGAGTTCCTGGTTCCTAGGAAATGGGGGTGAGGAAACGGCAGCTTCTTCATCCCTGTTCTAAAAAGCAGATGTCTTCCCCCCAATGATCCTGGGAATGGCAGTTTGTTAGGGGTTCTGGGGATTGTAGGTCTGTGAGGGGGAAGCCGCAATGCCCAGGATCATTCATGATGATAATAATAATAATAATAATAATAATAATAATAATAATAATAATTTATTTATACCCCGCCCATCTGGCTGGAGTTCCCCAGCCACTCTGGGCGGCTTCCAACCAAAATACAGTATTATCAAAATACAGTAATACATCAAACATTAAAAGCTTCCCTAAACAGGGTTGCCCTGTCCTATCCCCTGCAATGCAATTCCTCCCCCCTCCTTGTGACGGCCCTTGAGATATGGACAGGGCTTCATGGTGTGGCTCTCATATCCATGTCCTGAGAGAGAGAGAGCAAAACGTTTCTCTCTCCCCTTTCTCCACCCTATGCAGAATTGCAAGGGGTCAGTGCATCTGGCTGGGAAGAAGATGGTCGGAGTTTGGAGCCCAGCCAGGGCTGGCTGTGGGCAGGATCCTGGCATTGCCGGGAGTTGGACTAGATGCCCCTTGGCATCCCTTCCAACTCTACCATGCTATGATTCTATCAAACAGCTAAAAGAAGGGGCAGGGGAGCAAGATGCCCAACAAGGGGAGACACAACCACACACCCCAACAGCCCCCTCTGGCCTGACCCACGGTGGCCTCATCCCAGCACGTTTTGACCCCTCTGATTTTATTTTTCTTAATTCAGCTGCCTGACAACCCAGCAGCCTGGCCCCTGTTTGCCAGCTGATGTCACAAAGTGCTGCTCTGCAAGCAAGGGGTCCTTCTGAAACATTTGGGAGTCGCAGGAACACTCTCCCCACCAGTGGCTTCCAGAAAGAACTTGCTTTGCAGCGAGGGAAAGACTCAGCCTGGGATCTACCACATCCTGGGAGGGACTGGAGCCCATACGAAGGACTCTTTCCTCAGAGGTAATGGGACAGGGGGACAGACAGTTGCCTTAGGAAACACACAAGAAAGGCCTGCAGGATCAGACCAAGGGCCTGTCTGGTCCAGCCTCCTCTTCTCCAAGGGACCACCCAGTTGCAAGTGGGAATGCCGCAAGCAGGATCCAAGCCCAAAAGCCCTCTGCCCACCTGGGACTTCCTGCAACAGCTTTTCTGAAGCATTGTTTCCTCCATCAGGACTAGTAGAGGACTAGAAAAGGATCTAGGAGTCTTGGTTGACCACAAACTTGACATGATCCAACAGTGTGATGCGGCAGCTAAAAAAGCCAATGCAATTCTGGGCTGCATCAATAGGAGTATAGCATCTAGATCAAGGGAAGTAATAGTGCCACTGTATTCTGCTCTGGTCAGACCTCACCTGGAGTACTGTGTCCAGTTCTGGGCACCACAGTTCAAGAAGGACACTGACAAACTGGAACGTGTCCAGAGGAGGGCAACCAAAATGGTCAAAGGCCTGGAAACGATGCCTTATGAGGAACGGTTAAGGGAGCTGGGCATGTTTAGCCTGGAGAAGAGGAGGTTAAGGGGTGATATGATAGCCATGTTCAAATATATAAAAGGATGTCACATAGAGGAGGGAGAAAGGTTGTTTTCTGCTGCTCCAGAGAAGCGGACACGGAGCAATGGATCCAAACTACAAGAAAGAAGATTCCACCTAAACATTAGGAAGAACTTCCTGACAGTAAGAGCTGTTCGACAGTGGAATTTGCTGCCAAGGAGTGTGGTGGAGTCTCCTACTTCGGAGGTCTTTAAGCAGAGGCTTGACAACCATATGTCAGGAGTGCTCTGATGCTGTTTCCTGCTTGGCAGGGGGTTGGACTCGATGGCCCTTGTGGTCTCTTCCAACTCTATGATTCTATGATTCTAGTAGCCTTTTACCGCCCCCTCCTCCGTTCAGTCACCTAATCCTATTTTAAAGCCATGCAGTCAGAGATGCTCTTCTGCTGCATCTCCTGGTCATCTGATGGTTCCTGACAAAAGGCGCCTCTTGTGAACTCCTCTGTGGGATCTGCTTTCAGTCCCTGGGGTGGGTGGGACAGCTGAATGGGGGTCAGAGGGGACGTTCTGTCCCTGGCATTCGGTCTATGAAAAACCATTCACATGTTCAGGGATTCTTCCCTCGAAGCAGTGCATAGCATCGAGTTCTCCCCTGCTTCAAAGATCCCTTCTTTCTTCCAGGATCTCCTGTCTGTACCGCTGTGGCTGCTGCCAAAGCCACCATGTAAACACAACAGGTAAGCTGAGAGTAGAGAGTATGTGTTCATGCTGTGGAGGCACTTCTGAAAAAAGGCTGACACTATTAAGACAGTTACAGATAGGTAGCCGTGTTGGTCTGCCATAGTCAAAATAAAAAAATTCCTTCCAGTAGCACCTTAAAGACCAACTAAGTTAGTTCTTGGTATGAGCTTTCGTGTGCATGCACACTTCTTCAGATTTCCTTTGTAGTAAAACAGCTACTTTGAGAACTTGTATAGAATGGGAGATTGAAGTGTTCTCCTACTGGTTTCTCTGTTTTGTGGTTTTGTGGTTCTTGATGTCAGATTTATGTCTGTTTATTCTTTGGCATAAGGTTTGGCCTGTTTGTCCAATATAGAGAGCTGAAGGACACTGTGGGCATTTGATGGCATACACAATGTTAGACGATGAGCAATTAAATAGTCCCGAGATGGTATGTGTGATGTTGTTGGGGCCAGTAATGGTGTTGTCCGGGTGTATACTATTAAGACAGATTTGGGAACTGGGGGACAACTCTCATTTTCCTTGACAAGAGTACAACTGTGAAGATTACAAAACTCCCCCCTCAGTGATTTTATCTCCTGCAAATTTGCACAGCAGCATGGTGGGACAAGGCGATCATTGGGGAATCCGCTGACAGTGAGAGGCCAGTCACATGAGAACCCATACGATATCCTGCTTCCTCCACAGAGTCATGACTCCAGGGATGAGGCTCCAACTCCAGCTCCCGGGATAAAGGACCAGAGGACATCCCTGCCATTCCTGGTTGCCATCCCTCGCGCCTCTTCCCCACTGCCCCTTCTCTGTGGGGCATGGCTCCTTCCCGGCCCTGTTTGGCGCAGAAGCAGCAGCCAAAGCTTCCTCCAATTAAGACAGCTGCTCAGCTAATTTCTGTGAGAGAGGAGACTTTGGCTGCTGCTTCTGAGCTAGGCCAGCCGGGATGGAGCCCAGACGCCCGTACACAGGCCAAGTGGGGAAAGCTTCTAAGATGAGGTAGGAGAAAATGCTTCCCTCCCATGTCCTTGGCCCTCATGCCTCAGACTGGTGCTATCTTGGAGGGGAGCCAGGCACCTGCTGATGCCTTCGTTTGCTTTGCAGCGAGAGAAAGCAGCAGCCTGGGAACCACCTCCCTGAAGGGAATGGAGCCCAGGAAGAGGACAGATGATGAGTCACAGGTACGGAGGCAGGGGGAAGGAGGGGGGGGACCTTATGAAACACCTAAGAACGGTCTGCTGGATAAGACCAAGTGCTCAACTGTTGCAGCAGCAGCATTGGAGGGGCAGGCACAGCCAACCACATCCCTTATGCAGTAGGCAAAACCCAAATGGCCCCAGCCAATCAGCCAAATGGTAAAATTCCTACCAGGCCCCTGCTCCAAAGCAGACTACCCCATGACAGGCATAGCAAGGTCAGCGCAAACAACCCCTAATTAAAGGGAGGGTGTGGCTCCTGGGGGGGGCTGTAAGGCTGCACAAACCCCCAAGGGCTTTCCCCAGTTCGAGGAGAATTGCTGCAGCGTCTTTTGGGACCCCCAACCCAAACCATGAGGCGAGGTGAGGGAGTCCTCTGGACATTTAGCTGCAAAGAGAGAATACCTTTTTAAAAAGACACCGGCATGTGCCAGGCCTTGCAGGGCCTCCATGCCCTCAGCTTCTACAGCGGCTTCCTGTCCCTCATGGGCCTCACCGTGGACCGCTAGGTGGCCATCGTGTGGGCACCCGTCGCCCACCGCCTGCACTCCTCCGCCACCTGCTGGGGTCAGCTTTGCTCAGGGCGAGTGTGGCTGCTCTCCACGGCTCTGGCGCTGCCCCATTTCTTGTATGCCCCTGTAGAGGACTATGGGGGCATTTGCCTCTGCAGGGTGGTGGCCGTAACAGCAGCAGTCAGCCTGGCGCAAGTGGCCTTGGGTTTAGCGCTCCCATTCGCAGTCATGGTGGCCTGCTACACAGAGATCACCTGACTAAGACTAAGGACTCTTGCCTCAGAGGTAATGGGACAGGGAGAAGGAAACACACAAGTAGGGCCTGTGGGATCAGGCCAAGGGCCCGTCTGGTCGAGCCTCCTCTTCTCACAGGCGCCACCCAGAAGCCACTGGGAAAGCAGCAAATAGGATTCCAACCCAAGAAGCAGTGCATAGCGTCCAGTTCTCCCCTGCTTCAATGATCCTTTCTTTCTTGCAGGATCTCCTGTCTGCCCTGCTGTGGCTGCTGCCCAAGCCACCATGTAAATGGAACAGGTAAGAGGAAGGGAAAAATTGCATGGGGAGAACACCCTACAAGTTGAACGTACATGTTCATGCTGTGGATGCATTTCTGGGAAAAGGCTGACACTAATAAGACGGGTTTGGGAACCACAGCTCTCCTACAGGTGATGCTTGATTACAACTCCCATTGTCCTTGACCATTGTCCTTTTTCTCTTGCTTTTCAGCTTAAAAGGACAAAAAAAACCAGTTCTTGTTCCTTATGGGAGACAGAGAGCTCGCTTGTAATACGCAAGGTTTCCCAACAGCCAGAGTAAAACAGAATACAACCAAAGCAACGTGAAGCAAAGCGACAGAGACGCCTGATCGTGGGGGCACCTGTCGCCCATCGCCTGCACTCCTCCGCCACCTGCTGGGGTCGGCTTTGCTCAGGGCTGGTGTGGCTGCTCTCCATGGCTCTGGCACTGCCCCATTTCATGTACGCCCGCGTTGAGGACTACGGGGGTATTCACCTCTGCAGGATGGCGGACATCACAGCGGCCGTCAGCCTGGTGCAAGTGGCCTTGGGTTTTGTGCTCCCGTTTGCAGTCAGGGCGGCCTTCTACACAGCGATCACCCATGCTCTCCTGGCCTCTCTGTGTGCCCAGTCTCTCAAGGCCCTGCGCTTGGTCTTCCTGGCTTTGCAGTTGCCCTACGTGCTGCTCACTGCACTGGACATGGCTGATTTGATGGGACACCAGGCGTTGAGCTGCAAAGTCATCCTCCGCCGGGACTTGGCCCTCCTCATCTCTAGTCCCTTGGCCTTCTTCTCCTGCTTTTCAGCCAAACACCCAGATGGCCACACTGCAAATGGACGCTCTGCAGTTTCTGGGGTCCATCTGGCAGCCTACAGGGGAGATGTGACGGGCCTTGCCTGGATGATGACATGGCGCAGCTCTCAGGGAAATGCAGTGATGCGCAATCTCGCCCTGGCCCTCCCTGGCTACCCATAGAATAGAATCCTATTATTATAAATAAAATCCTCATAAATTCTTATTATGTTGGCTCCACAGGCTCCAGTGGTGTAGCGTGGGGGGTGCAGGGGGGCCCGGCTGCACCGGGCGCAACATCTGGGAGGTTAGGGTTAGGGGGCGCAAATCCACGGGTTAGGGGGCACAAATCCACGGGTTAGGGGGCACAAATTACTTGCCTTGCCCCGGGTGCTGACAACCCATGCTACGCCACTGACAGGTTCTCTTTCCACTTGGTGACCTGTTACTTATTTTAGCACCCACTTTGGAAGGGTCAGATGAGCTGTTACATCAATACAGGGACTGGAATTACTTAACAGCTGGAGGATAAGCTGACCGGATAAAAACAATTGATTTTGCTAATTCTGGAGAATGGATTCCCCGGTTGGTGACATGGTGCAGCTCTCAGGGAAAAGGCAGCAATGCAAAATCTTGCACTGATGCTCCCTGGCTACTCATACATGAACTGCATCCAAAAAATTAGCCCATCAGCATTTCTTGAACTAGCAGGGTTTAGTCCCAGAACCTCTTTTGAAATTCTGGCATTCGTCCCTAGAACAATAATAAAGAACTGAGCACTTCTGAGCATTTACAGAGTGTCTTTCCCCAAGAGTTGGGTAAAGATAGCTAGCCTTGACCCACCTGAATTTGGAAAGGAAATATTTTATGGGCAGAGGGATGAGTGGAAAAGATTATTATTAATTATTATTATTATTATTATTATTATTACCATCATCATCATCAGCGTCACCCATCACTGATGCATGTGGCCTGGCTCTCTGGCTTGACTTGTCCACAGCTGTTGATAGTTTGGCAGGTCCTCAGCTGTGGTCCCCAGATTATATTTTCTGTTGTGAATATCTGGCTGAGTACAAGGTTGAACCATACGGCCTTTCCATGCCTCTCTTTTCTTAACACTAAGGCTGCGTATACATCACACCTTCAAGTCACGACGTCATTCCATTATAATGGCAACCTACACACTCATCGTTCCTAAACATGTTCTAAAAGGTAAAGGGACCTCGACAGTTAAGTCCAGTCGGAACGACTCTGGGGTTGCAGTGCTCATCTCGCTTTACTGGCCGAGGGAACCGGCGTTTGTCCACAGACAGTTTTTCCGGGTCATGTGGCCAGCATGACTAAGCCACTTCTGGCGAAACCAGTGCAGCACACGGAAACGCCGTTTACCTTCCCGTTGGAGTGGTACCTATTTATCTACTTGCACTTTGTGCTTTCGAACTGCTAGGTTGGCAGGAGCAGGGACCAAACCATGGGAGCTCACCCCATCACAGGGATTCGAACCGCCGACCTTCCGAATGGCAAGCCCTAGGCTCATTTTAAAAGAATTTCCCAAAGTTTCACGATCTTGCTACTTTGTGGGATGGGTCTGGGGGTACAGCTAAACCTTTAGCCTCAGAGTATATGGCCATAGAATAAATCACAGAATTCTGGAGTTGGAAGCGACCTTGAGGACATCTAGTCCAACCCCCTGCCAAGCAGGAATCATTTTGCCCCACATGGGGCTTGAACCCACAACCCGGAGATTAAGGGTCTCGTGCTCTACTGAGCTATCCAGGATAATTGTTCTGGTAATGCTGAAAATGGAGCTCGGCACATGTCCAGGTAAAATTTTTATTTAATATAATCCAAGGCTGGTATTGATAGATCCCCAACACAAATCCAAACCTTCTTGCCCTTCTATAGCCTTCCAAATGACAAGTATTCATTTAGTTAGTGACAATACACCATAGGATGTAATGCAGATGCTTTCAAAAACTGTATTTTGCTGCCCCCAAGTGGCCAGAGCTGGTTTCAGCTATTGCCTCCCTTGAATTCAGCTTTCCGAATTGACGCTTCTGAGATTTTGACTCCCTGATCCAAGATGCTATGCTACTCACCTCAGTGATTTGTTGAAAGCAGCTCAGTGTCCAGCAAGAACTCAGCTTGATAGTAACACGTCAGGTCATGCGTGTTCTTTTGGCATACTTATAATCCAGGTATTCTCTTCAACAATAATGCATTATCCAGACTCGGGAGGCAACCTAATGGGTCCCAGCACAACTTCCGCAACTGCTTGAGGTCCCTCTTCCATCCAAATCCTTGATCTCTCTTCCCCTCCCTGCTCTCCTGACTTGGCTTCTAGCTGTTGATGTTACTTGGATGTCAAAACGGATGAATAATGCAGCGAGAAAACAAGCAAAAAGGTGGCGCACAATGCCAGCTGGTGGAGATACAGGCATCTGCCATGGCTGCACCTAACGCACGGCAAATAAGGATTGAATCTGGGCCCTTCTGTCTGCAAGGGAGACACTTATAAAGGAGGAACATAGTACAGTGGTGCCCCGCAAGACGAATGCCTCGCAAGACGGAAAACCCGCTAGACGAAAGAGTTTTCCGTTTTGGAGGTGCTTCGCAAAACGAATCTCCTATGAGCTTGCTTCGCAAGACGAAAATGTCTTGCGAGTTCCTGCGGGTTTTTCCCCTCTCCCCCCCCCCTTTTTCTAAGCCACTTATCAGCTGATCCGATAAGCCGATAAAAGCTGCTAATAGCTCTAATCCGTCAATGGGCTTGCTTCGCAAGACGAAAAAACCGCTAGATGAAGAGAATGACAGAACGGATTCTTTTCGTCTTGCGAGGCACCACTGTAGTTAGGTTCAGTATGAGGTGGCGGCATAAGGCATGCCTCTCCCCTATGGCTTCAGTTCCCCCGAAATGTAGGAACCGTCGTATTCACAATAGGTAAAGGTAAAGGGACCCCTGACCATTAGGTCCAGTTGTCGCTGACTCTGGGGTTGTGGCGCTCATCTCGCTTTACTGGCCGAGGGAGCCGGCGTACAGCTTCCGGGTCATGTGGCCAGCATGACTAAGCCTCTTCTGGCGAACCAGAGCAGCGTCCGGAAACGCCATTTTACCTTCCCGCCGGATCGGTACCTATTTATCTACTTGCACTTTGACGTGCTTTCGAACTGCTAGGTGGGCAGGAGCAGGGACCGAGCAACGGGAGCTCACCCCGTCGTGGGGATTCGAACCGCCGACCTTCCGATCGGCAAGCCCAAGAGGCTCTGAGGTTTAACCCACAGCGAGGGGTGTGTGGGTGTATAATTGTTATAAGGCTTCCCTCTAAGTACACTCACACCCTTGACATTATGGCTTAGAACACAATTTGAGAAAACTGCAAGGTTCTTTCTTCTTTTTTAAGTGGAGGAATAGGATTTAAAAGAATTTTGAGGAAACTGCAGCTGCCAAAGCCCCCCTCGTGAAAAGAACAGGTAAGAGGAAGGAAAGATTTAAGAAGAGAGCAAATCTGTTAACACCTGAGCTCGCTGGACACATCGCCCAAGGGGAAGTGGGGATGAGCCCCAAAGGTATGGTGGGTACACAGCCTGTGGTTTCTTTCCTTCTTTTTAATTTTATTTTCAATGCATAATTACAATATAAGATTCAAAAATAAAGCATAAATAAGAAAAACCAAAGAAAAAAGAAAAACAAAGAAAAACAATATACAGTGGTACCTCGCAAGATGAATGCCTCGCAAGACAAAAAACTCGCTAGACAAAAGGGTTTTTTGTTTTTTGAGCTGCTTCGCAAGACGATTTTCCCTATGGGCTTGCTTCTCAAGACGGAACCGTCTTGCAAGTTTGTTTCCTTTTTCTTAACACCGTTAATACAGTTGCGACTTGACTTCAAGGAGCAACTCATAGAACGCGGTGTGGTAGCCTTTTTTGAGGTTTTTTAAGACTTTGGTGATTTTTTAAGCTTTTCCAAAACTTTCCCGACACTTGTAGGAGAGCTCTAAGAAGTCTGGATTGAACTCTCTCAAGGGGGGAGAAAGCAGAGGAAGGCAGGCTCAGAAAAGATCCATAAAGGAGCTGTGTCAAAGTTTTGGCCTTGTATAATTTTAGAGCCGCGGGGACGAAGAAACCCCCTTGTGCTCTGAAAAATTTAAGGATACAGTTTGCGTTTTTTTCCACTGAGCTCCCGATGGAGTTTATGTGTCATTTGTTGGTTCCTGAGGCCTGTACCACCATTCCTAGATACTTATAGTTTGTGACTTGTTCTAATTTATGGCCTTGGAGTTCCTAGCTCCTAAGCTTTGGTTTTTCCCCAAAAGCGAGTATCTTGGTCTTTTGATTTTGAGACATTGATTCACAGTATGCGGCCAGCTTTCTTAGTGCTCTTTTGAGTCCAATGGGGGTTCTAGATAGAATTACTGCATCATCGGCATATAGCAGGACCGAAATATGCCGATTTGCGAGCTTCGGTGGGTGGAGTTCTGAGTCATTGAGTGCAGATACTAAATTATTTAAATAGAAATTGAATAGTAGAGGGGCCAATAGGCACCCTTGCCTGACTCCCACAGCCCATTCTCATATGATGTCCTGCTTCCTCCACAGAGCCACACCCCATTCTCATATGATGTCCTACTTCCTCCACAGAGCCACGCCTCCAGGGATGAGGCTCCAGCTCATGAAGGGCAAGAGAACATCCTGGTGGTTCCTGGCTGTCAACCCTCGCACTGCTTCCCCACTGCCCCTTCTCCGTGTGGGCATGGCTCTTTCCCAGCACTGTTTGTCGCAAAATCAGCAGCCAAAGTTTCCTCCCATCTAGAGTTATTTCGGAGAGCGAGGAGACTTTGGGTGCTGCTTCTGAGCTAGGCCGGCCAGGACAGAGCCAATATTTTGGGAAATAGATAGTTCTCCATGTTTAGGCTTCAGTTTAGGCATACAGCTGTCCAGGACCACCTAGATCTCCAACAAGGTCATGTTGTGCTTATTCTTGCCATCTTCATCTTCTTTAGAAATGCTTAACAACTAGGTTGAGAAATCTTATGAAATCTCAAAAGTTGGCAGAAATATATTGCATTTCAGGTTCTTTCTTTCCCTTCGTAGCCCATATTTTTCCTAATTTCTCCAGGGATGAGGCTTCAGCTCCGGCTCCTGGGACGAAGAGCAAGATACCATCCCAGCGGTTCCCAGATGAGGACCCTCGCGCTGGTTCCCCACTGCCCCGTCTCTGTGGCTCCTGGCTCCTCCCCGGCCCTGCCTGCCACAGAAGCAGCAGACAAGGTTTCCTCCAATTTGAAGAACATCTCGAGTTATTTTAGAGAGGGAGGAAACCTTGGCTGCTGCTTCTGAGCTAGGCCGGCCAGGATGGAGCCAAGACGCCCGTACGGAGGCAGAGGCCAGGTTTGGGGAACTCGTAAGATCAGGTAGGAGGAAATGCCCCCTTCCTAGGTCCCCCACCCTCCTGCCCCAGACTGGGGCTAGCGGGACTGGGAGCGCTGGCTGATGTCTCCTTTGCTTTGCGGCGAGGGAACGACTCAGCCTCGGAGCTGCCGCATCCCGGGAGGGACTGGAGCCCAGGTGGAGGATACCTGCCTTGGTGGTAATGGGACAGGAGGAAGGAGGGGGAAGGAGATAATGGGACAGGGGGAAGCAGCCCTTAGCGTTTAGAGATCCCTTTAAAGATCCTCTGCTTTAAAGATCCCTTCTTTCTTGCAGAATCTCCCCCCCTGCACTGCTGCCCAAGCCTCCTCCCAGAAGACCCGTAGGATGTTCCGGCGGAACCATAATAAATGGATGTATTTAGCTGAAGTTGCTAATGTCTCTCATTTTTGTCTGCGTGAAACATATGATATGCACACTACCTTAGGAAATTGTCTGATCCCAGTTTGTACACAGCCTTTCCATATGGCACATGCCACACACATGGGAAAGTGGTTTTCTAAATGGATTCCTGAAGGTATCATTGGTTATACCAATCTCCATGATTGGGGACAGGTGAAACAAGGCCCTCTGTCTGGTTACCTGTAACCTCACCCCTCGCAATGAAGGAACCGCCAGAAGGCCCTTGGCGCTGGGTCTCAGTGTCCGGGCTGAACGATGGGGGTGGAGATGCTCCTTCAGGTATACAGGACCGAGGCCGTTTAGGGCTTTAAAGGTCAGCATCAACACTTTGAATAACTTGATAAATGGTATGATTTAGGATTATTTGGAATGTGAAGTGAAAAATACAAGCTACAGCGGAATTCCTGGGCTAGCCTATTCAAAAGGATCTGGCCAAGCAAGGGCCTTTAAGAAATAATTCAAGGCCTTGGAGAGCCTAACTGGTAATGCCAGAGAACTCCGTCTTGGTGTGAGGTGGCAGGAAAAGAGAGGTTTTGAGCAAGGGGTACTGGAAAGAAGAACGAGGAGGAGGAGGAGGAGAGTCTGGATCTGACTTGGGAAGACTGGCTGGCCTGCTGTGGGGGTCAATTCCCTCTTGCAATGACTCTGCTGTAAGATCTAGATTCCCTCCATGCAGACTGAAGATGTAAACAGGTGAATAAAGCGTATTTCTTAAAGCAAGAACAGTCTCCGCCATGTCTCAGTTCTCTAAAGGAGAGAGCCTGGAACCCCATGGGCTCTTGCCACCGCTTGGCAGGGAGAGGGGAGACACCTAACATTTGGAACAATGTTTTATGCACCCTGCTCCCTGAAACCACCCTGTTTGAAGTACTTGAGCTTTCCGTTCTTGGTTCCTAGGAAACCAGGGAAAGAAAGCTGCTGGTTCCTCACCCCTGCTCTAAAAAGCAGGTGTCTTCCCCCAAACGATCCTGGGAATTGTAGTTTGTCAGGGGTTCTGGGGATTGTAGGTCCATGAGAGGGAAGCTGCAATGCCCCAGATCGCTTGTGGAACATCATGTGCTTTAAAGGCTCATTGGATGCCCTTTTCAACATGGAATTGTCGAGTTGGGAGGGACCCTGAGGGTCATCTAGGCCAACCCCCTGCAATGCAGGAATCTCAGCTAAATCATCTGAAATATACTTGGAGTCGAGTGTGGATTTCATGCTCTTTATTCAGCTCACAGTAGTGAGGAATGGGAGTTTCCCCGAACTGTCTGTTTTATATACATTATTTACACAATGGGCCCCATGACAACATCCATGGCAGACGGCCAGCCATCCAACCTCTCCTGAAAAACCTTCAAGGAAGGAGAGTCTATACCAGCTGCACTGGCTCCTGGTGGAGTACAGGATCAGGTTTAAGGTGCTGTTTTCAACCTTTAAAGCCCTATACGGCCTAGGACCCTCGTACCTACGGGAGCGTCTCACAGAGGAACCTACGGTCCGCAAATAAAAACACCCTGAAGGTCCCAGGCCTCAGAGAGGTTAGGCTGGCCTCAACTAGAGCCAGGGCTTTCTCGGCTGCGGCTCCAATCTGGTGGAACGCTCTGTCACAAGAGACTAGGGCCCTGCGGGACCTGACATCTTTCCGCAGGGCCTGCAAGACACAGCTGTTCCACCAGGCCTTTGGTCAGGGCGCAGCCTGACTCCCTCCTCTGGCAACCTGCACAGAATTTTGCTTAACGGTTGCCATTAATTTGATTTTAATTAATTTTTATAATGAAATGTTTTTAGAATGTTGGATTATTTGATTGTTGTTAGCCACCCTGAGCCCAGCTTCGGCTGGGGAGGGCGGGATATAAATAAAATTTATTATTATTATTATTATTATTGCCTCCTGAGGGATTTATTCCCACTGTCAAGCAGCTCCTGCTGTCAGAAAGTTCTTCCTGAAGTTGAGTCAGAATCATGGCGTCCCTGTTGTTCCTCTTTGTACGATGATCCGGAATCTCCTTCCACCGACGTGAGCTGCTGCGCTGCTTCCTGAAAGAAACTGGGCACACCTATGTCCTGATGAGAATTAGTATTGCTAGACCTCTCAGGAGGCGCTCTGCCACCTGAGGAACCTGAATTAGACCCAAGGGAGCGAGCAGATTGAGAGCGAGTTATACGTGGTGACCCAGCGGCGGGTCCCGGTGGGGCTATGCCCGAACCAGAGGCAGAGGTACTTGGTTGTTCCTGATTACTGGGAAGGGTGCCAGGAATGTAACCTTGGGAGGCTGGCGGTGGCGCTGAGAGTGGTATGGCCCCTGGCCGACACTGCCTATAAAAGGTTTCAAATGCCGCAAAGAACTGAGCAAATGCTTGCGGGTCACACGGCATAACAGGCACCAGTGAATTAGTTTGAGTGGCTTCCTTGTTCCCCTTGTGGGAAGATGCCTGTTGTTTTTTACCAGAAGGCATGCTGGAAGGAGCGTACAGCACCAGCACCTGGCTAGGTGACCTGGTCTGCTGGCAAGAACTAATACGCAACCGTGCCCCCGCTAATCCTAATCCCAATTTTTTTTATTTTATTATTAATAAAAAATTAATTGTTATTTTTTTATTTACTTATTTATTGTTTTAAAATAAAAATAAAATCAATTAATTTTTATTTATTATTATTTTAATTATTTTATTATTGTTGTTTATTTGTTAATTGTGTAATTTAAGAATTATTTATACAATGCACGTGTCACTAGACCCCTAAGCTTAGTTCAGTATTGCCTAAGCTGACTGACCAAAAGTATGGTTAGACCAGCTCAGCACTTTTCAGTATTAACTACGCCAGCAGGAGGAAACCCAATTGGGACAAAGGGTATCCCACGATCTATATGCACTCAATATGAATAATGAATCATGCTAAATGGAATGAATTGAGTTGTATAAGACGACTATGCAATAAGTATATACTATGAATATAATGGGCTGTGTATGAATATACCCTTTGCCAGGTGTTTGATTACAATGGTAAAGCGCAGCAATTCCGCACTAAACACACTATCTGTAAACCTGCAGTCCTACGCTCTATGTGATATAAAAGAATGAAGTGAGCCACTATCAGCCTGCATGTAAGATTGAGGGAATATCCAAGAAGGTTTAATTAAGAAGCCCCTTAACTGCCACTGTGAATAAAAGCTTAAAGAGGCAGTCCTCAATTGCCAGAACCAACCGAACTGTAAGCAAGTCCTTTACAAGTTAAGGCTTTTAAAAGCAGAGCTGAAATAACATATAAGCTACAGTGATAGCCAATTGCACCAATCAATCAATTGCACCAATCAATTTTACAAGCAGTCAGCAAACAGCACTTTAAAACTAGCATTCAGCACCTCC
This sequence comes from Podarcis liolepis, assembly GCF_965112155.1. Classification (NCBI taxonomy): domain Eukaryota; kingdom Metazoa; phylum Chordata; class Lepidosauria; order Squamata; family Lacertidae; genus Podarcis; species Podarcis liolepis. Next base: position 43,462,288 of record NC_139573.1, on the reverse strand, counting down.
AAGGATTGCCTCTGAGTTGAGGCTTTTAAAAGCAGAGCTGAAATAACATATAAGCTACAGTGATAGCCAATTGCACCAATCAATCAATTGCACCAATCAATTTTACAAGCAGTCAGCAAACAGCACTTTAAAACTAGCATTCAGCACCTCCAAGGATTGCCTCTGAGTTGAGGCTTTTAAAAGCAGATCTGAAATAACATAAGCTACAGCATTTGCTAATTGCACCAATTAATTTCAAAAGCAGTCAGCACTTTGAAACCAGTACTCAGCACTTCCAAAGACTATTATAATATTTTTTAAAAAAGTATTTTCCCCAATAAAGCGCACTTTAAAAGCCTGTCATTCAGCAACTTGCTACAATAATAGATTCTCCCCTGTAGATCCGGGAGCCAGCCAAGGGATCGCAACAATGTAGCAGCCCGAGCACGGAGCAGCTTAGCCTGTGCTGGCAATTTATAAGAAGCGTCAGAGCTGCTGTTAAGAAGGAAGCGTAAAACAAAGTTGCAAATACTAGAAGGAGGCAGCTTTCTTTAAAGAGCACTGACCCTGCGGAGGGTGAATGCCTCTCCTAAGATGGCGGCTGCCTTTTTTGACCACGTGGTTGAGTTAAAATGGCGCCGGGCAGCAGCGGTAACCAAGGCAACCGGAAAACAATTTTCTTAGTAAAGCCCGGCTAGAGCGACCCTGCGATCACGGCCTTTCCTTTAAAACTGACCCCGTTTTAAAGCTGCCCCCCCCCCTTTCACTCGTGCAAGGAAAATTTAGAATAAACGTCACAATCAAGGTTAAAAGCCTGAGAATGTTAAAGCGCGAAATGAGCTGCCTACGCTTTAAACCCTGGTCCCCTTTTACAAGCTGCCTCCCCTTTCACTCATGCAAGGGAAATTGTGAATAAACAACACACACAATGTTAATAAAAACCCCAGTCACCAACCTCACACGGGCGCTGCAGCCACCCGCGTTATAGAAGCCACTGTATAACCCGCAAGTAAGACAGAGCCTTCGAATTGAGGACTTGAAAAAACAAAAGATTGATCTAAAGTCTGCTCTCCGAACTCGCTGCATAAGGAGCAAACCTAAAAAGGAGAGGAAAAAGAAGACAAGCAAAGACCAAAGAAACAAGCTACAGAATCTAAAATACCAAGCACCTACAAAACCGGGTCAGCTGCAGCAGCGGAGGAAAAGAGGAGGAGCGCCGGCTGCAGCAGGTTTAAATAGCCGAGGCCCCGCCCCCGGAGCCAGCCGATTGGCTGGCCCGGGGTATGACACGGGCGGGGATTCCCTTAGGTATCGCGGGGGCTGGAGCCAGCCCCCCCCCCGTGAATGTGGGGAAGAGCTAACCGTTCTTCTTTAGTAGGAGCATGTACATCTTTCCAATGTTTTGCACAATAATCCTTGATGCTGACGTCGCATACATAAACAACCTGAATTTGTTTTTAGGGATGTTATTTGAAACAATTCCTAGTAGAAATTCATCGGGTTTCTTGCTGAATGTAATTTTTATCAATCTTTTTATCTCCTCGTAAGTCATATTCCAAAATTTTTGTATCACTGGGCAAGACCACGACATGTGGTAGTATGTTCCTACATGCTCCTTGCACCTCCTGCACTTATTTTTATATGATTTGTTTATTTTCGCCAATTTTACAGGGGTCAAATACCATCTATAATATGTTTTCATAAGATTTTCTCTTATAAGACAGCAAGCCGTAAATTTTATTTACTCCATAATTCCTTCCATTTATGGGATTCAGTCATATGCCCCAGATCTCGCTCCCATTTTGTTATAACTTTTTTAATATCTTCCTCTTTCCTTTGCCAATTCAATAATAATTTATACATTTTTGAAAGAGGTTCCTATATAATATGTCTAGCTCCATATAAGATATATTTATTTTTTATCAAATCCCTTAATCCTTTTATCCTTTTCAAAGGTGGCTTTTAACTGATAATATTCCAACCAGGTTATTTCTTTCTTTTTCAATTATCCTAGGTCCTTTAATTTTGGGTCAATACTTATTACTCACGTGTGCAACAGATTACTTTTAATTATGCTCATGTTTGCTTACCAGATGGCTGGTTTTTTTATGTGTAATCAAAGAAGTTATAACGCCATTCCCGCAAATTTATATGATGCTCAGTGCTGCCTCCGCAGACTGACATACGCTTCAGGTTACATACACTTCAGGTTACAAACTCCGGTAACCCAGAAATATTACCTCGGGTTAAGAACTTTGCTTCAGGATGAGAACTGAAATCGTGCAGCAGTGGCGCAGCGGCAGCGGGAGGCCCTATTAGCTAAAATGGTTCTTCAGGTTAAGAACAGTTTTAGGTTAATAACAGACCTCCAGAATGAATTAAGTTCTTAACCTGAGGTACCACTGTATAAAGGTAAAGGTACCCCTGCCCGTATGGGCCAGTCTTGCCAGACTCTAGGGTTGTGCACTTTTTATAGTGATGGTTGCTGGTCTGATATTACAAAATGGACCAGCCTACAGCAGTTTGTGAAACCTGAACCTATGCATATTTACTTAGAAATCAGTCGCACTGAGTTCGGTGATATTTAAAAAGGTAAAGGTACCCCTGCCCGTACGGGCCAGTCTTGCCAGACTCTAGGGTTGTGCGCTCATCTCTCTCTAGAGGCCAGGAGCCAGAGCTGTCCGCAGACACTTCCGGGTCACGTGGCCAGCGTGACAAGCTGCATTTGGCGAGCCAGCGCAGCACATGGAACGCCGTTTACCTTCCCGCTGGTAAGCGGTCCCTATTTATCTACTTGCACCCGGAGGTGCTTTTGGAACGACGGGAGCTCACTGTATAGATATATTTAAATTGGTCTATGTGATTTTTTGTTTTGTTTTGTATGTTGTTTTTTGTTTTTGTTTTCTCTTTTCTTTATTATGTTTATATTGAGATGTACAATTTGTAATTTTTGATAATAATGGGTTAACAACGTTTGTATCAGCAAAATAAAATGCATTTTAAAAAGGAAAAAAATTAAAAAGAGAGAGAGAGAAAAAGTAGAAATTCCCTTTAATATAGTCCAATACCTTTGGAGAAATAGAACACCGTAAAGAGTGTGTTTGACGTGTTATAGACAGCATACTGTATACAAAAGGACTGAGGCAGATTCTTGTTTTTTCTCATGTTTACCGATGGCTATGGAAGTGAGAGCTGGACCATAAAGAAGGCTGACCGCCAAAGAATTTATGCTTTTGAATTATGATGCTGGAGGAGACTCTGGAGAGTCCCATGGACTGCAAGAAGATCAAACCTCTCCATTCTGGAGGAAATCAGCTCTGAGTGCTGACTGGAAGGACAGATCCTGAAGCTGAGGCTCCAATACTTTGGCCACCTCATGAGAAGAGAAGACTCTCTGGAAAAGACCCTGATGTTGGGAAAGATGGAGGGCACAGGGAGAAGGGGACGACAGAGGATGAGATGGTTGGACAGTGTTCTAGAAGCTACCAGCATGAGTTTGACCAAACTGCGGGATGCAGTGGAAGACAGGAGTGCCTGGCGTGCTCTGGTCCATGGGGTCACGAAGAGTCGGACACGACTAAACGACTAAACAACAAAATGTATTGTTTGTTTTCTGATTTTCAGGAAGGCTTTGAGTGATGCCTGGGGGCAGATCGATAAGAGAGGAAATGAAGACAGGATTTGGGGTGTTTTTCCTCTACTTTGCATATATAGGTGTGATTGTCGGTGTAGCCTTGCTTTTGAATAAAGTCATTTGAACTTATGAATTGGTGTGTGTATACTGTAGACTCAGTAGATGGCGATGTGTAGCCACGGACAACTATGTCATTTCTCATTCATAGCCCTCAACTCGTGATTCTTATTGCAATAGCAGAAAAGTTGTAGGTACATTGGTACAAGTAAAGATAAAATTAATACAACATAAGATAAAAATAATAATAATACAGAAGGGAGATGTCATTTGTCCACAGACAGCTTTCCGGGTCATGCGGCCAGCATGACTAAACTGCTTCTGGCACAATGGAACACCGTGACAGAAACCAGAGCGCACAGAAACACCGTTTACGTTCCCGCCGGAGCGGTACCTATTTATCTACTTGCACTGGTGTGCTTTCGAACTGCTAGGTTGCCAGGAGCTGGGACAGAGCAACGGGAGCTCACCCCGTCACGGAGATTTGAACGGCCAACCTTCTGATTGGCAAATCCCAAGAGGTTCAGTGGTTTAGACCACAGCACCACCCGCATCTCCATTTCTCTGCCACAGCGGTTTGGAAAAGCTGTTTTCCATTTCTCCCTCCCATCGAGGTCAATGAGAGGGAAATTTCTCATGCCAGGCCTGGACCCGGTCCAAAGTCTTGTCAACAGGGGTGTGCTTGGGGAATGAAGCGCCATAGGATTTGGCATAAGTGTGTTCTGCCTACATCCTGCCCATAACTCCACCCTGTTTTTGATTGGTTTACTGAATTATCTTCATCAGTGGCGTTTAATATCAGGGCAGCATGGGCGTTCCACTGGTGTGCATGCCATGTCCATTGGGCAACATAGCTCTGGTTCTGCTGAGCTTACTCCATCTTCTAAATCAGGGTTTCTCAAAATTGGGTGTCCAGCTGTTTTGGGACTACAAATCCCACCATCCCTGACCACTGGTCCTACTATCTAGCGTTATAAGAATTTGAAGGTCTTATATATATAAAATAAAAGTTCACAAATGTACCAAGCAAGCACATACATAAATGTATAAACCACATGTCTGAAACCCCACAGTAGTTATCATAAGAAAAGAGTGGCCAGGATGCCCAAGTAATCCAATCAGGTAACCTGGCAGACAGGATAAAAACAAGGCACTCAGATTTCTGTTGTAGTCCACCCCCTCTCTGATGTATATATAATGTACTGTGGGGTGGTCTTGGGCTACACCCCTTCTGTGATGTATGTATGATGTATGGAGGGGTGGTCTTGGGCTCTAGGGTGGGCAGTTCAAAAGTCCATATAAGGGCTTGCGCGCACCGTTCGGGGTCCTCCTCATCTCTCCTGCGTGTGAGGGGAAGCACTCTGTTGCAACAGCTTTAATAAAGATCAGGCTTACTAGCTGTTTTGCTTCTCAATATTCTCTGGTTGGCCTCTGTTATTTTCTCCTACTGATGGAGAACCTACAAAGGACTCTATAAGGGCTCTTGTGTACCCCATAAGGGAAAGGGAGCAGTTTTTGTTTACAACACTAGGGATGATGGGAGCTGTAGTCCAAAAACCGCTGGATGCCCAAGTTTGGGAAACACTGTTCTAAAGCCTCTCAGCCCATGGATCTGAGGTATAGGACCATACCCATTAAATTTAATTTGAAAGTGCTAATAAGAACTCATGTACTTGTGCCCCATAGTATTACAGTGGTTCCTCGAGTTACATACGCTTCAGGTTACAGACTCCACTAACCCAGAAATAGTACCTCGGGTAAAAACCTTACCTCAGGATGAGAACAGAAATCGCGCAGCGGCAGCGGGAGGCCCCATTAGCTGAAGTGGTGCTTCAGGTTAAGAAGAGTTTCAGGTTAAGAACGGACCTCCAGAATGAATTAAGTACTTAACCCGAGGTACCACTGTACTTTTGACAGGTTTGGATAACAGAGAGGGAGGGAGAGGGAGAGAGAGAGCACTTCTTTTGTTTTTCTTATTATTTATTCCTCTCTTTTTTAGTCGTATTTTATTCCAATTTCAAAATACAAATTCCTGGCTCGGTCTGAAAATTTAAGCTGATTGGGTTATGATTCACACTGACTTAAGTCCCTGTTCCTGAATTATCATATGCAAGGCACCTGCAAAAATAAAAAGGACGTGAAACACAGCGTAGACAAGAGAGGAACTTGTGACTCAGACTCGGCTGATGGGCAGAGGAAGCTTTGCAAAGAATGGGTGACCAAGTTCTGCATTCTCAGGGGCCGCTCTGTTCCCCACAACCAGGTCCCATCGTGACACTGGCAACATCGTACAAATAAGCAGGGCCGGCCCTTCTATTAGGCAGAGTAAGGCAGCTGCCCTCCCTGGAAGGGAGGGAGGGAGGGAGTGGCCAGATATTGGAGGCCTGTCCTGTGCCCTCTAAGCTAGCCAGCCTACTACCTTTCAGCACAGCGGAGAACGCTGCTCTGTCACCAACACTGAATTAAGGCTGCGTGCACAGTATATAGCACATTTGTTTTTTGTTTTCCCCCCAAATTTTTTTTATTGGTTTTCACAATATTATAAACAAACAAACAAACACACAAGACCAAAAAAAAATCATAGCCTTATTGAAAATTACACTTATTAACTTTGTTAAGTGACTTCCTCGCTTTCCCTTGGTTGAATTTCATTGCATGTCCTTTTAACGGTTTTCCAAATCCCAATTCTTATGAAATTTAACTTAAATATTAACATCATTAAATCTTCACATTATGGAATTAAACATATTAATTCATCACCTAACATAAATAAAATCCTAAGCCAATTAAGTATCTGCAAGCTGTTTTCAGTTAATTTAACTTAACATATTTAACTAAATAATCATTAAATTTGATCCACTCTTCCTGATACTCCTCCTCCTTCTGGTAGTGGACTCTTCCGGTTAGGTCAGCTAGCTCCAAAAAATCCAGCATCTTCATCTGCCATTCTTCTATCGTTGGTAATTCTTAGGTTTTCCACTTTTTAGCTAACAAAATACGAGCAGCAGTTGTGGCATACAAAAATAATTTAACATCTTTCTTGGGCAATTCCAAACCTGTTATTCCAAGAAGAAAGGCTTCTGGTTTCTTTATAAATGTATATTTCAACATTTTTTTTCAATTCATTATAAATCTTTTCCCAGAAGTCTTTCACCTTGGGACAGGTCCACCACATATGATAAAAGGTTCCTTCCTTTTCTTTACATTTCCAACATAGATTGTCACAGTTATGATATATCTTTGCTAATTTTACAGGAGTCAAATACCATCTGTAGAAAGAAGCTATATAGCACATTTGAAGCACATCTCCCCCTTCAAAGAATTCTGGGCACCACCAGTTTGCTTAGCTTTGCTTGGAATTGTAACTCTGCTGGGTAAACTACAGCGCCCAGAATTATCTGAAGGGGGAAATGTTCTTCAAATGTGCTTTAGAAGAGGTATCATGAGCCCACAGCCATGAATTCAAATGCAGTGGCGTAGCGTGGGGGGTGCAGGTGGGGCCGGCCGCACCGGGCGCAACATCTGGGGGTTAGGGTTAGGGGGCGCAAATCCACGGGTTAGGGGGCACAAATTACTTGCCTTGCCCCGGGTGCTGACAACCCACGCTACGCCACTGTTCAAACGCCAGTCCACTTGCTTTCTGCATGTGGAATGGGACGGGGAGCCTTCAACCAATACAGCAAAATGTTTGGGGCTGAACCTCTGAGGGAATTCACCATGACTGGCTCAGAGCTACATGTAAATGCTGATTACATCCATGTTGCCAAGCGCGTGGTTAGGTCAAACATGAAAAAGTGGAATATGTCTTACAACCTGTATTTCCCCCCCTTTTGTGAGTGAAACTGCTGGCAAACTTTCCCCTGTGTCATCAAAATTTGGCGAAGCCACAGGGGCAGCTGGTTCCAGGTTTAAGTGTAAGGGAGCTCTCGGAACATGGGCACAAAGTTGTAGAAAGATGACTGACCAGAAACAGAACAGAAAAACAGAAATTTGGCTGATTGGCAGGTGGTGGCATTAATACAGTGGTACCTCAGGTTACATACGCTTCAGGTTACACACGCTTCAGGTTACAGACTCCACTAACCCAGAAATAGAACCTCGGGTTAAGAACTTTGCTTCAGGATGAGAACAGAAATCGTGCTCTGGCGGCGCAGCAACCGCAGGAGGCCCCATTAGCTAAAGTGGTGCTTCAGGTTAAGAACAGTTTCAGGTTAGGTACGGACCTCCAGAACAAATTAAGTACTTAACCCGAGGTACCAGTGTATTATTATTTTTATCTTACGTTGTATCGTTGTACTAGTTTTATCTTTACTTGTACCAATGTACCTACACCTTTTCTGCTATTGCAATAAGAATAATTGAATAAGAATTGCTATTGCAATAAGAACAGACCTCCGGAACGAAATAAGTACTTAACCCGAGGTACCACTGCAGCCAAGAAGCTGCACATTTTTGCTAACTTAAGGTAAAGGTAAATGTTAAGTTGTGGGCGAACATAGCAGATGACACAGTGATTTCTCCAGAGAAGCTCTTTATTGTAAGCTGGACAGAACTGAACAGCAAAAAGCTCAGCCGGCCTGCTTTTATAGCCAGCCGGCTATCAACATTGTAGCAACAACAACCCAGGGTTTCCCGCCTAAAATAACTGACGTGGACCTGAGTGAAAACTATCTACACTATCCCCCTGCTGGCCCAGGGTGAAACTTTAGTACATAACAGTAAAGGGACCCCTGAGCGTTAGGTCCAGTCGTGGACGATTCTGGGGTTGCGGCGCTCATCTCGCTTTATTGGCCAAGGGAGCCAGCGTACAGTTTCCGGGTCATGTGACCAGCATGACTAAGCCGCTTCTGGCGAACCAGAGCAGCGCACGGAAACGCCGTTTACCTTCCCGCCGGAGCGGCACCTATTTATCTACTTGCACTTTGACGTGCTTTCAAACTGCTAGGTTGGCAGGAGCAGGGACCCAGCAACGGGAGCTCACCGCATCGCAGGGATTAGAACCGCCGACCTTCTGATCAGCAAGCCCAAGAGGCTGAGTGGTTTAGACCACAGCGGCACCCACGTCCCTTTTGCTCACTTACTAGGAGTCAAATGCCACTATGGAAGGGACCACTCAGATCATCTAGTACAGTGGTACCTCGGGTTACAGACGCTTCAGGTTACAGACTCCGCTAACCCTTAAATAGTACCTCGGGTTAAGAACGTTGCTTCAGGATGAGAACAGAAATTGCACGCCAGCGGCACGGTGGCAGTGGAAGGCCCCATTAGCTAAAGTGGTACCTCGGGTTAATAACAGTTTCAGGTTAAGAACGGACCTCTAGAACGAATTAAGTTCTCAACCCGAGGTACCACTGTAATCCAATCCCCTGCAATGCAGAAATCTGTTCACCTACGAAGGTCTTTGAACCCACAAACCCGATATTAAGAACCTCATGTTCTGTGCTGAAAACAAATCACTCCAGAGCCCTTCTCAAAGTTGGAAAGGCTGGCAAGGACCTCTCACCAGCGGGCAGTTTTGCATGTCGCAGAAAAGAGCCAATAGTTTGAATCTGTAGACCCAGGCTTCGCCATGCTCCAACGCTTTGCCCCCTTGCTCCCCTACTTTTCTCCGCAGTATAAAAGTTTGGACCTTTTGTAAAACTGCCGGATGTGACTCACTTTTTATATTCTCACAATAACATCTATCTACGGCCAGATGTTCCTACGCTCTCTGCTTCTAATTTAGCCCTTGACTAAATTTTTACAGGCAGCCTTGTGGTTTTCTGCTTGTCATTTTTATTAGGGAAAGGTTTCTGGAATTTCGCTGGGGTGGAGGGCGGGGTGCGGAGGCGGATACCATCTCTTCCCTCTGGCATCACCCTTATTCTCCGGCTCCTTGTTTATTTGAAATGGCCGGCTGCCTTTGGGGGCAAAACCCTCTCATGGCGGCTCACATAAAAACAAGACAGCACTACGTAAATCCTCATGCGTCAATAAAAGCAAACTCCTACACCCAAAACGCGAAAACGGCAGCAGTTAAAAAGATGTAGAGTACCACATTTATCAGGGATGCGGGTGGCGCTGTGGGTTAAACCACAAAGCCTAGGACTTGCTGATCAGAAGGTTGGTGGTTTGAATCCCCGTGACGGGGTGAGCTCCCGTTGCTCAGTCCCTGCTCCTGCCAACCTAGCAGTTCAAAAGCACGTCAAAGTGCAAGTAGATAAATAGGTACCACTCCAGCGGGAAGGTAAACGGCATTTTTGTGCGCTGCTCTGGTTTGCCAGAAGCGGCTTAGTCATGCTGGCCACATGACCCGGAAGCTGTAGGCCGGCTCCCTTGGCCAATAAAGCGAGATGAGCGCCGCAACCCCAGAGTCATCCGCGACTGGACCTAATGGTCAGGGGTCCCTTTACCTTTACCACATTTATCAAGTCTTGAAAGAGTCTGTACCTTCCTTCTAGTGCTCCTCGAACCCTTCTCCTTCTCCCCGCTTGGTGAGTCCACCCTTCCTCTCTGCAAAACCCAACTTCCCATACCCCCATCAACACCCGAGTCACAGTTAGTCCCATTGCGCTGATAGGGCAACAGAACTGAAGGAGTAAAGTTACTTAGGGGTGAATTCCCAGTGAGGGATTAATTTGCAAGCGCATTGTTGAGATGTTGCAACCGGGACATTGGTAACAGGGTGTTTGTTTCACATTTCCTCTGGAAAGGGTAACTCCAGATTAAATGTCAGTGGGGGCATGGGCACTCTGATGCCAACCACATCATGCGGGTGCTGCAAAAAATATATATGCATAGATGAGGGTCACCACCCCCACAATAAATAATAATAATAATTTATTATTTGTACCCCGCCCATCTGGCTGGGTTTCCCCAGCCACTCTGGGCGGCTTCCATAGAAACCAAAAAACACTAAAATATCATACATTAAAAACTTCCCTGAACAGGGCTGCCTTAAGATATCTTCTGAATGTCAGGTAAACACCCATCAAGCTCTAAGAAAGGCATCCCCAAACTTGGCCCTCCAGATGTTTTGGGACTACAACTCCCATCATCCCTAGCTAACAGGACCAGTGGTCAGGGATGATGGGAATTGTAGTCCCAAAACATCTGGAGGGCTGAGTTTGGGGGTGCCTGCTCTAAGGCATTCAGTTAATACAGTGGTACCTTGGTTCTGAAACGCCTTGGTACTCAAACGCCTTGGTTCCCAAACGCCAAAAAACCAGAAATAAGTGTTCTGGTTTTCGAATGTTTTTTGGAAGCTGAACGTATGATGCGGCTGTCAGCTATTGTTTCTGGGACGCCTGCACCAATCGGAAGCTTTTTTGAACATTCCAGAAGTCAAACAGACTTCTGGAACAGATTGTTGGGCGCTTTTGTTTTTGCTATTTATTTTGCGCTTTTGTTTTTGAGGCTTTTTCGATTAATTTGTTTTTGTGACTGTGTGGAACCCAGTTCAGCTACTGATTAAATGAATGACTGTGTGACTGCGGAAATGGATAAAAACAAACAATGGCTATTATCAGTGCAGGTAAGAAAAAACGTTATTTTTAATTTTTATCATCTACAACACTGTCTTATTCTTGCTTTCATCTGATGGATCAATTGTCTCGTTAGAGAGTAAAATTCATGTTAAATTACTGTTTTAGGGGTTGCTTTTAAAAGTCTGGAACGGATTAATCCATTTTGCATTACTTTCTATGGGAAAGCGCGCCTTGGTTTTGGAACGCTTTGGTTTTGGAACGGACTTCCGGAACGGATTAAGTTTAAGAACCAAGGTACCACTGTATAGCATTTTCCATGGGATCCTGCTGCCTTTACTGTTCCAATACCTTGCAATGTTATTTTCTGTTTGCTTGCATTTGTGTGTATGTGTCGGTTTCTGCTCTTCCATTGTTTTCTTCATATGGAGGTCAGGATAGAGATTAGTTCCAGGCAGGGCTCTTTCATCTTTTGCAACAGCTGCATGGCAGGCATAATTTCAACCAGCACTTCTGCCTGATGTTGCAGGCGCATGAGGCAAGCCAAAGTGGCTAACAGATTGAGATTGAATCCTGACAAGACAGAAGTACTGTTTTTGGGGGACAGGAGGCAGGCAGGTGTGGAGGATTCCCTGGTCCTGAATGGGGTAACTGCCCCTGAAGGACCAGGTGCGCAGCCTGGGAGTCATTTTGGACTCACAGCTGTCCATGGAGGCGCAGGTCAATTCTGTGTCCAGGGCAGCTGTCTACCAGCTCCATCTGGTATGCAGGCTGAGACCCTACCTGCCCACAGACTGCCTTGTCAGAGTGGTGCATGCTTTGGTTATCTCCCGCTTGGACTACTGCAATGCGCTCTATGTGGGGCTACCTTTGAAGGTGACCCGGAAACTACAACTAATCCAGAATGTGGCAGCCAGACTGGTGACTGGGAGTGGCCGCCGAGACCATATAACAGCGGTCTTGAAAGACCTACATTGGCTCCCAGTACGTTTCTGAGCACAGTTCAAAGTGTTGGTGCTGACCTTTAAAGCCCTAAACAGCCTCGATCCAGTATACCTGAAGGAGCGTCTCCACCCCCATCATTCTTCCCGGACACTGAGGTCCAGCACCGAGGGCCTTCTGGCAGTTCCCTCACTGTGAGAAGCCAAGTTACAGGGAACCAGGCAGAGGGCCTTCTTGGTAGTGGCACCCACCCTATGGAACGCCCTCCCATCAGATGTCAAAGAGAACAACAACTACCAGACTTTTAGAAGACATCTGAAGGCAGCCCTCTTTAGGGAAGCTTTTAATGTCTGATGTATTACAGTATTTTAATATCTTTTTGGAAGCTGCCCAGAGTGGCTGGGGAAGCCCAGCCAGATGGGCAGGGTATAAATAATATATTATTATTATTATTATTATTATTATTATTATTATTATTATTATGGCAAGCAAAAGCCGCACCTGTTGAACTTCGGCTTGCCGTACAGCTGCCCAAAAGCACGGGGCCCCAGCCACCACAGGGCGGGGCGATGGGCCAGTAAGCCACTGCTCACAGCCGTCCCCATGCTGTGTTTCTGCCTCTTTCAAACCATCTGAATGCTCCAGGCAACCTCGTGGTGACAGCAAAGCAGCCAAGCCGGTTCGGCTGCTCCTAAGCGAGAGAAGACAGAGCAGGCCTGACGCTGCCCTGCCTTCGCCTACAGGGTTTGGATTTGTCCCCTAGCTACCAGCATGGCAGCTATGGGGGCAGAGATTCCAGCAGGAACCCTGATCTAAGCTTGCAGAGTAAGGGATGGGGGCCTGCCAGCGTTTAAAGGCCAGCAGGATGCGAAGGGGGAAAGGGGAACGGGGAACAGGAACTTGTGCAGAGCCTCCCCGTCCTCGATAAAGCTGCAGCAAAGGAAAAGTCAAGTCAATGCAGCCCCGTTCAGGCAATTCCCGGCACGCTCCTCACCTGCCGTGCTGCTTCTGCTAAGGATGAACTGCTGTTGTGGAGGAAAGGGGTCAAGTTCACTGCATGTACAGTGTTAAAGGGAAATATTATGAAAATGATGTATAGATGGTACTTAACCCCTGTAAAATTAGCAAAGATATACAGTAGCACCTCAGGTTACATACGCTTCAGGTTACATATGCTTCAGGTTACAGACTCCGCTAACCCAGAAATAGTACCTCGGGTTAAGAACTTTGCTTCAGGATGAGAACAGAAATCGTGCTCCGGTGGTGCGGCAGCAGCAGGAGGCCCCATTAGCTAAAGTGGTGCTTCAGGTTAAGAACAGTTTCAGGTTAAGTACGGACCTCCGGAATGAATTAAGTACTTAACCTGAGGTACTACTGTATCATAATAGTGATAACTTATATTGGAAATGTAAAGAAAAAGAGGGTACTTTTTATCATATGTGGTGGACCTGCCCCAAGATGAAAGACTTCTGGGAGAAGATTTATAATGAACTGAAAAAAATGTTGACATATACATTTATTAAGAACCAGAGGCCTTTCTTCTTGAAATAATAGGTTTGGAATTGCCCAAAAAAAATGTTAGATTGTTTTTGTATGCCACAACTGCAGCTAGAATTTTGTTAGCTAAGAACTGGAAATCACAAGAAGTCCCAACAGTGGAGGAATGGCAGATGAAAATGATGGACTTTTGGGAGCTAGCCGACCTGACTGGAAGAGTCCGCGACCAGGAGGAGGAGGAGTACCAGGAGGAATGGATGAAATTCAAAGAATATTTAGTTAAATATGTTAAGATAACTTAATTGGAAAAACTTGCAAATAACAGATAGGCTTAGGATTTAAATATGTGATGTTATAGAATAATATGTTTAGAGTTAAAATGAAAAGAAAGAAAGATGTTAAGTGATTAAGTTAATTTTATGAGAAATCTGTTTTGGAAAACTGTTAAAATGATATACAGTGGTACCTCAGGTTACATACGCTTCAGGTTACATACGCTTCAGGTTACAGACTCTGCTAACCCAGAAATAGTGCTTCAGGTTAATAATTTTGCTTCAGGATGAGAACAGAAATCGTGCTCTGGCGGTGCGGCGGCAGCAGGAGGCTCCATTAGCTAAAGTGGTGCTTCAGGTTAAGAACAGTTTCAGGTTAAGAACGGACCTCTGGAACAAATTAAGTACTGAACCCGAGGTACCACTGTACACTGAAATTCAGCCAGGGGGATTTGAGGGGAGTCACTTAACAATGTTACTAAGATTGGATTAAGTACAGTTAAGATTTGTTTGTTTGTTTGTTTGTTTGTTTGTCTGTTTAAAATTTTTGGAAAATCAATAGAAAATAAGAAAGAAAGAAAGAAAGAAAGAAAGAAAGAAAGAAAGAAAGAAAGAAAGAAAGAAAGAAAGAAAGATGCGCCCCACTTCCAAATCCTACACAGTTATTTAGTGTCTAAGAATGTAACATGCTCTCCAACATTAAAATAGGGACATCTTAAGGGAAAGCGGGACATTTTGGGGTCAAATCAGAAACCGGGACGGCTTCCGTAAATCCGGGACTGTCCCTGGAAAATAGAGATATTTGGAGGGTCTGGACCAATAGCCCACCTAGTCCAGTATGTACCCCATTCTCACAGTGGCCAACCAGATGCCTGAGGGAAGTGTTGTAAACAAAATCTGCCCTTCTTCCCTTATGGGGTATCCAAGAGCCCGTATAGAGTCCTTAAGTGGGTTCCCTATTGGTAGGAGAAAATAACAGAGGCCAACCAGAGAATATTGGGAAGCAAAGCAGCTAGTAAGCCTGATCTTTATTAAAGCTGTTGCAACAGGGTGCTCCCCTCACACGCAGGAAAGGAGGAGGACCCAGAACCAAGGTGTGCCTGCCCTTATATAAAGGTAAAGGGACCCCTGACCATTAGGTCCAGTCGTGGCCGACTCTGGGGTTGCGGCGCTCATCTCGCTTTATTGGCCGAGGGAGCTGGCGTACAGCTTCCGGGTCATGTGGCCAGCATGACTAAGCCACTTCTGGCGAACCAGAGCAGTGCACGGAAACACCAGAGTGGTACCTATTTATCTACTTGCACTTTGAAGTGCTTTAGAACTGCTAGGTGGGCAGGAGCAGGGACCGAACAACGGGAGCTCACCCCGTCGGGGGGATTCAAACTGCCAACCTTATGATCGGCAAGCCCTAGGCTCTGTGGTTTAACCCACAGCGCCACCCGCATTCATTGCTATACATGTATTGCAGGTTGGAGGGCTTCACTGAGAATAGTCTACAGCAGCCCTGCCCATATAGTGTACTGTTAATTTTGCAGGTGAGGCTGAGGTTAGTTTGGTTCCCCACTCAAAAAATTCCCCACACCTCTCAGGTTGCGGCAAAGGTCAGTCTACTTAAATTGCCTCTTTGCACTTCCAGGCGGAAAGAGTCACTCAGTCACATGCTGAACTCCTGTTCCAGTGACTTGCATGCAGACTGGTTGCATTTTTAAACGTTTAAAACCTTAAAACACACATAACATACAGACATGAAGTAAGACCCAAGTTAGAACAAAGACTCCTTCCTTTGATACTAACTCTCCCCCTTGCCCAACCAATTCAGCCACAGGATCAGGTTCACACATGCAAACCAGGGCAAACTGCAACATTTTGTTGCGGACTCTTGTTCACTGTTCCCTGACACTTTTGAAAAATACCATATTTTTCATTAATGGCACTTCTGGCTGGAAACCAGCTGTTTTTACTTAGTAAAACTGAAACACACACACTTTTAGACAGTGATTTTTTTCTTAAAAAATGTTTAGGGGTACTCTTGATTCAAGAAAACCACGATTTTATAGTTCAAATCGGGGGAAATAAATGCAGTAAATGGACAAAAGTACAAAGATTCACAAAATGTTTAGGGGTATACGTACCCCTGTGTTCCCCCAGAAAAAAACACTGCTTTTAGATATATACACAAACAAAGCTTTCAAACTTCTTATTTTTTTACTACTTGATTTTGAACGATTCTAAGCCTTCAGACTTGTTGATAAAAATGTGAGCAGTAATAAGCATGAGCTTGTCGGGCTCAGTGCCTAGTTTTCTCTCAGTCTTCCTGATTCCCAACATCTCCCACTGTTGAGGTTTAGCAGGGGTTAAACCCGCTTGCCCCCGCCTTGGCGTAAATGCTGGGTCAAGCAGCATCTCAGAACAACTGGGTGGGTTCGGGCTGAGCTCTGGACAGAGGAAATGCAGGCCTGCCAAATTCACTCCCACACTTGTCTGGCTGGGCTGGAGACTCTCCTCCCAGTGGAATTTTAACCGTCGCATGCTCTCTTTCCCCCCCTTTGCATGTAAACCCTGTTACTTTTGCAGCCGTGAAAAGTCGCATAGCGCCACACACGCAGACTGCACGATCGAGAAACGCCCTTTCATATAGCACCTGCAAGCATTCAAACGCGCTTGATGTTTGGTGCGCGCATCGTGTCTTGCAGGTGATGCGCCCTTCCGAACAGGTGCATCTGTGGTTAGTTTACTGCCATCTGAGCGTACTGACTTATTTCAAAGGTGTGCACCCCACTTAAGAAAAAAGATACTAGAGGGGGCTTCCAACATCCCTGATCAAACAAAAATAAAAACCAACTCATCACACATTTTACTTCTGGGTGGGGAGTGGGGTATTCTGACATCTCTGTCAATCTAATTCTTTTTTCTCCTTCATAATATTCTTTATTGATTTTCATTAACATACTCCACATACACATATTGTATTACATTTTACATTTATATTTGCTCCTAAGAGCCGACTCCCTTCCTTCCTTCTTCTGGCTTTTTATATCACATCTAAATTTTTTGCATTGCCTTCATCCATTTTGTATATTATTGTTCTTTCGTATTTGTCCATAGAGTGTCTATAGCCAAATAAATCCTCCCTCTGTCGATCTAATTCAGGAGTCGGCAACCTAAGGCCCATGGGCCGCAAGAGGCCCACAAAGGTCATTTAACCAGCTCACGAGCTACCCCCAAACTGAGCTGCCCGCTCGCTGAGTCCTTGGACGCTGCGCTAAACTAGTGAGGCATCAGGCATAAGCCTGCATTTTATTAATGTTTGATCAGGACTTGTATATTAGAGAGAGCCTAAAAGATTTTCAAATGTTTCAATGCCAGGCAGAGAAAACCTTGGCCATTCTCCTAAGACAAGGGGCCCCCTTTTTGATTGATAGCAGAAAACAATTCTCAAAGTCATAAAAGCTGAAATTACAGACTAAAAGCAGGACATTGACCCTACATGTTACAGAAGATAACAAAGGCAGAGATAAACATAATTAGGAATGGGCAAATAGTAAAATGATACCATGGGCCTCTTAAACCTTGAGCTGTATTTTCTAAGGCCAGAGGTAAATGGGAGAAAAAACATCTAGCTGGGAAGTCTTTTTAAAGCATCTAGCTGGGAAGTCTTTTTAAAGCTGTTTCTTCCTTAAACAGATAATGGGAAAAGCAGCTTGCTAAAGGGGGGGGATGTGAACTGAAGAGCCTTCTTTTGAAACTGTTTTAAACTGAGTCCTTTTCTTTCTTTCTCTCTCTACTTTAAAAAGGCCTTATTCCTTTTAAGAGGCTATCTGTGTTGTGTATTAAATATGTTGGCTTAAATGTAATTATGCAAAGGATTTAACAAATGCTAGAAGAGTTGTATTTATCTTGAAATTAAGTCAGCCACCAGTCCAGCCTCTTGCCAGACAAGAAGACGCCATCAAATGCTGTCCTGATATATTAGCTGCCAGACATTTGTTTAGAAACCTTCAAATGAAGGATATCTTTCAATGTTGATGTGAAACTCAAGATCCTTGACATATGTTTAAGATAAAAATTTAAGATTAACCATTTGTTTTAGAAGGCAATAGGGCAAGGAGGGCAAGAGGTGAGCTGGTAATTAAGATTCCTTGTTGAGACACATGTAAGATATATTACTACTTATTTGTCATTTATAGATGTAACAATATATAGCTGTTTGTGTTCCTTATAAGGACAGGAGGATGTGGGTGTATCTTTTAGGATTGGATATAGCAATCAGCCAATAGGAAATCCAACCAGGCTGATTGGACAGAGGCAGCCCAAGGAGGAGCAAAGGGGGCTGGATTAAGGGAATATAAGTGCTGGCCATAATGGCAGGAGGCCAGGCCAGAGCTTGGTAACCATATACCACTGTGCCTCTCATTTATTTGTCTGACAAATAAATAATTATTTTAAATTCTCTATTGCTGCGTTGAATATTTCATTCCAGCTAAGCGTTAACCACAAGCAGGGTGCTACATTTTATGGTGCCCTGTGACTCGGATAAGTGGTCTGCTGGAACGCAGCCCCTTCGCTCTACTGAGCAGGGTACAAGAGAGAGGATCTCTAAACTGCTTACCCAAGCGCGCACTGGTAAATTTTTCCAGGGGGAACGCAGAAGTCTCGTCTGTCTGATACCCTGCTCACTGGCGGCGACGGACCGGGGGGAAACGGAACCAACCAGGGGTAAGTGCACTAAGGGGTTTTGGCCCTCCAATTAATTGGGAGGAAGAGAAGTCTTGATCAAACTTCTGCGTCTCAGTAAGTGGGAACTGAGTACGCTAGGTGGTTGGGTATATCAGATGGTGGTCTGGTGGGGGAAAAGGGGAAGTTGGGAGGTAGTGTGTGGTGAAGTATCCAGCGCATTGTATGTGTGAGAAAGTACAGAGCAATCTGTAGCTGACCTGAGTGTGGAGTGGGTAGTACTTCGGTTCCCAGTGAGGCGACTCCATCTGGGCAAGAAACCCCACGAAGCGTGTGTGTGAGTGACTGAGTGGATACTTCACAGGGCCATACAATGGGAGTTGGGGGTTCAAAAGGGGAAAATACACCTCTTGAATGTATGTTAAATAATTTTAAGAAAGCCTTCTCAGGGGCATATGGAGTCAAAATGACGCCAGAGCGCCTGAGAACGTTATGTGAATTAGAGTGGCCAAAGCAAAATACTGGATGGCCATCTCAGGGAACTTTTGATATAAATTTAGTAAGCAAACTTTGGTCTAACATCGCCAAAGAAATTGGAGGGTGCCCAGAACAATTTTCATATATAGATTCCTGGCTGAGCACATTAAATAAAAATCCTCCATGGATAAGGGAATGCAAAGTCCAACGATGCAAATTATTGGCTGTAAAAGCCGAAGCCAGGAAAGGAATCTTGCCAAATAAACTCAAACCCATTTTTGAGGGACCAGAGGAAGAGCTGCTTCCACCTCCACCCTATGCTCCACATCGAAGGGAGCCTAATCCAAACACTCCACCAGTTGTAACCCCAAGGCAAGAAAGTGGAATGAATAATGGGGCTGGAGTCACAGAACTTGATTCCTTGATAGATTATGATAAATATCTTCAGGAGGCATTGGAGGCCTATAATAAAGCCCAAGCAGAAGTGGTTATTCCATCTGTGAGTCCCAGTAGAACTCCATCTACAGTCTCTTTTAGTGAAACAACTGATTGCCTACCCCAAACTCCTGTACATCCAAGTCCTAGAGAATTATTACAGAAGTTACAGGGAGACCTTAATCGGTCAGCAAGCAATACAGCCAGGCGTATAAAGCTGCTAAAAGAACGCCTTGGGACAAATACCATCCCCTATGATTTGAGGCCCCTAGAGCAAAGCGAAGAGAAAGATCACGTAGTAGCCCCTCTCAGAAGAGTATTTGATGCACTTGAGGAGCCTGTGCTGGTTAACGGGCTACCTGGACCAAGGCCACCTCGAACGTCGACTCTGCAATATATTCCATTCACAACTACGGATCTGATGAATTGGAAAACACACACCCCATCTTTTGCAGAAAAACCTCAGGCTATGATGGACTTGGTGACTTCAATAATAAATACTCATAGTCCTACTTGGACAGATTGCCGCCAGCTCCTGAATACTCTGTTCACCACTGAGGAAAGGAGAGACATAATTGAAAAGGCACAGATATATTTGCGTGAGCAGGCCAGAGTGGGAAATATTTTTAATATTGACCGTCATCTCCAAGACAACTTTCCCTTGGAAGATCCTAATTGGGATCCAAACAATGTAATTCACCTGGCCAGACTTACCACCTACCGCCAGACGCTTGTGCAAGGTATCCGCAGGGCATGCCAGAAGCCCACTAATATGTCTAAAGTCTCAGAAGTAGAACAGAAACCAAATGAGAGTCCAGGAGACTTTTTAGAGAGGCTGCAAGAAGCCTATCGTATATGGACTCCTTTTGACCCTGAAGCCCCTGAAAACAGCAGAATGATTACTGCTACATTTGTGGCCCAGTGCGCTTCTGACATTCGTAAGAAAATTCAGAAATCAGAAGGATGGGAAGGGATGCTGATGAGCCAAATTATGGCCATTGCACGCCGAGTTTATCGGAATAGGGATGAGGCTGAGAAACAAGAGAAGAAGAAGTGGCAGAAGGAAAAGATGGTAATGCTAGCCACAGCAGTAAAGCAAGACTACCGCCCCTTAAATGGAGGAAGAGGGCGGGGAAGGAATCCACCACTGGGAAGGAATCAATGTGCAAATTGCAAGAAGGAGGGTCATTGGAAGCGGGAGTGTCCTGAACCCCTGAGGTTGGAAGAAGTACGCCCAGGCCCAGGCCCAGGCCCAGGCCCAGGCCCAGGCTCCGGCCCAAGAAACCAGGGACGGGGACGGGGAATGATCCGAAATGGAAGATATCAGAGACCTGGACAAGGACGGAGTAGGGACAATGTCATTGGACTGGCAGAGGAGGATTTTACCCAAGACTAGGAAAGACCGGACTCCATAAAGTTAGGCTTCCAGGAGCCCACGGTCACGATCCAATTAGGAAGCCATTTAATAGACTTTATGATTGATACTGGGGCTGAATACTCAGTACTCCCAGAACTATTGCAGAAAAAGGCATCCAAAAGTGTAGTCATTAAAAGTGCCACTGGTCAGTCAGCTAAGAGGTCTTTCCTCCAACCTTTGGAATGCCAGATTGGGGGACATCGTTTAACCCATCAGTTTTTGTATATACCTGAGTGTCCAATACCTCTCTTAGGTAGAGATATGCTGTCCAAATTGCAGGCCCAAATCACCTTCACTCCTCGAGGTCCAGAAATGAAATTGCCATCAAAGGCAGCAGGAATAATTTCCCTCTCAGTACCTAAGGAACAATCATGGCGCCTAATGTCAGCCCTGCAAGTCCAACCTACATTGGATACAGAGTTAAACAAGCTCCTCCGAACTCTACAGGTGCCACCAGGAGTATGGGCCGAAAATAGCCCACCAGGAATGGCCAAGAATATAGCTCCAATTGTAGTAACCTTAAAACCTATGGCTACCCCTGTATCTGTAAAGCAATATCCTTTACCCCGGCGAGCAGCAGAGGGCATCCAGAAACATTTGGACCGCCTATTAAAATATGGTCTGCTTAAGCCCTGCCAATCAGAATGGAACACACCCCTTTTGCCTGTTCGAAAACCTGGGACAGATGAATACAGGCCAGTGCAGGACTTGAGGCTCGTAAACCAGGCTATCGAGACCTTGCACCCAAATGTACCAAACCCATACACCCTGCTGAGTTTGATCCCACCAGAAGCAACATTTTTTACTGTATTGGACTTGAAAGATGCATTCTTCTGTTGCCGGCTGGCACCACAGAGCCAACCTATATTTGCCTTCCAGTGGGAAGACCCTTTAACAGGAACAAAAGGCCAGCTAACTTGGACGAGATTGCCCCAGGGATTCAAAAATTCCCCAACTTTATTTGGCACTGCCTTGGCGAGGGATCTAACAAGTTACCCCTCAATACCTGGAGAAAAGGTGGTTCTGCAATATGTAGATGACCTTATACTAGCAGCAAAGGATTTTGATACCTGTAAAGAAGGTACAGAGGAACTGCTCCACTTGCTCTGGCAAGCTGGCTACCGAGTTTCCCAGAAAAAGGCACAGTTATGTTTAGAAAAGGTCAAATATTTGGGCTTTGACATCTCACACCAACAACGAGCATTGAGGCCAGAGAGGAAAGAAGCTATTTGCCTTATCAAGGAACCTACCACAAGGAAACAACTCAGAGGATTCCTGGGAACAGCAGGGTTTTGTAGACTATGGATACCTGATTTCAGCAGTCTGGCCAAGCCCTTACATGAAAGCACTCGAGGTGCAGAAAAGGACCCATTCGTATGGGGACCTGAGCAGCAACAAGCCTTTTTAGTTATCAAACAACGACTTATGGAGGCCCCAGCCCTTGGACTGCCTAATTCGGAAAAACCCTTTCAGCTGTATGTACATGAACAGAATGGGATTGCAGCGGCAGTCCTGACCCAGAGATTAGGAAGTTGGAACCGTCCAGTAGCTTATTTGTCAAAACAATTGGACTCAGTAGCAAAAGGATGGCCTCCATGCCTAAGGGCAGTAGCGGCCACTGCAAGCCTTGTCAAAGAAGCTGATAAATTTACCTTCGGCCAGACGATGTATGTGAATGTACCTCATGCTGTTCTGACACTCATGGAATATAAGGGTAGTTATTGGCTAACGAACCCAAGGATGGCTAGGTACCAAGGCCTATTGTGTGAAAATCCCAGGATTCATCTACGAGTAGTGAATATGCTCAATCCAGCGACTTTGCTGCCCCTACCAGAGGTAGATGATGAAGAATCACATGATTGTCTCCAAATAATGGATGAAGTTTATTCCAGTAGACCCGATCTGAAAGATGAACCATTGAAAAATCCAGATGTTGTATATTATACTGATGGTAGCAGTTACCTGCATGAAGGTGCCAGACGAGCAGGATATGCTGTGGTCACCAATGAGGAAGTTGTGGAAGCTGAAGCTTTGCCTGCTGGCACCTCAGCACAAAAAGCTGAACTTATAGGTTTAACTAGAGCTCTGCAATTGGCAGCCGGATGTAAGGCAAACATCTATACTGATTCTAAATATGCCTTCTTAACCCTGCATGCACATGGTGCTCTATGGAAAGAAAGAGGTCTAATAGGAGCCCACGGGAAGGCCTTGAAATATGGACCTGAAGTAGAAATCCTGTTAGAAGCAGTATGGGCTCCAGAACAGATTGCTGTAATGCACTGCAAAGGTCATGGACGAGGAAGGGATCCAATAACCAGAGGAAATCATGCTGCTGACAAAGCAGCTCGAGAGGCAGCCCAAAAGCCTGTGGGAGGATTTATAGCAGCCCTCATACCAGAGGTAGCTCCAGAAGAAGTTAAACCTCACTATACCCCAGAAGAGAGGAAGTGGGCTGAACAGGAAGGAGCAGTTGTGAAGGACGGTTGGATGATCCTGCCAGACAATAGGATTTATGTACCTCATCATCTAGCAGGCACAATTGTAAGAAATTATCATGAATCTACTCACCTTGGCGGTACTGCAACCAGAGAAAGTCTCAGTCGGAAGTTGTATATTATTAACCTATCACAATTAGCAACTTGCATTTCACAGAAATGTGTTCTTTGTGCTAAAAACAATCCCAGGCAGGGACCGGTACAACCTCCTGGAATCCAACATGTGGGATATGTCCCCATGGAAAGCCTAATTGTGGACTTCACAGAGCTGGTCCCTTCTAAGGGATTCAAGTATCTCCTTGTGTTTGTAGATACTCTTACCGGATGGGTTGAAGCTTTTCCCACCCGAACTGAAAAGGCACGAGAGGTAACTAAGAGACTCCTCACTGAATTGATCCCGAGGTTTGGATTACCTAGATGCATTGGAAGTGACAATGGGCCAGCGTTCATTGATCAAGTAGTACAAGAAGTATGTCGAGTCCTACAAGTGAAATGGAGACTGCATGCAGCCTATAGGCCTCAGAGTTCAGGGAAAACTGAAAGAATGAATCGGACTCTGAAAACCCAATTGGCAAAATTAACCCAGGAAACGGGATTGGGATGGGTAGATGTGTTACCCATAACACTGTTTCGTGTTCGGTGTGCACCCACAAAAAGACTTAAGTTGTCACCTTTTGAGCTCCTGTATGGGAGACCGCCCTCCTTTGTTCAGGATATTCCAGCTGATCTTAAACAAATAGGAGACCATGTGACACAGGGACAAGTGCAATCTCTCTCCCGTGTTTTTGTTTCTCTTAACAGGTGGGTCCTCGAGCGCACGCCGTGCAGCATTGCCGAGCCGATTCATCAGTTCCAGGCTGGCGATAGCGTATGGGTGAAAGAGTGGAAACGTGATCCACTTGCACCTAAGTGGCGTGGACCTTACACCGTCTTGCTCTCTACTCCAACAGCGGTGAAGGTAGCTGAGGTGACCCCCTGGATTCATCACTCTCGTTTGAAGAAGTCCGAAGGCAGTTGGACGTGCAAAGGTGACCCCTCTAATCCTCTTAAACTGACTCTCTCCAAAAACCCCTGTATCTAGCCCTACCGGGAACGGGCTAGGTCACGGGCAACATTAGACGACCGGCCTGCTGCAGCCACAACCTGGAAGCTGGCTGACCTGCGCACGCCTGAAGCTTGAGGAGCATCTGAACCAGCGATTGTGAAAGGAAAGATTCTCTTATACAATTAATTGATTGCCCACCCCCTTGTGGAACAATTATCAGAGATATTACTCATTGGGGATCCTCGGGATATATGTTTTGGTCTTGGTGGTTCCCCATTTCTGTCACTGGGGGAATTATATTGGGACTAATATTTATTTGCTATCACTATAAGGTAATCTTTTGTGGAAGGAATGCATATGCTAGACATCAACATGATTCTATTATTAATCCTGATCCCTTGGGAAGGGGAAGGGTCCTTGAATCTGGCCAAATTGACTAAATATGGATTCCACCATGACCACAATATGTGGGTAGGTTTAGCTGAAATGGTAGCCAATGTTGCAAATAGGACCAATTGCCTTGTTTGCTCTCTTGGGCCAGATGATTCAGAGGGAGGTATGCCCTTATTACCGATACCATTAGATGCCATTGGTATGGTAAGCGAAATACCACACCAAACAGAAGTACAGAATTTCCCCGGATGGAACTCAACTAAACCATTACGAGTTATACCTGTACAAGGGGAATTCTGTGTACATAAATCATCAGATGCAGCTGATTCTACCATGATAGGCTCTTCTCATTGTCACTATACTTGGGATAATATTAAGAATACCTGGGCACACGATACTACCTATCGAACTCGGGATGCCTTGCCCTGTGCACCTCCTTTTATTCATGCATGGAAAGTGGTATGGAACATAACTGTGACAGAAAAAGGCAATCTAACATACTGCACTGTGAACTCTCTACCTCTTTTGCTATTTCGCCTTCTGTACTCCACGTACCAAAGACCTCAGACCCGATGGTTGTGGTGGATATGTGGAGAATGGGCATACAAGAAACTCCCCTCCAAATGGAGTGGGACTTGTTTCCTGGGATGGGTATTACCACCAATGTGGATTATGCCTACTAATTTGCCCAAGCGTACACGAAGAAACGCTGATATTTCTCATATAGCAGGAGGAAGTACCCAAAGTTGGAGCGGTACTGATGATTGGCCACCAGAGCGCATTATAGCCTATTATGATCCTGCCTCCTGGAATCCTGGTGAGCTCATACAAGGGGCACGGGATCCTATTTATAATCTAAACAGAATAATTCGATTGCAAGCAGTAGTGGAACTTGTAACCAATGCAACGGCCCGGAGTTTGAGACTTATTGCACAACAGTTGGATGAAAGTAGAGCCGCCATTTTGCAGCTGAAAATGGGAATGGATTATGTACTTGCCAAGCAGGGAGGCCTATGTGGAGTCTTGAACTTGACAGGGAATGCCTGTTGCTTTAACATTTCAGATAATGGTGAGGCAATCCGTGTGTTGGCCACAAACATGGAGAATATAGCACATGTCCCAGTACAAACATGGGAAGGATGGGATATGGGATGGCTCACCAATTGGTTACCTAATGTCACAGGACTCAAAGGGATACTATTGTCTTGCTTGTTTTTCTTGACAGTAGTGGTAATGGTTTTATGTATGATGCCATGTATCATTTCATGTTTTAGAAGTACAATTAGCAAGATGGTTTCAAATGAAACTCTACCTCATATCATGGCCCTATACAGAGCTTTACCTCAGGAATATGATGAAGGTCAAGCTATCAAGGACACTTGGGACGAAGGTCCTTGAGCTTGAAAGGGGGGAATGAGGCATCAGGCATAAGCCTGCATTTTATTAATGTTTGATCAGGACTTGTATATTAGAGAGAGCCTAAAAGATTTTCAAATGTTTCAATGCCAGGCAGAGAAAACCTTGGCCATTCTCCTAAGACAAGGGGCCCCCTTTTTGATTGATAGCAGAAAACAATTCTCAAAGTCATAAAAGCTGAAATTACAGACTAAAAGCAGGACATTGACCCTACATGTTACAGAAGATAACAAAGGCAGAGATAAACATAATTAGGAATGGGCAAATAGTAAAATGATACCATGGGCCTCTTAAACCTTGAGCTGTATTTTCTAAGGCCAGAGGTAAATGGGAGAAAAAACATCTAGCTGGGAAGTCTTTTTAAAGCATCTAGCTGGGAAGTCTTTTTAAAGCTGTTTCTTCCTTAAACAGATAATGGGAAAAGCAGCTTGCTAAAGGGGGGGGGATGTGAACTGAAGAGCCTTCTTTTGAAACTGTTTTAAACTGAGTCCTTTTCTTTCTTTCTCTCTCTACTTTAAAAAGGCCTTATTCCTTTTAAGAGGCTATCTGTGTTGTGTATTAAATATGTTGGCTTAAATGTAATTATGCAAAGGATTTAACAAATGCTAGAAGAGTTGTATTTATCTTGAAATTAAGTCAGCCACCAGTCCAGCCTCTTGCCAGACAAGAAGACGCCATCAAATGCTGTCCTGATATATTAGCTGCCAGACATTTGTTTAGAAACCTTCAAATGAAGGATATCTTTCAATGTTGATGTGAAACTCAAGATCCTTGACATATGTTTAAGATAAAAATTTAAGATTAACCATTTGTTTTAGAAGGCAATAGGGCAAGGAGGGCAAGAGGTGAGCTGGTAATTAAGATTCCTTGTTGAGACACATGTAAGATATATTACTACTTATTTGTCATTTATAGATGTAACAATATATAGCTGTTTGTGTTCCTTATAAGGACAGGAGGATGTGGGTGTATCTTTTAGGATTGGATATAGCAATCAGCCAATAGGAAATCCAACCAGGCTGATTGGACAGAGGCAGCCCAAGGAGGAGCAAAGGGGGCTGGATTAAGGGAATATAAGTGCTGGCCATAATGGCAGGAGGCCAGGCCAGAGCTTGGTAACCATATACCACTGTGCCTCTCATTTATTTGTCTGACAAATAAATAATTATTTTAAATTCTCTATTGCTGCGTTGAATATTTCATTCCAGCTAAGCGTTAACCACAAGCAGGGTGCTACACTAGCGCAGCGCAGGGACTCGCTTCCATGGCGCTGGAAATCACAGATGCCAAAATCATGTCTGCACAGACGCAGGCGCCACGGAGGGATCTCCACTGGAGTGAACCGGCCCAGGCGAGGTAAACCTTGCCAACCCCTGATCTAACTGCTTCCTGTTGAGGTTTAGGGCTCTTCCAGATGGCCTCTTCACTGAGCGTTCATCCTGATCTGCTTGCACAAAAGTTAACACAGGTACTTAGATCATATCTGGCTTTATCGAGCATTCCTTCTGACTAGTTTATGGGGTGGTTGGCTGACAACGAGCTTTTGCCTCGCGCTCGTCCTGATTTGCTTGCTGCACAAGTTTCCTACACATGGTTCGCATGTCCGGAGGCGCTCTTAAGTCTCTCTGCACCTAGTCCCCTCTGCTGAGATGGATCTGCTGGTTAAGGGGGGGGGGGTGTCCATCCCAGGAGGCTCATGGAATCCCCAGGAGTCCAGATAGCCTTGGGGAATTTCCAGTTGCCACAGCTGGCATAGGTCACTCTGCAGAATATGAAGATGAGTCAGGTCTTTGACACCCTTCCTCCTCAGCACCCTCTTCCGCTTAGCTTCTCCCAACTGGCTCCTTGGTAATTTAGGGAGCGAAGGGCAACCAAGCAGGAAGGAAGATAGCTGCAGCACAAGAAGTCTGACTGAAGACGCTAATGGGAGCCTAAGCAGTTATTTTCCAGCGCCATTGCATCCTTCCAGTGCCACCCCCAGCAGAGCTTTTGCGGTTCCTTCAGGGCTTTTTGCAATCTGGCCTGCCCGGGGACGTTGCAGAACCCTAGAGGGCTCTCTGTGACATGTTCTCAAAGCTCACAGAGGATTGGAAAACAACAACCCATGTCTGCCCTGACTCAGACACAACCGTTGAATCCGCATTTGGAGGTCTCCATAGTTTCACCCGCTCTAGTTTCCGTTGGGTGGATTTCAGTTGCCAAGGCTTGAGGATGTAACCAAGGTGACTGGACAAATGGGGACACACCTAATGTATGCTCAACTCTTGCCTTCTTGGCTTATTATACTGAGCAGAGAGGGACTGACCAACCTGAGGTGGTTAATAGTTCAATGGCCACAGTGTTCCAGCCCAGAGGAAACATTACTGTACTCGGATATTTAGGACTTCCTGTCTCCCAAGCCCTGGGACGCATTGGGCGCTGTGGTCTAAACCACAGAGCCTAGAGCTTGCCATTCAGAAGGTTGGTGGTTCGAATCCCCGTGATGGGGTGAGCTCCCTTTGTGGTGTAGTGGTTCAGAGTGGTAGACTCGTAATGTGGGGTACCGGGTTCGCGTCTCCGCTCCTCCACATGCAGCTGCTGGGTGACCTTGGGCCAGTCACACTTCTCTGAAGTCTCTCAGCCCCACTCACCTCACAGAGTGTTTGTTGTGGGGGAGGAAGGGAAAGGAAAATGTTAGCTGCTTTGAGACTCCTTCAGGTAGTGATAAAGTGGGATATCAAATCCAAACTCTTCTTCTTTGTTTGGTCCCAGCTCCTGCCAACCTAGCAGTTCCAAAGCACGTCAAAGTGCAAGTAGATAAATAGGTACCACTCTGGCGGGAAGGTAAACAGTGTTCCCATGTGCTGCTCTGGTTTGCTAGAAGCGGCTTAGTCATGCTGGCCACATGACCTGGAAGCTGTACGCCGGCTCCCTCGGCTAATAAAGCGAGATGAGCGCCGCAACCCAGTCACGACTGGACCTAATGGTCAGGGGTACCTTTTCCTTTACCTAGTCTTCCAAGGGGGCTTACGATCTGACTTCGCAAAGCAGGCCCAGCCCCTGACATCCCCTCTGGGAAAAGAGAAGTCCATCTGCTGGTGCTACACCGTGCTAGTTCTTGTCACTTGCAGCCGTTTGGGGAAGTGGCAAGCCTGGGAACTTGAGTCTAGTCTTCCACAGGAAATGAATCAAAAGAGAAGTCCCCCCTTAGGAAGGCCGCTTCCCCACAACGGTGGAGACGTTCCTCAGGCGGGGATTTCGTGGAAAGAGGAAGCTGCGCATGAAAGCCATTGCTCAGGCCCAGCACCTGTTTTCAGCACCAGCCACAAGGACGTTTTCCTGTGAGAGGTGAAGGAGGAGGACACCTCACCCAGACACCCCATTTCTCGTTCGGAAGCCAACAAGATGGGTGGCTGGGTCTTTGTGTTGTGCTCGGGAAAGGACACCCTTACACTTTGGGCATCGGTTTTCCAAACCCCACCAGCACTTGCCCACCACTCTGCCTGGTGCCTGCAAGGATACATTGCATGTGTAATGATACACTGGGCAAAGGATTTGGGGTATAACATTCAGACTGCAGATTGGGAAAGGCAATGGAAAACAGATCTGAAATTTACAGCATGTTGTACACTGAAAGAAAATTAGATGAAAATGTTGTACCAGTGGTATTTGACACTTAGTAAGTTAGAAAAAATGTATAGAACAAGTACAAATACCTGTAAAGAAAAGGGAGGTACCTTTTATCATATGGCTGTGTAAGGTAATAAAGACTTTCTGGGAAATGATATATAAAGAACTAAAAAAAATGTGTAAAATAAGCATTTCAAAGGAATGGCCAGACTACCCAGAAAGGCAATCAGATAAGGCATTATCAGATAACAGGAAAAACAGCATTCAAATTTTTGTTGTAGACCACCTTTTCTGTGATGTAGGTATGATGTTTGTGGGGGGGGGGTGGTCTTGGGTTACACCCCTTCTGTGATGTATGTATGAGGTATGGAGGGGTGGTCTTGAGCTCCAGGGCAGGGAATTTAAAATGTCAGCGCGGGTGGCGCTGTGGTTTAAACCACAGAGCCTAGGACTAGGATAGCCATGTTCAAATATATAAAAGGATGTCACATAGGGGAGGGAGAAAGGTTGTTTTCTGCTGCTCCAGAGAAGCAGACACGGAGCAATGGCTCCAAACTACAAGAAAGAAGATTCCACCTAAACATTAGGAAGAACTTCCTGACAGTAAGAACTGTTCGACAGTGGAATTTGCTGCCAAGGAGTGTGGTGGAGTCTCCTACTTTGGAGGTCTTTAAGCAGAGGCTTGACAACCATA
Source organism: Podarcis liolepis (assembly GCF_965112155.1). NCBI lineage: Eukaryota > Metazoa > Chordata > Lepidosauria > Squamata > Lacertidae > Podarcis > Podarcis liolepis. The sequence continues at coordinate 43,431,789 of NC_139573.1, read as the reverse complement.
TCTCAGGAGTGCTCTGATGGTGTTTCCTGCTTGGCAGGGGGTTGGACTCGATGGCCCTTGTGGTCTCTTCCAACTCTATGATTCTATGACTTGCCGATCAGTAGGTCGGCGGTTCGAATCTCCGTAACGGGGTGAGCTCCCGTTGCTCGGTCCCTGCTCCTGCCAACCTAGCAGTTCGAAAGCACATCAAAGTGCAAGTAGATAAATAGGTACCGCTCTGGCGGGAAGGTAAACAGCGTTTGCGTACACTGCTCTGGTTCGCCAGAAGCGGCTTAGTCATGCTGGCCACATGACCCGGAAGCTGTATGCCGGCTCCCTCGGCCAATAAAGCGAGATGAGTGCCGCAACCCCAGAGTCGGCCACGACTGGACCTAATGGTCAGGGGTCCCTTTACCTTTTTATACTGCAGAATTGCTGTGTACAGTTCAACCCGCAATATGGGGATAAAAAGAAGAGTTTTCTCCCCTGCCCCAAAACAGGCAGCATCCTGTGTCCACTGAGTCCTCACCCCAAAGATACTGCAGACTTGGCCTTCCCCTCAGCCTGCCAACACCTCCTTCTCATGCTCTTTTGACATCCTTCCCTGAAGATTGGATCTGTAAAGATTTTGAGAGATACCAAAAGCTCTGATCCCTGCAAAACAGATACGCATCCAAACCAGGGATGGTGGTGGAATCTCGGGGCATAATTCTTTCAGAAATCCTTTCAGAGTCAGCTGCCTTGGATAAACTGACCAGGCAAGAGATGCCATTCCAGGAATCTACTTGGCAGCAGCCTGGGCAGCAGCGATGCCATCAGGGGAGCACTGCGGGGAGGCCAAAGTCCAAGCCAAATTAGCAACAAGGCCCACAAATGCAGCAGGGTTATCTTACTACATTTTGAAGCTCTTATTTTCTGTCTAAATAGTGGGGAGAGGGGTCCTTAGGACCGTACAACTAAAACGACCAATTGCACCTTAGTTGTCGGGCGCAACTTAACACAGTTTAGCTACCTATTAATATCATTTTACCCTCCTCTCATGCATAGTTGCAAAAATTCTGAAATATGATTCAGGAGAGCCATGACAGGGTTTCTTTATATATTTCTTTTAATGTTTCCCAATTAAAAGCAGCTATGGAGGCTTCAGATTTTGACTGCAGCAGTGGCACTGGGATAGGTTTCACTCCCCCCCTTGCCCACCTGAGCCCCCTAAATTGGGTAGGGGCATGGAATTTTATCTGAAAAATGGCACGGGGGAGATATAAAAACCAGGGTCCCTGCAGCTCTTTGAAAGCAAAAACCACAAACCGCAATTTGAAATCTTCCTAGATATTTTCGATCAGTCTGCAACAAGCTGCTTAGAAAAATGTACAATCAGTGTTAAAATTCCATGCTGTTCTGCTTTCTTTTCCACATGAGTAACATGTAGTATAAACAGAGCAAGAGGTACACTCAGAAACACATTTTTAACATCAAATGTGAAAATGGTTGTTTTGAATATGGCAGAATAGCAAAGACTTTGCACAGTGCTGTGTTGGAATTTGTCCTCCAGTTACTTGAGTTTTCATCCTCTGCAAAAAAACTAAAAATTGCTACTTTATTTTTTGCATCGTTCTCAGGGTTCTTTAGAAATTCAGTGGCTGCGAGGTTTTGAGCCTTCCTTACTGCTGAGAGGTGGAGAAGGGTGGTGTATGTTTTTCTTTCTGGTAAACATTTCTCAAGCACATGTACGGCTTCCTTGGTTCCTTACACTTCCTTACCCTCTCACAAGAAAGATTGCCTCATAAAGGTTTCCCCTGAGCTCCAGCTGAAACTTGGGCACCTGGGGAGGCTGCATAGTGAAGACTGCTGGTGAGATGATTTGTCGGCTGAAGGAACTACCGTACAGGAATATCCTTGGCCTCCTCAGAGGTAAGGTAAGTGAAACAAAAACCACGAAATTCACTAAAAAACCTCAGATGCAACTTGTTTTCTCATTAGTTGATGGGAAAAGCTGATGGGTGAAGGAAGAGGCAGTTGCAGACCTGCTGCCACCGCCTTTGAAATGCAAAGCCTAATAAGAGCCCTGTGGGATCAGGCCAAGGAAACCATCTAATCCACATCCTGTTTCCCACAGTGGCTAACTAAACGCCTCCGGGGAAAACTCAAGAGCAGGACATGAAGTCAACAGCCACCCTTCCCTACTGCTGGCTAGCCTAGTATTTAATCACATAGCACCTCCCAAAACGGAGGCTAATTAATAGTTGGGTGATTGATAGCTGTTGATAGACTTGTCTTCCCCAGTCGAATGTTTCGCAGCTTCTCTGGAGCTACCGCAAAGAACCTGACGTGCCTAAGAGTTCTAAATTTCTGTCATGCAGAAGGATTTTTAAAAATGGAAATTGCCAGGCCTTTGGCTGGCCTACATATAACACATTCCCTGCCCTGGGAATAGAGAAAAAGCGAGTCTGCCCATTCTCAGAACAACTCTCCTTTTTTATTATGTTCCACATCTTTCAAGGCTGGTCCAGACCCTCCAAATGTCCCTGTTTTCCAGGGACAGTTCCAGATCCATAGATATCGTCCCGGTTTCTGATTTGATCCTGGAATGACCCGCTTTTCCTTAGGACGTCCCTGTTTTCATCAGAGGAATGTAGGAGGGTATGGAGTTAGGCAACTCCAGAGCCAAGGAGATAAGTAACTATATAACCTTTAGGTGATATCTCACGGCAGCACTACATAAGGAAGTTTTTCTGTTTAACGTTTCATTATGTTTCTATGTATGTTGGAAGCTGCCCAGTTGACGTCCCTCTCTCCATCGGGGAATGTTGGAGGCTATTCGGCGTGCGAAACCTGCCTTCCGAGTTCGCCAGGAAATCACATATTACCCTCCATTACAACTCCAGGTGTGTACTTAAGGGGGCGGCCGGGGAGCCGGTTAACGCTACTGCAGCCGAGGAAGGAAAACCTCTGCATATGCTCAGGAGAACTGCGCCTCTTGCTTCTCGAGCAGAAGCCTCCCTGCCGCCTTACCAGAGGCTTCAGATACCTCGGATCGAGACCCCTCCCCAACTCGCCCCTGCGCTTTCCCTTCTCCGGCCGAAGTCGGAAAAGGCGCAGCCCCGTCCCGGCGGCGCTTTCTGAGCCGCCCCGATCGCTCCACCCGGCCCCGATCCTTGAGTTTTGGCACCAGACCGGAGCCCGCCCGCCTGCTTTGCCTCCGGCTCCGGGGCAGCGGGAAGCCGAGCGCGCCCCGGGCCTGTCTCCCCCTCCCAGCCGGTCCGCATGACGCACCCGGCTGCCGGCCCCCCGGAAAGGGCGGCTCCTCCCGGGGCAACCGGCGGGGCTGGGCCGGGACGCGCTCCTCCTTCTCCTCCTCTTCCCCAGCTCGGGCGCGGGCGCGGGGGCGGGGAGAGCCGGGGCGGGGCGAGCGCGGGCTGAGCGAGCGCGCCAGACGGCCGGGGAGCTGCGCGCCGGGAGGGTCCCTCTCTGGCGTCTCCAAACGCGCCCTGGGCGCACCGTCCTTTCCTTGGCTCGCCTTGCGCGCGCGGATCGAGGCTCCCGCGGCGAGCTCAGGCGCCGGATGCCGTTCCCCGGCGGCTTGTGGTGGTTGCTGTGCTGCAGGCAAGGCTTCACCTTGCTCCGACGCGACTATGGCGAGGCAGGCAAAGGGGGGGCGGACGACGACGAAGCCGAGGAGTCCTTCGAATTGCGCAGCAAAGGCGACGAGGTGAGTTGGGCAGCTCCCGGAGTTACTTGCTGCGTCCTGTTCCCGCCCGGGGGCTGCAGCTTCTGCAGAGCTGGCCGGCAGATCTCACTTTTATTTTTTTTAATACCTTGCGCTTTTGCGACCCTAGAGGAGCCCGCGTGCCTTAACTCGTCCCCGCGCCCCCGATTCCCCCCTGGGGGGGGGGGACCAGGAGGACAAAGTGTTCTGAACGCGCCAGGGACGTAAATTCGCGCAGGTTAACTGCGGCTTCGCCTTTGGAAGCTCTGTCCTGTGCGTCGGGGGCGGGGGGGGGGAGAGAATTGCTCGCTTTACTCAGTGTAAAGGAATTCGCTTGAAACGTGTTCGGAGGCTTTGCTGAGCCTTGACTCATGCAGCCCTGGACCTGCGTTTTTGATTTGCAAAGGAGCAAATGAAGGTGGATGGAAGGAGGGCTGGCGCGGTAGAAATCGGTGCGTAAACTTCTTCAGGCGCTTTTGCACCTAGGATATATGCTCTTTGGGGCCGATCTAACCTGCAGGATAGCACCCCCGGCGTGATTGGCTCCATCCTGTAAGCAGTTTGGGAGCCGTCCCCAGGGCAGCACTGCCCGTCTCCTCATCCTCCCAATTTGGGGGGAGGGTGAGCTTTCTCCGGATAGGTCGCATGAACTAAGTGGCAGGAATGATTTGCTGGCAACGTGAGTTGGGGAGCGGGTGTCTCCTCGTATTCATAATCCTTATGTAATTCTACGGCCATGAATTATGCAGAATGAGCTGTTGTCTTGGCTGCTTGGCCACCTCTTGCTCCCAGCCCATTTCCTTTTCACCGTGGGCAAAAGGAAGTCATGGAGAGCTGAAGCCTGGCCAGCTTCAAGAGTGACAGAGAGCAGGGCTGCCTTTTGGCTGGCTGGGACACAGGGCCCTTCACTGCGCGACCGGAGTTCAGAAAGGAGCCATTCATCTTCCCCACCCTCCATTTCCCTCCGCTTTCTCCCTGGGAAGCAAAAGGGGCACCGCCAATTCCTCCCTCTATTGCCCTATTGCCCACCCAACTGCCTCTTCCAGAATAGGACCCAGACCAGCTCCAAAGGATGAATTTCTTGACAGCCGTAGATTTGTGCCACTTGGTTTTTTTTACAGGAATAATGATATTCTCTAGGGTAGAACGAACCTGTTCCCTCTAATAAAATATTTCCTTTCTCTGACCTAGTACTTTGGATGCTAGGCATACCTTTGCACTTGTGGGCTTCCTCTGCAAGAGATCTGGAGAGCAGCAACACGAGAGCAGGGACTTTTCTGTGGTGGCTTCCCACTTGTGGAATGCTCTCCCCAGGGAGGCTCGCCTGGCGCCTTCGTTACTTATCATTAGGCACCGGGCAAAAACATTCCTCTTCTCCCAGGCCTTTGGCTAATTAAGCAATCTATGGCCTTTTAAACAGTGTGTGGGGGTTATTGTTTGTTACGATGGTATGTATTTATGTATTTTTACATTGTAAACCGCCCTGTGATCCTTGGACGAATTGTGGTACAGTGGTACCGCAGGTTACAGACGCTTCAGGTTACAGACTCCGCTAACCCAGAAATAGCACCTCAGGTTAAGAAATTTGCTTCAGGATGAGAACAGAAATCGTGCTCCGGTGGCGCGACGGCAGCAGGAGGCCCCATTAGCTAAAGTGGTGCTTCAGGTTAAGAACAGTTTCAGGTTAAGAACGGACCTCCAGAACAAATTAAGTTCTGAACCCGAGGTACCACTGTACAGGCAAAACGTTGTAGAGAAGCAGTTTGTTGTCTGGCTGGCCAAAGGACTTGAAAAGGTCTAGCTTAACCCGAAGCTGGATCTGCTGGGAAAATTGGGAGTCTCTTTCTCTCTCACACACACGCACACCTTTCTGCTCTGAAACGTCTCCAGTCAGAAAGGCAGGTCCTGTCAAGAGGAACGGGATGTGACATGTTGGAGGCGATGCATCACTGCAGCCTGGAAGGAACAGGTTTGGGGTTCTCCAGATCTCCGCAGAGCTGTTATTAGACGTCCAGGGAAGAGGAAGCGCTAGCCCTGGGATGGGAGGAGGGGGAAGGGATCTCCAAGCTGGACTGCCCAACGAGTTGTGGCCTTGGTTTGCCAACACATGGCTGCATTTGTAGGCCCTGTTGTCCTCCCAAGAGGAAACAAAATTTGGGGTGGTAGATGATTTGGCTGAAGGCATGAAAAGGCTGCAACAGAAATCCCGAAGACAAGTTATTGGGGGCTAAATATACACATGCTGCTTTGAGCTGCCCAGAGTGGGTGGGGTATAAATAATAATAATAATAATAATAATAATAATAATAATAATAATAATGGAACACCTCCTATTTCCAATTTCCAATTAAACTTTTTATTGCACTAGCCATAGGCCATGGCATCATTCAGAAGGAGAACAACAAACAACAACAACAATAACCATAACAATCATCGGGCACCACACATACAATAAAACCACAGTCTACTAAAATTATTTGTTGCATTAAATAGAATAGAGTAGCAGAAGATTCTCAGGTAAGATGTGCCAAATTAAATATCTGAATCCCCTTTGCAGTTGACCGCTATTTTATCTAGTTCCTTCCTCCTGATCTTCTTAGCTACCAGCCCATAGAGTGCTACTTTATAAGTAACAAAGTCGTCGGTGTCGCTCAGCAGCCATTACACCCTTTCCATTCAGATGTATTCCATTCGTAAACAGGGGTTTTATAAATCGGTCTCTTGGGTCTATATATAACGGGCACTGCAATAAATACAGTGGTACCTCTGGTTATGTACTTAATTCGTTCCGGAGGTCCGTTCTTAACCTGAAACTGTTCTTAACCTGAAGCACCACTTTAGCTAATGGGGCCTCCTGCTGCTGCCGTGCCGCCGGGGCACAATTTCTGTTCTCATCCTGAAGCAAAGTTCTTAACCCGAGGTAGTATTTCTGGGTTAGCGGAGTCTGTAACCTGAAGCGTATGTAACCTGAAACGTATGTAACCCGAGGTACCACTGTAATGGCACAGGTCCTCGACGCAGGGTTGTCCACACAGAGTCTCTCTTTGTAATGTGCTTTGAGCATCTCCTATTTAATCCTGCTTAGCAGTAAAATTGGAAGCATATATGTCCAGCTAAAGCAAGAATGGAGAAACTGTGGCCCTTTAGATTCTGTTGGACTACAGTTCCCATCTTCCATCACCAGTGGCCATGTTGCCTGGAGCTGATGGGAGATGGGAGTCCATCAACGGCTCGCCCCCCCCCCCGCCCCCCGGCTGAATTAGATGGTTCTGGGAAGCCCACAGCAGAGCTTGAACCCAACAGCCCTCTCCATGGCTGTTGGATTAATTACCATGGCTAATACCTGTCGATAGGCCCATTTATAGAGGATAGGTCCAATCCCATTTTAGAGCCATGTAAGTCCATGGCCATTGCCTATTGTGGCTGTAAGTTCAATACAGTGGTACCTCGGGTTACATACACTCCAGGTTACATACGCTTCAGGTTACAGACTCCGCTAACCCAGAAATAGTGCTTCAGGTTAAGAACTTTGCTTCAGGATGAGAACAGAAATCGTGCTCCAGCAGCGCGGCGGCAGCAGGAGGTCCCATTAGCTAAAGTGGTGCTTCAGGTTAAGAACAGTTTCAGGTTAAGAAGGGATCTCCGGAACGAATTAAGTACTTAACCCAAAGTACCACTGTATTGCGCAAAAAACTTTGGTCTACAGCTATTTGCTCCGGTTGGTAGCTGGAATCCTTCCTTTATTCCTTCAGCTGTTCCTGGACTCCAGCTCCCATCAGCCCTAACCAATGTGGCCAATGTTTAGGGATGATGGGAATTGTGGTCTAGCAATGCATTGTGTGACTTTCTTTTTTCTGTCCCCAGTCTGCTGGCCAACCAATTTAACAGGGTGACCCTCAGTTTTAGCACTAAAAGGTGTGGGAACATTCCCTCTCCCCAATACCATGCCTGATTTGCGCACCTCTGTCTTAACCATCCTTGTCTGTCATCCTGGATAGCTCAGTTGGTTAGAGTGTGGTGCTGATAATGGCAAGGTTGCAGGTTTGATCCCCGTATAGGTTAGCTGCATATTCTTGCACTGCGTGGACTTGGACTAAATAATAATAATAATAATAATAATAATATTTTTTAAAAAATATTATTTGTACCCTCTCCACTCTGGGTGGCTTCCAACAGAGATTAAAAATACATTAAAATACATTTAATAAAGGTAAAGGTAAAGGGACCCCTGACCATTAGGTCCAGTCGTGACCGACTCTGGGGTTGTGGTGCTCATCTCGCTTTATTGGCCGAGGGAGCCGGCGTACAGCTTCCGGGTCATGTGGCCAGCATGACTAAGCCGCTTCTGGCGAACCAGAGCAGCACACAGAAACGCCGTTTACCTTCCCGCCGGAGCGGTACCTATTGATCTACTTGCACTTTGACGTGCTTTCGAACTGCTAGGTGGGCAGGAGCTGGGACCAAGCAACGTGAGCTCACCCCGTCGTGGGGATTCGAACTGCCAACCTTCTGATCAGCAAGTCCTAGGCTCTGTGGTTTAACCCACAGCACCACCTGCATCCCCATTGATTCATAACTCCCTGCTTTTCCCTTTCTGACTCACCGAGTATCTTTTCAACAGCTTGCCACTGTGATTCGGCACATGGTCCGTTCTGCACAGGCAAGAGTCAGCATGGACCCCTGCGAGAAATTAAAAGGGGAAAACCAAGATGTATACATTTGGAGGAACTTAAAAGGAGCCAGGGACTGAGCAACGGGAGCTCACCCCGTTGCGTGGATTCGAACCGCCGACCTTCTGATCGGGAAATCCTAGGCTCTGTGGTTTAACCCACAGCACCACCCGTGTCCCAAAATACATTTAATACGAAGCTTAAAAATACATTAAACCATGGCAAAGCTAACCTGGTTCCATTCGTTTATCCTCAGGGTCCCTTCCAACTCTACAATTCTGTGATTATCTGATTCATTTATTCTCTCCCCCCCGCCCCCTGCAAAACAAAATAATTTCCAAGTGTGCTAGCTTTTTTTTTTTTTTTGGACAGGGGAAATGCTCCAGCTACTTCATCATGTCTTTTAACTATAGCCTTTGTGCGATGCTGCCAGAACCTGTTTTCCCCAGTGGGGTGCTACGCCAAAGCAGAGCTGGGGTGGGCGTGAGCTCACTTACCACTACAAAAGCAGCTTGCCTAGCTGGAGAGACCAGATCCTGAACCTGGTCATCTGATAGGTGTTAACTGGGCGTGCCGTAGTGTCACAAACGCCTGGCACTGCTTACCTTGACCCCTCAGGAAATTTAAGGATTTGGCACCCCCAAACTCGGCCATCGAGATATTTTTGGGACTACAATTCCCATCATCCCTGATCACCGGTCCTGTTAGCTAGGGATGATGGGAGTTGTAGTCCCAAAAACATCTGGAGGGCAGAGTTTGGGAGTGCTTGATTTGGAGGATGGTATCCAGCTTAGGTTGGCTGGGGTTAGGATGGTACCTGGGAACGTCGCCGATGGTCAGGGAGGAAGGGAGATGAAGTTTGCCAATATCTAGAAGGCCACAGCTTCCTCACCCCCCAACATTTGAAATTAGCCAGGCACGTTTTGTGATTGGCATGGGTTCAACTGCAACCACTTGGAGATCTTCGAATGCCAGGTTGGCACCTGTCATCTCCACCTGGCTGGCCCCTCCAGCTTTCTTAAGCAGCTAAGCAGTTGATCGTTACAACGATCCTATGAGGTAGGCTGTGACTGGCCCAAGGTCACCCAGTCAGCTTCATGACCGAGTACATATTTGAACTGTGATCTCCCAGGTCCTAGTCCAACACTCTTACCCATGGGTAGGCAAACTAAGGCCCAGGGGCCACATCCGGCCCAATCGCCTTCTAAATCCGGCCCGCGGACGGTCCAGGAATCAGCCTGTTTTTACATGAGTAGAATGTGTCCTTTTATTTAAAATGCATCTCTGGATTACCTGTGGGGCATCGGAATTCGTTCATTGTTTTCCCTTCAAAATATAGTCCGGCCCCCCACAAAGTCTGAGGGACAGTGGACCCTGCTGAAAACGTTTGCTGACCCCTGCTCTAACCACTACATCACCCCGGCTTCCTAGAGTACTTCTGCTGTGCTATGAGCTAAATTAAGTAGGCAAATAAATATGGGGGGAAGCAAAATGTCACTTGGAGAAGGGTCTGAAATATTTTCCTTGCAGCGTGAATTTGTTTTATTCTGGATTTCTTTATTTGATGTTTTAATGGGTTGTAAAGCGCTTTGAGATTTCTTCTTCGAGATATAAAGCAGTCTAGAAATGAACTGAAGAAAAGGAAAAAGAAATCTCATTGGGGGGGGGGCGGAATGGCGCCTAGACATTCTGTTGTGGCGACCGTAACCTAGGTTTTAAGCTGCTATTTGGCAGTGACCTTATATGTCTTGAGTTTCCTAACATGGCTCACCCCTGGTTTATGGAACAGCAATTGAATAACTTCTAGCCCCACATTCCCCCTTTTAGTGGCTTTTCTCCAAGTCCAGTGCCTTTGCCCTGCCAAGGCTTTCTGAAAGAGGAATGCAGAATTTATTTTTCAGTCATGCAAGTTCCTTCATTTCGGGCCCTCAGAACAGTAAGGAAAAGTGTTCAGTTCCCTTCTCCATCAGGTTGTGGTGAGAAGTGATCAGATACAACCGTGTTTTCACCCGCAGACGCCACTTAGCCCAAGTGAGAAAATCCACGATTTGTCAACGTTCTCACTTATGTGGATTGTCGTCCGAAGAGTTCCATAAGCTGAAACAGTTTTATTTTTAAGGGAGTACAGTGGTACCTCGGGTTAAGTACTTAATTTGTTCTGGAGGTCTGTTCTTAACCTGAAACTGTTCTTAACCTGAAGCACCACTTTAGCTAATGGGGCCTCCTGCTGCCGCTGTGCCGCCGGAGCACAATTTCTGCTCTTATCCTGAAGCAAAGTTCTTAACCTGAAGCACTATTTCTGGGTTAGCGGAGTCTGTAACCTGAAGCGTATGTAACCCGAGGTACCACTGTAGGGTTTTCTCTTTCGAAGGAGGTGGGAAAACTGCTGTAGTCAATGGGTAAACTCTTACAAAGAGTTTACTATTTCAAAACACTTTATTTCTAAAGTATTACACTGTTCACCAGAACTAAAACCCTACCAAAGAAAGCAAAGAGAAGTACCTGGCTCCCCCCCCCATCCCTCACAGTACAGACTGTTACTCTGAAATATTTCAAGTAAAGGTGCTTTTTCGGTGAGTACAAGGGCTTGCAGACTCAAAGGGGGCCCTTCCTTACCATGCAAATTTGAGATAATTGCTACAAACAACCATTAAACTTTTAAAAGCCTTCCTGAGCCTAGTCATTATAGTATGGCGTCATTCACTTCTCCTGGAGAAGGAGGAAGGGACACCTGTCAGAGCAGGGGAGGGATGTTTAATTTTCATTTTTCATTTCATGTTTAATTTGTATACCACCTTTCTATGTCACTATACCCAAGGCGGTTTACAAGCTGAAGAGGCAAAGAATGTACACCATATAACAATCCAATCCAAAAATGTGATAATAAAACATAACTTTAAAATAAGCAACTTATATCAAATAAAGTCAGATTCAACAATCCACTAGAAGTGTATAGAATATTAAATATCAGCGTATAAAAATGAAACAGAAATCCACTCTTAACAATTACAATAAATAATTTCTAAACTATAATAAATAAAAACAACGGCAAGTCACAGTGTATAAAATAATACAATACAAATTGAGAAGCCATGAAGGAAGGAAGGATAACAACAGGAAGATTTAAAGAAGGAACTATTGGAAACTCAAGGCAGTAGAAACATAAGATGATTGGAACCCCACTGAACTTGAAGCATATTTGGATTATACGAGATGTATTTGTATAATTTGGAATATGCAATGTGATCTGATTGGATTGTTAAAATGGAAAACTTAATAAAAATTACAGATAGGTAGCCGTGTTGGTCTGCCATAGTCAAAATAAAAAAATTCCTTCCAGTAGCACCTTAAAGACCAACTAAGTTAGTTCTTGGTATGAGCTTTCGTGTGCATGCACACTTCTTCAGATACACTGAAACAGAAGTTGCCAGATCCTTCTATATAGTGAGAAGGTGGGGAGGGGTATTACTCAGAAGGGTGGTGGGAATGGGAGATTGGCAGGTAGCTGAGCCACGGACATCATCTTCAATGTTCGAAATTGTGTTGTTGTTGTTTAGTCGTTTGGTCGTGTCCGACTCTTCGTGACCCCATGGACCAGAGCACGCCAGGCACTCCTGTCTTCCACTGCCTCCCGCAGTTTGGTCAAACTCGTGCTGGTAGCTTCGAGAACACTGTCCAACCATCTCGTCCTCTGTCGTCCTCTTCTCCTTGTGCCCTCCATCTTTCCCAACATCAGGGTCTTTTCCAGGGAGTCTTCTCTTTTCATGAGGTGGCCAAAGTATTGGAGCCTCAGCTTCAGGATCTGTCCTTCCAGTGAGCACTCAGGGCTGATTTCCTTCAGAATAGAGAGGTTTGATCTTCTTGCAGTCCATGGGACTCTCAAGAGTCTCCTCCAGCACCAGAATTCAAAAGCATCAAGTCTTCGGCGATCAGCCTTCTTGATGGTCCAGCTCTCACTTCCATACATGATGTATGGAAGTTAGAAATTAGCCGGGCACATTTTGTACCTGGCTATCGACCACTTGGGGCCCAAGTCAAGATGCCTGGGCTCCAGGATGGCACCTGACATGTCCATCATCTGGGGATCATTGGATCTGGACTGTTTTCGCACACTAGTACCACGTCCTGTAGAATTCTCTCCGTTATATTTTATCTGCACAATCAGACTGCATTTCTTGAACCAAATTGTTGTTGTTTTCTGTGCAGCCTTGAGTAGGAGCAGTCACCATTAAGAAAAAGAGGTCAAATGGGTCATTATATGTGTGGATTGTCCCTGGATAAGTTCTCAAAGTTCTTAAGCTCGCCCAAGGCTGTCATCTGAACTAGCCAGATGTTTAACAGAATCAGTCAGTCCATCATTTGGAAAATAAGATTTTAGTGCAGCACATATACTAAAATTGGAGCATGGAAAATAAGACTTTAGAGCCTTCTTGCCCCTAAATGGCAACCATTCTGTTTTGGTGACTGTAACCTTGGTTTAAGGAGCCATTAGGCCCCTAGCTTATATATCTGAGTTTCTAACGCTGGTTTGAGCGCTTTGGAGGAAAGTTGGGACAAGAAAGCTAATTAATATACAGTGGTACCTTGGGTTAAGAACTGAATTCGTTCTGGAGGTCCATTCTTAACCTGAAACGGTTCTTAACCAGAAGCACCACTTTAGCTAGTGGGGCCTCCTGCTGCCTCTGCGCCACCGGCACGCAATTTCTGTTCTCATCTTGAAGTAAAGTTCTTAACCCGAGGTACTATTTCTGGGTTAGTGGAGTCCGTAATCTGAAGCGTCTGTAACCTGAAGCGTATGTAACCCGAGGTACCACTATTATAATAATGTAATGTAATGTAATGTAATGTAATGTAATGTAATGTAATGTAATGTTATAATACAATACAATACAATACAATACAATACAATACAATACAATATGCATTGTTCTGGAAGCACCCTGTGTGTGTGCTGTTACTGGTGATCAGCCATGATGAAACTGTAGGCTCTGGGTTGCCCTCAACTCCGCAAAGGAGCTCAGTCTCTGGTAAGGGACTGCGGCATTTATTTACCAGCCTTTGCATATGTACCCACTGGAAGGATGCAAAAACAAGGGCGGGGCCTCTTGCACTTTGAATAATTGTGCAGAAGGAGGCATTCCAAGAGTTGTCGCTTGCATGACAACCTTGCGTGAGACGAAGATGGCCCCATCGGTGCTGCAAACCTTGCCGTTTGGTACTTTGGGGAAATCATGGCTTACGGAAGCTGGCATTCCCCACCCCCACCCCCATAACATGAGGAAAGGTAAAGGGACCCCTGACTATTAGGTCCAGTCGTGACCAACTCTGGGGTTGTGGTGCTCATCTCGCTTTATTGGCCGAGGGAGCCGGCGTACAACTTCCGGATCATGTGGCCAGCATGACTAATCCGCTTCTGGTGAACCAGAGCAGTGCACAGAAACATCGTTTACCTTCCCACCGGAGTGGTACCTATTTATCTACTTGCACTTTGACGTGCTTTTGAACTGCTAGGTTGGCAGGAGCAGGGACCGAGCAACGGGAGCTCACCCCATCGCAGGGATTTGAACCTCCAACCTTCTGATCGGCAAGTCCTAGGCTCTGTGGTTTAACCCACAGCGCCACCCGCATCCTTTTAACATGAGGATAGTTGAGAGCTAAGGGAATCACAGCGGTCTTATAGTGTTGGGGGATGTAATGGGATGGCTGCCAGACAGCGCTTGCTTCTACTGGTCCTCTGTTGCAAGCCCCCTTCTTCCTCTCTCTGTGTGCCTAGTGCTTGACCTCTGGGCAGATAAATATAGTGCTGTTAAATATGTGCTGAGCAACAGTGCCAGAGTGCAGGCATACTGTGATTTTTTAAAGATACAATGCAGCCTGACATATTACAATGGCACTCACGAAATCAAGACAGCTTTTGCTTATGTCTTGGCCTCTACGTACTCGCTGTTTCCTTTCCGTCTTTTCAGCTATGCTCCTCTGCAGGTTGGGACAACGTTGAAGCTAGGGCTAGCTTGGTGCACAAATTTTAATATGCTTGTAAATGCTATAATCTGAATTATGACAGCCGCCCTCTTGGTGATTTTAAGCTGAAGAGAGCAAGATGGTGCATGTTGCCGAACCAAAAGGAAACCCAGCAAAGTTTTGCATTTTCGAGCATCATCAGAACATCCCACTTCTTCTGCTTCGCTGCTAATTTTCTGAACGATGAATTCATTTTTAAACACAGCCTACGTGTTGGAAAGGCTGATTTTATGCATGCTGAGTGAGTCATAAATCAGGATTCGCTTCTTCTTTTCCATTGCTAGTTCCACCTTGTGATGATAAAGGCATTTGTCTTGTATCCTTCTCCATAGCCTTGGTCAACATTTTGATCTCCCAGTTCTCCTATATGACCCATCATTATTAGCTTCTGCCACTTCCTCTAGTTCAGATGAAATCACCAGCAATGGCAGCACATGATGCTGTGCTGTATGTATGTAGTCATTGCATAGATGTACATCTAGCACCAATAGCAGCCTTTTGTTGGCATTATTTGGGCTCCACAACTTTCGGGGTGTCCTGGTTTTTACTTTCTGAAATATGGCAAACCCTAGGCTTTTGGCGCATACCTGAATTTGTACATTCACAGAGCCTAGGACTTGCCGATCAGAAGGTCGGAGGTTCAGATCCCCTTGACGGGGTGAGCTCATGTTGCTCGGTCCCTGCTCCTGCCAACCTAGCAGTTCGAAAGCACGTACAGCTTCCGGCGGGAAGGTTAACGGCGTTTCCGTGCGCTGCTCTGGTTAGCCAGAAGTGGCTTAGTCATGCTGGCCACATGACCCGGAAGCTGTACGCCGGCTCCCTCGGCCAATAAAACGAGATGAGCACCGCAACCCCAGAGTTGGTCACGATTGGACCTAATAGTCAGGGGTCCCTTTACCTTTACCTTTTTTAGGCTTTTGGCGCATACCTGAATTTGTACATTCCTCAACTCGCACTTTAAATCAGTGGTTTTGATCCTAAAATCCGGCAGCATTTATGATATGGGTGGTGATAATTAACTGAGCTAGGAGAAAAAGGGTTCTACTTTTTCTTTTTTGGTAAGCATTTGAAGGTGTACGAGGGTCTCCCCGCCAGTTCCAGCTCTGCTTCTTCTGCAGAATAATCCTTCCACACTCTCTTGGCGCCTGCTGCCAGCCTGCCTGCCCCTGCAAGGATTGTGGCAGCCCTTGCAAACTTGATCTGATTTATAACAGGTGTTCTAATGCCAGGGGGCAGTTGGTGCCCTGTCTATAACAGGCTACCTGTTGCAGCAGCTCCCTGGCTTTATATTTCGTCTCTCCCGTTTTTTCCACCTGGCCTTTGCTCTGGCAGGGAGAGGGGGCCAAAAGGAGCGCATTGGCCTATTTCGAAACCGGACCTGGCTGTGTGTCCTGCAGTGCCCCCGTCCCCGGTCCCCTTGAACTGTGCCAAAAACCTCCTTGCAGATTTTGGCGCCTGCCAACACCACCGAGCCCCTTTGAATAAGGTGCACGAGGCCAGGTTTCCCTCTTGCCCTCTGCTGGGGACTTTTCTGCTCTCCCGGCCTGCCCATCCCCCTTTGCAGAGGAAGGAAGCCTTGGCCACAATAGGACTTTGTTTGCCTGTATCTTACTCAGCAATGTGCTTGTGCAATTCTGCACAGCCCCGGAGCCCAGTGCCAAGGTCGGCTGAGGATACAGGAACCCGTTCAGCTGCTGCTGCTTGCGGTGTGTGCAGTGGGGTGGGGGGTGGGGGTGGCTAGCCAGACAGGCTGTGGCCTGGGAGGGGCAGCAGCCCAGACGAGGCAGCCTGGGAAAATTGCAGATTAATAATTCGCTCCCATGTGTGGTTGGGGAAATGGGAAGGGCAACGTTACTGTGCATTTTTTCCCAATCTCTCTTCGGATAGGCCTCTTGCTTTTGTTTGAGAACACACACACACACACACACACACACACACACACACACACACACACTATAATAATCTGCGGCAGAGGGAGTTATTCCGGCTCTTGAAACCACCCCGGTCTTAAAAGCCTTCTAATATGTCTTCTAACACGGGTGGCACTGTGGGCTAAACCACAGAGCCTAGGACTTGCCGATCAGAAGGTCGGCGGTTCGAATCCCCGCAACGGGGTGAGCTCCCGTCGCTCGGTCCCTGCTCCTGCCAACCTAGTGTGGCAAGGCCACCTGGAAGAGTTTTACCTTTACCTTTTCTGTATAACCATGTATCCCAATAATGCTTAAATTGTTAAGGCTAGAATCTTAGGATTCTAAATCTTAGGAATCCAAAAATCTTAGGAATCCAAAGTCTATCTCTGCCCTGTTCGAATGCACGCCAAAGTGCAAGTAGATAAATAGGTACCACTCCGGCGGGAAGGTAAACGGTGTTTCTGTGCGCTGCTCTGGTTCGCCGGAAGCGGCTCAGTCATGCTGGCCACATGACTCGAAGCTGTACGCAGGCTCCCTCGGCCAATAAAGTGAGATGAGCGCTGCAACCCCAGAGTCAGCCACGACTGGACCTAATGGTTAGGGGTCCCCTTATCTTTAACATGTCTCCTTATCCAAATCACCTGCAAAGCGTTGCTTTGTTTTCTTGTGTCCTGATCAGTGTGTCTCTCCCCCCCTTGCTTTTCAGGGAGATCCCTTGCAGGTGAACGTCACTCAGCCCAGTCGGACCAGCAGCGGTTCCGAAAGGTGAGCAGCGAAGGGTCGCGGGGCAGCTCGGTCGGTAGAGCACAAGGCTCTGAATCTCGGTTGTGGGTTCGATTTCCACGTTGGTCAAAAGATTACTTCATTGCTTGGGGTTGGGCCTGTAATAAACAAAAATTCCCATAAGGGAATAGGGACAGATTTTTATGACCCTTGCGGTCCCTAACAACTCTACAATTCTGATTCAGTTTTGGGCGTGGCACTCAAATAGGCAAATGTGTTATTGGGGGTGGGGTAGCTGTTCATGGCAGAATTCTGGCTCCTGTCAGCAGAAACCTGTAGGATCCTGCAACTAATGTGATTGGCTTAGGCCCTGATACTTAGTCTTTTTAATAATAATAATAATAATAATAATAATAATAATAATAATAATAATAATAATAATAAAGGGGGGAAAAGACCTATTTGGTCAACTAGATCTTTTCCCCACTCCCGTGCTTGCAATCTAAGTAAGAACCCTTGCCCATCAAAGGCCAATAACTGCCTGCCCCTTCTGTTGCCAACTTATTCCCTTCTTCTTCGATGCTGTTTGTCATCAGGCTCCACCTTTGGCCAAAAGCAAAATACTGGAAAGGCATTAGTGAATACAGTTTTTAAAAAAATCCCTACGGCTGAATCCTTCCTCCATGACAAGCCACCTTGCTTCGAAGTCCTACCTTCTGATTTGGGATGCGCAGTGGTTTGCAGCAGTAGCTACGTGCTAAGGGAGGATCACACACTGCATGTGATATTCTTGTTGCATGTTAAAAAAAAACCAGTCCTGGGACTTGGTCCTCTCTCAAGTTAGCATATGACTGGGGGTTCCTACTGACTTTAGATTGCAGGCATAAGAGTGGGGGAAAGATCATTCTAGCTGCCCAAATAGGTCTTTAATTTTTTAAAAAGAATAAGTGGCAGGGCCTAAGCTTGCCTAGAAAACACCACCCTCACCCCTGAAATTATTCCCTCTGATTTCAGATATCTGGGGGCGGCTGTGTGGGGAGAACACTTTGTACATGTTCAGATGCAGTCTGCTAGCATTTTACATGAGAACTGGCTAGCTCGGGGGGGGGGGGGGCATTGGACTACCTGATCCTCATTGTGCCTTCCAACGCTGCAATTCTGTGATTCTCTGTTTTAGAGCAGAGAGGAGCCATAGTTTAGTGGCAGAAGCACCTTCTTTGCAAATAAAATATCCTAGGTTCAGTTGGACTAGGGAGAGAAATCCCATCTGAAACTCTGGAGAACCACTGCAAGTCATTGTAGATTATTATTATTATTCATTTATTTCATTTTTATACCGCTTTATATTTTTAAGAAAAATCTCAAAGCGGTTTACTTCATATTAAACATCAATAAAACAATCCAGAATCAAACATTTCTGAAGAAAGTACACAGTCAAAGCAACGCAATTAACAGGAAACCAAAATACCATCTCAAAGATTTCAAAATAAAACATTACAAAGGAGGTCAACGACAGAATACATATTTAACACAAAGTTAACGAAAACAAAACAAAAATCTTAAAACATTTCAAAAGAAAACATTTCTGAGTAAAGTCAAATATAAAACGCACATTTAAAACAGCATAATTAACAAGAGAATAAAATATTATCATAAGCGTGACACGGCTGCTGGGCAGGCACGGAAAGATGGGGCAAAAGGACCCAATAATTAGGATTTGTTGTCAGGCATCGCGATGTAGATTACACTGAGCTACACAGACCAATTTCCTGAGACACTGAAAACCTAAGAGTTCAACCCGCATTTGGGGGGCATTTCTCATGGGCCTCAGACTAATGCGTCCCAAGAGCGCCTTGTTTTGTTCCTTTTTGGAAGGTTTCTCCCTTCTTTCTCAACTATAGAGCAACTGGGAGAGAGAGAGGGGAGAAGCAATTGTGGGAAGAATTCTGTCTGGTGACCCACACTCCTCCCGCCCCGCTTGCAAGCTAATGGATCCCAGCTGGGGTCAGGCCTAGCAAGGGCGCCTGGAGGAAAGGGATTCCAGCATCTTCCTCTGTTGCAAGACAGGGCCTGGGAAAAGGCCGAGGGGAACAGAGGCCCGTGTGTGAAGCTGAGAGCTCTGGGGTCCGTCCTCCACAGAGCGAGTGTCTGAACATAGCTGTGGCTGAGTGCCTGGGGAAAACAGAAAGGAAAAGAGGCAAATGATGCCTTTTGGTAGGGGGGTTGAAAACATCTAGGTGGCAGTGGACTCATATATATATATATGTGTATTCCAGAATGCGGCAGCTAGACTGTTGACTGGGAGTGGCCGTCGAGACCACATAACACCGGTCTTGAAAGACCTACATTGGCTCCCAGTACACAATTCAAAGTGTTGGTGCTGGCCTCGGTCCAGTATATCTGAAGAAGCATCTCCGCCCCCAACGTTCTGCCCGGACACTGAGGTCCAGCGCCGAGGGCCTTCTGGAGGTTCCCTCGCTGCGAGAAGCGAAGCTACAGGGAACCAGGCAGAGGGCCTTTTCGGTAGTGGCGCCTGCCCTGTAGAACGCCCTCCCACCAGATGTCAAAGAGAACAACAACTACCAGACTTTTAGAAGACATATGAAAGCAGCCCTGTTTAGGGAAGCTTTTAATGTTTGATGTATTACAGTATTTTAATATTTTTTTGGAAGCCGCCCAGAGTGGCTGAGGAAGCCCAGCCAGATGGCCAGGGTATAAATAATAAATTATTATTATTATTATTATTATTATTATTATTATTATTATTATTTGTAGAGTTGGGACCACATGGGTCATTTAATCCACCCTCCTGCAGTGCAGGTATCTTTTCCCCCGACGTGGGGCTCAAACCCACAACTCTGAAATTCTAAGTCTTGAGCTAGGCATTTGGACGAAGGACAGCAGGAGGTGCCTGAGATGGGTGCCGCTCAATCTGCTCTCGAGCCCCAGGACCTATTCTCATTACCAGGGCGAGCAAAGTAGTCAGCGAAGGAGAGTGAGCAAGTGGAGGCGTTGATTTTTCTCATCATGGTATCACGTGCTTCCGGGTCAAAGGCTGTGGGATTGGCTGGCAGCACCTCTTGTCTTGGTTGGAGAGCTTTTCTTTCTACCTGAGCTCACCTGGCAGGCTATCGGGGTGCCAGTACGTTTCCGAGCACAATTCAAAGTGTTGGTGCTGACCTTTAAAGCCCTAAACTGCCTCAGCCCAGTATATCTAAAGGATCATCTCCACCTCCATTGTTCAGCCCGGACACTGAGGTCCAGCGCCGAGGGCCTTCTGGCGGTTCCCTCATTGCGAGAAGTGAGGTTACAGGGAACCAGGCAAAGGGCCTTCTCGGTGGTGGCCCTCCCACCAGATGTCAAGGCAATAAACAACTATTTTACTTTTAAAAGACAACTGAAGGCGGCCCTGTTTAGGGAAGTTTTTAATGTCTGACGCTCTATTGTTTTTAATATTCGGTTGGAAGCCGCCCAGAGTGGCTGGGGAAAGCCAGCCAAATGGGCTGGGTATAAATAATAAATTATTATTATTATCTTGGGTGGGGCCAAAGCCAGCGGTGGATGTGGCCAGGCCCAAAACGTAGATGGGCCCTCTCTCTTTCCCTCTTATTCTCCACTTTGCAATCTGCTATTGGAGGGACTGGTCCCTCTTGCCAGAAGCCTAAAACTGGCCTTCAAAGTTAGCCCAATTCCTGCTATTTGCCTGCCCTTGTCTAGGAGTTACTGGGAGTCTTGGTTTGCCTGTTTTCCATCTCCCTTGTGGGGGGGGGGGCCCAATCTACCTCCCTCTCTTGTCATGGAAGGCCCTCCCCCTAAGCCCCAAATGGAATCATAAGTGCTTGTTCTGTATTAACTAATGAGCACATGAAATGGAGTTTAGAGTCACCCCCCAAGAAGGAGAATATTGTATATCCCGGACCCATGGAAGTGTACAAATGAGAAATAGCACTTGCAAGTAGACCCTATGCATGGGATGGAGTCAAAATTCAGAGATGGCGGTGAGTGGATAAGGCTGGAAATCGCTTAACTACTTTGCACATTTTGGAGCAGTCCTGGCGACACTGGGGTGGGGGCAATGCAAATATGCAAGTCAGATGGAAAAATAAATAAATAAAATCAATGTGGGGCTGGACTCCCTTCATAGAGAGGGTTGCAGAATTTAGGGGGGGCAAGCCCTTCCCTTCCGTCGTTGCCCCCCCCCCTTCCCCAAATGCACAAACTGTTCCCTCGGACAATCCAGCCGGCATCCTCTCCTCTCCTGAGCTCCTTCGTTTCCCAAATTCTTGGCAGCCTTTCTATATAAACAGCTTATTTTTAGCCGGAGGTTAACAGTGCAGGAGCTGGCGGCCACTTTCCCACAGCCGTGGAGGGAAGTGGGTGTGGGGCCGCGTCCGAGGAAGAGGAGGAAAAGCGGTGGGGACGGGTGCTAGAATGTGCGTAGGCCGCAGTTTGGGGTTCTGTGGGGAGGGAGGCGATGAAACGTGGGAGCAGGCAGTTTTCAAGCCCTGAGCCCCACCTTTAGCTGAACATTCGCAATTTTGGGGCTGTGTTTTAATTTTTTGACCATATACTGTATTTTTCTCTCCATAAGACGCACTTTCCCCCTCTTAAAATCTAAGGGGAAATGTCTGTGCGTCTTATGGAGCGAATGTGTGGCCCCTGGGGCTGGGGGGGGCGGGCTTCCCTCGCCAGCCCCGACCTGCTCTTTAGGGCTGGCGGTGGCTTTCCACCTTTGGGTCGAGCAGCTGTGGGGTAGCCCGCAAAGCCTCCGCAGGGCAGCGGGGAGCCTTCATCCCACTGCCCTGGGGAGGCTTCGCGTGGCTATTCCTGGCTTTTGCGGGAGGTGGGGGAAGGGACAGAGCAAGGCTCTCTCACTTCCCCCACCTCCCGCAAAAGCCCTCAAGAGCTGCATTTTTTTCTCTTGAATTCCCCCCCCCCCCGGTAGTTGCCCCTTATGGTCAGGTGCGCCTTATGGAGCAAAAAATACGGTAGGTTGTGAACTCACTTTAGTTCCAGCTGAAATGCAGTTTTTTTTACTCCCCACCCACCAGTTGGAGACCAGGCCTCCGGGGATGGGTCACACTCAGGGTGGATTTGATTTAAATCAAATTGATTTAAATCACAATTTTAATCACTAGTCAGTAAGTCTTGATTTAAATTATATTTTTTTATAGAAGGACTCATTCTTGCTGGTATAATCTTAATATTTACAACCAGATGGAGGTTTCATTTTTGGAAGAATAAATTTTCAGAGTAGTTTTTACAGTTGCATCAAAAATTACTGATGTGGTTATGCTATTAGAAATACATAGATAATGATGAAATTATTGTGAGGTTTAATAAGTTAACTGTTTGGACAACTTTTCTGCTGTACTTTATTGGAAGGAGGAAAACAATCATTTCCTTAACAACAGTTTAAACAATTTATTTAACTAAAACAACAACATTATAGCGTATGTATCCATGTTTGTTAACTGATGTGGTTAAACAATAAAAACAGACTGAGTTTTAGCACACATGAAAAACTTAAAAACAAATCCTTATTTCCTGATGAATAGCTTTTGGACTATAATGTAGCTTAAATAGAAAACTAGATTTTTTTTGTCTCCAAAAGCATTTTATTTAAAAAATCCAATTTAAATAAAAATAATCCAATTTAAAAATCTGATATATAAAAGTTGATTTTTATTCACCCTGGTCACACTCAGGTTGATGCTTCCATCTCTTTAGCTCAGAGGTGCATAAAGCCCTGAAGTAAAGCAAATGTGGCCCTTCAAGGCTCTCTGTTTGGCCCTCAGCACCTCCCCCTTGCAGGTGCACCCTGTCTCTCCAGACCGCAGTCCTCACCAGCCCCAGAATATTGCCTGACTAGAATATTTCCTTGCACTCAGAGGGGCATAGAAACTAGCCTACGTGGAAAGGTTTGAGCGTTTGCATTTGTTGCTCCACCCACACTTGCCTGCGGCCCCCAGAAGCTCAGCGAGGCCCTGCTTGACCCGTTCTGTCGTCCCGCAGGTCTCTGCCAGTGTCCGAAGAAACGCACAGTCTTATCACGGAGAAGAAGAGCGGGAGACTGCAAGGAGAACCCGATGCTATCGTGAAAGGTGGGGTCTTAACGCAGCGCGACTCCCTGAGCAGAATCGGGGCTCCTTGGTTTTGCTTGGGTTTTCATTATTCCTGCCTCTGGGAAAGGGTGGCGGGGCCACCCGACGCAGCCCAGCCTTTTTGAGCAGGGTGGTTCCCAGTCATTTGGAGGAGTGGCAGCGTTCGTGGCGAAGGGGTGAAAAGCGTGGTACTTGCATTACAAGTTGCGCTAAATTAAAGAGCAGCCACAAAGCGTTTAGGGGACGCGGGTGGCACTGTGGGTTAAACCACAGGACTTGCCGATCAGAAGGTCGGCGGTTCGAATCCCCGCGACGGGGTGAGCTCCTGTTGCTCGGTCCCTTCTCCTGCCAACCTAGCAGTTTGAAAGCACGTCAAAGTGCAAGTAGATAAATAGGTACCGCTCCGGCAGGAAGGTAAACGGCGTTTCCATGCGCTGCTCTGGTTCGCCAGAAGCGGCTTAGTCCTGCTGGCCACATGACCCGGAAGCTGTACGCCGGCTCCCTCGGCCAATAAAGCGAGATGAGCTCCGCAACCCCAGAGTCGGCCACGAGTGGACCTAATGGTCAGGGGTCCCTTTACCTTTTCACTATTCCTTCTCCTACATAGATGGGCTACCTTCCCAGGTTGACCAGCCCTATCTGCCCCACTTGTAGAAGCAGAAAGAGAGCCAAAGTGTCCTTGGGGTGGGGTGGGGGGTCAACCTGAGCACAGGCTCCACCTCACCATCTTTCTATTGCCTCTTCCAGGCTGGCTGCAACGGGAGGTCCGGGGAGGTATAAAGACCCCTTGGCTGCGTCCTCGCAAGTACTGGTTTGTGCTGACGGAGGATTCCCTCGACTACTATAGCGGGTGTGAGGTGACGGCCCGGTGCCTTGGGTCGCTCGTCCTCACCAGTCTCTGTTCTGTGCTTTGGCCTGACAAGCAGACCTACAAGGAGACAGGTAAAGAATGTGGGCCTGTGCCTGGCTGTGGAGTGCTTGGGTATCGAGTCTTTTAGCACAGGGTTGGAGAACCTGAGATCCAAATGTGGCCCTCTGAATCCTTTCCTCTGGCCCTTGGGATTCTCCTCAGACCACGCCCTCTTCAACTTGGGGATGGGGTAGGAACCAACAACATTTCTGTCCGGATTTTCACTTTTTGAAATATGGCAAACCGACTGGAATGTGACCTTGATCTGTAGCAATGCCTCTGGAGGTGTGTGTGTTGTGTGTAGAAACTGGCTTTTTGTGTGCATTTTGTGCGGCTGGAGTGCAGCCTTCTGTACAAAGGGAAGAATCGTGCCTATTGCTCTGCCCGTTCCTGCCCTGCCCACTGCTGGCACCCCTGGCCCGTGAGGAAATGTGGCCTTTGGGCTGAAGCAGGTTCCCCACTCCTGTTTCAGCTTTCTTTGATTGATTGATTGATTGATTGATTATATGCCGCCCATCAGACTCTGGGCGGCTTACGGCAAATGAAAACATCAAACACAGTAAAACGTCAAACATTAAAAACTTCCCTTTGTGGAGCTGCCTTCGCATGCTTCCTAAAAGTCGGATAGTCGTTTATTTCCTTGACATTTGAGGGTAGCGCGTTCCACAGGGTGGGCGCAACGACCAAGAAGGCCCTTCTTCTTTTTGCTACCTCGGTCTCAAAGCTGCTTTTCTGCAATAGAAATACATTGCATTCAGAATGTAAAAAACATAAAAAACATATTTATGCAAAAACATAAAATAAACCACAGAACCTTGGGAATTTTTAAAATATGGAAAAACTTAAAGGGAAAGCTTCAGGAAATTTTAAACTTCGGAGAAGTGTTAATGAGGCAACGGGCTCCTAAGTTTGAAAGAATAGATATAGATATAAAAGCATAGCCTCTCTGTGACCTGTGTGTGGCTGTCATGAGGAATCCGAAGCCTTTTCTCTCCCTACTTCCCTCATTTCTGTGTCCCTTCCAGGGCTATATCTGCTACTAATGCTAATAGATATAGATCTATAGCTGTATATCTATATGGTGTGTAAATTAAGGCCTGTACACTTCCTGCTTCATCCTAGGGTATGTGTATATTTTTGGGTTGCCATATGTCCGGAATTTTTCAGACATCGCTGGGATTCAGCCGTTGGAAACAGTGTCCGGGTGGAAATTGCTTAAATGTCCGGGAAAGTCCGGGCTTATGGCAACCCCTGTTGGAAGTGTAGATCAGGGCTTACTGGGCATAGGCTGGATCACTCCCGTGGAGATCATGGGCCGGACCAATGCAGTGTAGTGCCGGAAATCGCTTTTGCGTATGCCCAGATGCCGAAAATCGCAATTTCCAGTGTCTGGGCATGCGCAGAAGCGATTTCCAGAGCAGTGGAAGAGAGTCCCCATGCTGTGCCGCGCAGGTTTAGCGCAGCGTGTGAGGACTCGCCGACTGGGCAGCTTGGTTCGGGGGCGGCTCATGGGCTAGTTAAGCGACCCTCATGGGCCGCTTCTGGCCAATGGGCCTTAGGTTGCTGACCTCTGGTGTAGATTCTGGCCAATTTCCTTAAAAATAGCTCAAAAGCATCCTTTTCTGTTTTTTTTTACAAAAAAAATTAAATCGGAGCTGAGAAACTTTTGTGTCCAGATTTTCACTTTTTGAAATATGGCAGCCCTAGTATATTTATAGGGACGTGGGTGGCGTTGTGGTCTAAACCACAGAGCCTAGGGCTTGCCGATCGGAAGGTCGGCGGTTCGAACCCCGTGACAGGGTGAGGTCCTGTTGCTCGGTCCCTGCTCCTGCCAACCTAGCAGTTCGAAAGCACGTCAAAGTGCAAGTAGATAAATAGGTACCGCTCCGGTGGGAAGGTAAACAGTGTTTCCGTGCGCTGCTCTGGTTCGGCAGAAGCAGCTTAGTCATGCTGGCCACATGACCCGTAAGCTGTCTGCGGACAAACGCCAGCTCCCTCGGCATTTAGAGCAAGATGAGCACGCAACTTCAGAGTTGTCCGCGACTGGACCTAATGGTCAGGGGTCCCTTTACCTTTACTAGTATATTTATACCTGTGTATACGTGTGTGTGTGTGTTTCTATTAATCACATGCTGGTACTCCCTTCTCTCTCCCTTCTTCGCAGGATACTGGGCAGTGACTGTTTTTGGCAGAAAGCACTGCTACCGCCTCTACACAGAGCACTTAAACGAAGCTGTGCATTGGGTTTGCGCCCTTCAGAAGGTCATCATCAGCAAGCCCCCCGTGCAGACCCCGACACAACTCCTCATGTGTGACATTGAGGTGAGTGGGGGGGGGCAGGAAGGGAATGGGTGTGATGCGAGGGCCAGGACACACCCCCTGAGGCTGCGAATGGGCCAAGCCACTGGGAAGCCCTTGGAGCTGAGAGGGCAGTTGCAGAAATGCATAATGAGTGCACCCGGCAGTTTCCTCCCTTAAACGAAGGGAGCGGCAACTGCACACACAGCATTTCTCACTCCTTTAAGGTCATGCTGCTGGTTTGGGCTGCCATTTCTGCATGCTTTAATTCTTATTCATAACTGCTTTAAGAGCGTCTGCAATGTTACAGGCTTGACGGGTGGCTTAAACATCTTTTTTATAATTATTATTTTTCCTGCCGGCTCACCTCCGTTGTAAAATAATTTTTTTTTTTATTTTAGAAAATATATGAAAGTCAATTAAAAATCCATATACAGTGGTACCTCGGGTTACATACGCTTCAGGTTACAGACTCCGCTAACCCAGAAATAGTGCTTCAGGTTAAGAACTTTGCTTCAGGATGAGAACAGAAATTGCGCAGCAGCAGGAGGCCCCATAAGCTAAAGTGGTGCTTCAGGTTAAGAACAGTTTCAGGTTAAGAACGGACCTCCGTAACGAATTAAGTACTTAACCTGAGGTGCCACTGTAAAGAGATTGCTCTAAATCTCACGACTCCCCCTCCACCATCCCCTCTATGGGTCCTAATGCCAATATTTACACCTGCATATCAATCCATTATCCACATTTTTTATCCATCTAAATCAGGCATCCTCAACCTTCGGCCCTCCAGATGTTTTGGACTACAATTCCCATCATCCCTGACCACCGGTCCTGTTAGTTAGGGATCATGGGAGTTGTAGGCCAAAACATCTGGAGGGCCGCAGGTTGGGGGTGCCTGATCTACCGTATTTTTCGCCCTATAGGACGCACTTTTTCCCCTCCAAAAATGAAGGGGAAATCTGGGTGTGTCCTATGGGGCGAATGCAGGCTTTCGCTGAAGCTTGGAGAGCGAGAAGGGTCTGTGCACACCGACCCCTCTTGCTCTCCAGGTTTCAGGAAGACATCCGCAGGGCTGTCTAGGCTGCGGATAGCAGCCTGCTTCCCGGAGCGCCGGGCGCGCTGAAAGCAGAGCGCCCGGCGCTTCGGGAACACATCCACAGCCTAGGCAACCCTGCGGGAAGTCCCGCAGGGCTGTCTAGGCTGCGGATAGCAGCCTGCCGCCCGGCGCGAGGGGTGCCCTGAAGCAGAGCGCCCCTCACGCTGGGCAAACATCCGCAGCGTGGGGAGCCCTGCAAAACTGACCGGGAAGATTATATACACCAAGAGCACAAAAAAATTAGAAATGAATGGATTAACTTTATAAGAATATATGAAGGAGCATTGCAAACATTTAAAAACCTTAGCAGGATTGGATTAGCACTTGTAATATAATTTGATAAAGGGTATTGAAAAAGGAGACCTAATAGATTGGGTAAAAGTATTTAGTCACAGAAAAGAGAAGAGATAATTACTGGAAACCAGGGAGAGGAGTGGGGGGAAGTTCGAGGGTCAGAAGAACCCCTATAAAAATATTGAATTTGTTATTGATTCATGCAATTCGCTTTTTTTCTTTCTCCTCATCCCAGGAGAACCGTAACAGCCCAGAAATCCTGGATCAGATTTATCAAAATAACCCCATCCTGTGCTACACGGCTGGCCCAATCTACGCGCCTCTGCTACCCTTCCCGTATGCAGGTGGGTGACCGCTTCCTTGCACGTGGGTCAGCATTGTCCTAAAATTGATGGCTTCAGTCCTTGGGCACCGCGTGCCGTTGGCTGTACAATCCCAAGAAGTTCAGCAATTGGTGGTACGTGTCTCAGGACTGCAATACCTCAAGGACCGCCTCTTCCCATATGAACCTACCCGATCCCTGAGTTCATCTTCTGAGGCCCTCCTTCGTGTGTCTCCTCCTCGAGAGGTACAGAGCATGGAAACACGAGAATGCGCCTTCTCTGCAGTGGAATGCTCTCCCCAGGGAAGTTCGTCTGGCGCCTTCATTATACACCTTTAGGTGCCAGGCAAAAACGTTCCTTTTTAACCAGGCCTTTGGTTGATCTTGGACGCGGGTGGCGCTGTGGGTTAAACCACAGAGCATAGGACTTGCTGATCAGAAGGTCGGCGGTTCGAATCCCCGCGAAGGGGTGAGCATTTCCGTGTGCTGCTCTGGTTCGCCAGAAGCGGCTTAGTCATGCTGGCCACATGACCTGGAAGCTGTACGCCGGTCAGTAAAGCGAGATGAGCGCTGCAGCCCCAGAGTCGGCCATGACTGGACCTAACGGTCAGGGGTCCCTTTACCTTTACCTTTTTTGGTTGATCTTAGTGACATCTAATACCCTTTTAGAATGTGGCTCTTTTGGGGGTTTTTTATTGGGCTATTGTTTTTAATTTGATTTTATATACAGTGGTACCTTGGTTTTCCAACTTAACCCATTTTGGAAGTCCGTTCCAAAACCAAAGCGTTCCAAAACCAAGGCGCGCTTTCCCATAGAAAGTAAGGCAAAATGGATGAATCCGTTCCAGACTTTTAAAAACAACGCCTGAAACAGCAATTTAACGTTAATTTTACCATCTAACGAGACCCTTGATCCATGAAATGAAAGCAGTAAACAATGTACTGCAGTCACACAATCAGTAGCTGAACTGGGTTCCTCACAGTCACAAAAACAAAACAAAAAGAGCCGCAAAAACAAAAACACAAAATGAATAGCAAAAACAGACAGACCTCAGCGAAACACTCAAAGCGGAAGTCTGGCCCTCGAATTGGAAGTGTAACACTCAAAACTGAGCATGTTCGGCTTCCAAAAAAAGTTGGCAAACCGGAACACTTCCGAGTTTGCAGCGTTTGGGTTCCAAGTTGTTTGAGTGCCAAGGCGTTTGTGAACCAAGGTACCACTGTATTACCATTTTCTTTGTCATCGGCCCTGAGACCTCCGGGTATAGGGCGGTGTCTAAATCCAATAATCGATAATGGATCCTGAGTGCACAGCTTATTTCTCCCGGTGTCTCTGCAGCTCCCGGTGGCCAGGGCTACGCGGGGATCCGTGACGAAGCTGTCAAGCTGTTCCACTCGCTGCAGCAGCTGGAGGGGCTGCGGGAGCCAGCCCTTCTCATGCAAGGGGTGCTGCAGACGTGCCACGACCTCCCTGCCCTGGTGGACGAGATTTACTGCCAGCTGGTGAAGCAGACCACAGAGCCCCCAGTGCCGGGTGCAGCTGCGGACCTGCGCTACTGGCAGCTGCTTGCTTGCATGAGCTGTACCTTCAGGCCGTCGCTTCCTGTCCTGTGCTACTTGCAGTTGCACCTCCAGCGGTGAGCCCTGGGGCAAAGGGAAATCGGGGTGTATGTATGTATGGGGTGCGTGTATTGCCTTGCTCACCATCATCAGGCAGAGAGGCCAGAGATGATGGAATTGTGGAGTTGGAAAGGACCCCAAGGTTCACCTAACTCGACCCCCTGCGAGGCAGGAAACTTTTTTTCCAATTCCCCCCCCAAAAAAAAACTTTTAAACAAACAAACAAACATACATACATTTTAATTGTACTTTATCCAATCTTAGTAACATTGTTAAGTGACTTCCTCAAATCCCCCTGGCTGAATTTCAGTGTATATCATTGTAACAGTTTTCCAAAACCAATTTTCTCGTTGTTGTTTAGTCGTTTAGTCGTGTCCGACTCTTTGTGACCCCATGGACCAGAGCACGCCAGGCCCTCCTGTCTTCCACTGCCTCCCACAGTTTGGTCAGCCTCATGTTTGTAGCTTCGAGAACACTGTCCAACTGTCTCGTCCTCTGTCATCCCCTTCTCCTTGTGCCCTCCATCTTTCCCAACATCAGGGTCTTTTCCAGGGAGTCTTCTCTTCTCATGAGGTGGCCAAAGTGTTGGAGCCTCAGCTTCAGGATCTGTCCTTCCAGTGAGCGCTCAGGGCTGATTTCCTTCAGAATGGATAGGTTTGATCTTCTTGCAGTCCATGGGACTCTCAAGAGTCTCCTCCAGCACCATAATTCAAAAGCATCAATTCTTCGGCGATCAGCCTTCTTTATGGTCCAGCTCTCACTTAACATCTTTCTTTCTTTTCATTTTAACTTTAAACATGTTATTCTCTAACATTACATATTTAAATCCTAAGCCTATCTGGTATTTGCAAGTTTTCCAATTAACTTATCTTAACATATTTAACTAGTCTTTGAATTTCATTCATTCCTCCTGTTTGTGGATAGGGGTGTGGACTGCTGAGCAACGTTCTCGGGTGTGGGTTCCCTAATGCCGGTGTTTCCCTGGTCCCAGCAGGACAGAGAACCAGTTCCCAGGCTCGGAGGCGACTTGGTACGGACGCTTCATCGCAGAGGCCCTTCACAAGACCAAGGGGCGAGAGTGCGTCCCTTCGCTGGAGGAGATTGCGGGGCTGATGGGGCGCCAGGAGACCGAGTGCGGTGTGCATTGCCCTAGCATCGCCACTTGCCATGTGGCCGTCACCTCCCAGACCACAGTCCAGGAGGTGAGCAGAAGCCCTGGGGCTGAATGGCGAGGGTGGGTGGTGGGCAGGGGCCAGTTCGGGTGAAATTCCTACCTGTGGGGCTTGCAAGTTGCCAACAGGAAGCTGCGGCTAAACTTGCGGATGATATTGGTGGCGTTTACTTGGGAGAGGGGGTTTGCGGGTGGCGCTGTGGGTTAAACCACTGAGCCTAGGGCTTGCTGATCAGAAGGTTGGTGGTTCAAATCCCCGTGACGGGGTGAGCTCCCGTTGCTCAGTCCCTGCTCCTGCCAACATAGCAGTTTGAAAGCACTGGTACCACTCCGGCAGGAAGGTAAATGGCGTTTCCGTGTGCTGCTCTGGTTCGCCAGAAGCGGCTTAGTCATGCTGGCCACTAATAATAATAATAATAATTTATACCCCGCCCATCTGGCTGGGCTTCCCCAGCCACTCTGGGCGGCTTCCAGAAAAATATTAAAATACATCAAACATTAAAAGCTTCCCTAAACAGGGCTGCTTTCAGATGTCTTCTAAAAGTCTGGTAATTGTTGTTCTCTTTGACATCTGATGGGAGGGTGTTCCACAGGGAGGGTGCCACTACCGAGAAGGCCCTCTGCCTGGTTCCCTGTAATATGACCTGGAAGCTGTACGCCGGCCCCCTCGGGCTATAGAGCAAGATGAGCGCTGCAACCCCACAGTCGTTCGCAACTGGACCTAATGGTCAGGGGCCCCTTTACCCTTTTCCTTACTTGGGAGAGAGGAGGGAGGAAGGGAAAGAAGACTTGCCTCTTTCTTTGCCAAAAGGCCCAAGCAGCCAGGATTTCGTCTTGCATTGTGGTGCTGGCTGCTTCCGTTCCGCGGTGCGGTTGGCGAGAGATGAGGCAAGCTTCTTTTCCCTTCTCCTCCCACCACAGTACACCAGTTGGGTCTCTGTACCCCTACCCTTCCACCCCTACCCTGCCCCCCTCTCCGCCCCTCCGCATGCTTGACACTGTCTGTCTGTCTGTGTGTGTCCCCTTTGCAGCACTGAGTGCCCTCCTGCTGGACATGCCCAGGCCTCCTGTCACCCCCTTTGTCTCCTCGTCCCAGGTGGCCCTGGAGCTGATGTTGCGCCTGGGCCTGGCGCATAGCCCCAACTCATTTGCCCTCTACGAGGAGAGCTGGCAGCACGTGCGCCCCCTGCCGGAGGATGCCCTGGTGGCAGACGTTCTCACGAGGTTCAAAAGGTAAATGACCTCCCCTCAACCCAGTACAATTTAACCTGTGTCACAGCTGGACACACTGGAGCCAGGAGGAGTTAAAAAAGAGTTGGCAGCATGTTGAAAATCCCAACTCAAAGCGACATTCTAGCCTTTGCAGCTCCAGAGAGGATCTTGCAAACATACGGGGGAAGTGGCTTGGGAAATTCTGGAGTAGGGATGTGCACGTGATTGCAGGGGTGGGGTCTGTTTCAGCTAGCAGGAGCAGAACTCTGCAAAAATAAAAATTTAAAAAACCCCTAGTTATGCAGGGCACACTTCTGAGTTGAGTACAGAATGTATCTGACTTTGTGGGGAAGAGGGATACCGTAAAACCTCGTTTGTCAAATGTACAGTGGTACCTCTGGTTAAGAACTTAATTTGTTCCAGAGGTCCGTTCTTAACCTGAAACTGTTCTTAACCTGAGGTACCGCATTAGGTAATGAGGCCTCCCACTGCCGCCACCCGATTTCTGTTCTCATCCTGAAGCAAAGTTCTTAACCCGAGATACTATTTCTGGGTTAGCGGAGTCTGTAACCTGAAGCGTCTGTAACCCAAGGTACCACTGTAACCCGTTCCGGAAGCCCATTCGGCTTCTGAAATGTTCAGTGACCGAGGCGCGGCTTCCAATGGTTGCAAGAGCTTCCCGCACACAAGCGGTAGCACACAAGCGTTTGGCTGCAAAAAATGTTCAAAAACCGGAGCATTTACTTCCAGGTTTTTGGCATTCAGGAGCCGAAATGTTCCAAAACGGAGGTGTTTGGGAACCGAGGTTTGACTATTATCGAGCTAGCAGGAAAGTTTCAGTCTTTCTCGTCTGCTCCAGTATCTGTAGCATATGCGGTCAGAACATTGGATCAGGTTAGGGTGTTTTTTCATGTCCCAGAACTGACAGGATGTCTTTGCTTGCCTTATTCTAGTTCAGCTGGGGAAAAGCCCCCCAGGAAGCCCCCTGGCCGACTCTGGTTCAGGCATTATGGGTGTCTGAACCTGGACTGCGTCCCCTGCAACAGCCAGGAGTTTGCAGTGCTATTTGAACAGGTAAGAGGTCACGCTGACCAAGAGAACAAGCTTGCAGGTGTGGGGAGTGCTGTTGTTCCAAGCGACACACCCTCTCCCTACAAGGCCCATTAGCTGTTCATCTATGGCTGCTGTAATGGGTTTGAGTTACTCGTGCGTAAACTGCCGCCGTTCTAGGCTTAATTGCCTTGGTTAAACCGTTCTGACTGCACAGCCCATCTCAGCGTGGCTGCCTCAGTCGCTAGCAGAATCTGTCTGTAGGCGTTTCTTAAACCTTTTCCAGCATAGAAGCTGTCTGACTCCCAGTCGCCTCCTCCTCTCACTGCGCGGGAGTCTTCTGCGCAGGGAGGGCGTGAGTAGTGGAGGACCTGGGCTCTCCCTACTGATCTCCAGAGAAGAATCCCGGAGCTCTCCCTCCGCTTCCCCCA
Organism: Podarcis liolepis; assembly: GCF_965112155.1. Taxonomy (NCBI): domain Eukaryota; kingdom Metazoa; phylum Chordata; class Lepidosauria; order Squamata; family Lacertidae; genus Podarcis; species Podarcis liolepis. The sequence goes on along the minus strand of NC_139573.1, from coordinate 43,398,272 downwards.
TTTGCCCCCCTTTCCCCCTGGTGTTGCGCTGATTTCCTTCCTCCTCTACCGAGCTGCTTCTCCCCCTGGTGCTGGGTCCTTCGCCTGCAGAATCTGGGAGCCTCTCCTTCGCCTCTCGCTCTGATGTCAGTTCCATGACAGCTGTATTGCCCATTTGAGACGTTTCCAGCCTTGGGCTGCGTCACACTTGCCGAACCTGAATGGAGGCTTCTCCACCGACACCTCCCTCCCTCGCTTAGACCAGCTTTTCCTTATTGACCTGCTGCCCACCCGCCTTAGTTGCCTGCTCTCTAATTCCAAGATCTTCCTTACCACCAGGGGATCTCTCGCTGGAGCATCGTCTGCTGGGCTGTGGGCTCTCCCACTCGCGGTCAAGCAGCGAGCGGAGTGGAAGCAGCTCCCGTGCAGCCATTTCCTGGAGACAGCCTCTCCGACGGGAGTTGCCGTGTGCGAATGGAAACAGATACAGGGGACGAGGCACTCAGAGACCAGCCTGGCGGGCACGTGGTCAGCCTTTGGGTCTGTCCTCTGTGATGCAGAGGCTTATTTATCAGGTAAGTCGTCCCCCCTGCACTTCCGTATTTCCGGGCATGACTTGAGAAGGTACCGTATTTTTTGCTCTATAAGACTCACCTTTTCCCTCCTAAAAAGTAAGGAGAAATGTGTGTGCGTTCTTATGGAGCGAATGCAGGCTGCGCAGCTATCCCAGAAGCCAGAACAGCAAGAGGGATTGCTGCTTTCATTGCGCAGAGATCCCTCTTGCTATTCTGGCTTCTGAGATTCAGAATATTTTTTTTCTTGTTTTCCTCCTCCAAAAACTAGGTGCGTCTTGTGGTCTGGTGCGTCTTATAGAGCGGAAAATATGGTACATGATGGAGAGAACGACGAGAGACCAATGGCACACACTCGAGGCCAGTCGTGAGGAGTAGTGGGCAGGCTATTTGGCAAAGCAGGATCCGACCATTATTGTGGAGGGAGGGATTTTCCAAGACATGTAGCACACTCCAGTATCAAAACAGATTTGGGTGTATTTGCAGGTGGCGCTGTGGGTTAAACCACAGAGCCTAGGACTTGCCGATCAGAAGGTTGGCGGTTCGAATCCCCGTGACGGGGTGAGCTCCCGTTGCTTGGTTCCTGCTCCTGCCAACCTAGCAGTTTGAAAGCACGTCAAAGTGCAAGTAGATAAATAGGTACCACTCCATCGGGAAGGTAAACAATGTTTCCGTGTGCTGCTCTGGTTCGCCAGAAGCGGCTTAGCCATGCTGGCCACATGACCCGGAAGCTGTACACCGGCTCCCTCGGCCAATGAAGCGAGATGAGCGCCGCAACCCCAGTCGGCCACGAGTGGACCTAATGGTCAGGGGTCCCTTTACCTTTACCTTTCTCTAACGCTGCTTTCATGCAGTAGCTTGCTATCTATTATCTTCTGGAAAGGGTGTATTTTCAACGCTTAGGGATTTGCATTGTGCCGGGGCAACTCTTAATACCTGTGCTATTTTCCTAGAAAAAAAGGTGCCAGAACTCGCCACAAACTCCTCCCTTGTCCTCTCATAATGGCAATGGCGCCTGCCTGAGAGGTGCCGGAACTGAGTTCCAGTGAGTTCAGACTGGGAAAAAGTCCTGCATCTTAACAGATATTGTGGGACCTAGTCATGACCATAGCTGCCAACTTTTCCTTTTTCTTGTGAGGAATACTATTCGGAATAAGGGAATTTCCCTTAAAAAAAAGGGAAACATTGACAGCTATGGTCATGACAGGGCAGTGACACAAGGTGGTAAACAAGTTTTGCTGAAACGACACATTGTGGGCAGCAACTGTTGGCTTTAGAAAAGGGACTCCCCACCCTGTGGCTAGTCCTCAGTCCCAAGGTGGCTGCGGTTGGGGATTAAGCACATTATGGAAAGCCAATTCATCTCAATAAATGTACTTTGAAAAGTGCATTTTTCACCCACCCCTCTTCCTGAATTTTCAATTCCCCAATTTTTGTACAATCTGAAAATTTTGGAAGTCAAACTAGTGAGAGATGGCACCTCTGATTATTTTGTCTCTCCCCTTTTCATGTTTTTCGAAAAGAAAAGTGTACCCTATATAAACACAAATCAAGCCCTTCTGCATAACCTAGCCATAGGGAGGGTTAGCGTTGAAATCCCAGCTAGCGAGCAGACTATCCTCTCTAGGCCACTTGTATTTAGTGTTTCAGCAAATAGATATCCATCTCACTGGTTGTCTTTAGCACCCAAAAACAGTTTCTCCCTCCCTTCATCAAAAGCTTTTCTTTTCTTGAAAGCGGAGCGCCTTGCTTGCGGAATATATAGTGGTACCTCGGGTTAAGCACTTAATTCATTCCGGAGGTCCGTTCTTAACCTGAAGCACCACTTTAGCACGATTTCTGTTCTCATCCTGAAGCAAAGTTCTTAACCAGAGGTACTATTTCTGGGTCTGCGGAGTCTGTAACCTGAAGCGTATGTAACCTGAAGCGTATGTAACCCGAGGTACCACTGTACAACTCTGGCCAGTCTGGCTGAAGGATATAGACTACCCCTTTCTGCCCACTCCCCTATTGTCCTTCAAGGGAAAGGAGGTGCAAGCAGAGGGGCAGGAAATGGCTTAGGAGGGGTAGGCCAAGCTCTGACCTTGCCCTATTTTCTTCTCAGGCAAAGGAGGCGGTGCAGCAGACCCAACGTATTCCGCACGGAGCTGCAGGGGGAGACTCCCGCCGTTACCGCCACCAACAAAGGACTGCACTTAACGAAACGGCCAGCGATGGGACCCTGCCTGCGCCACCTTTCGCCCTGGCAGCAGCCTTGAAGGCCAGATCTAGTGCCTTCCCCAGCCAGACACTTGTAGTGACGATACCCGTGGTACTTTATGCTCCTAAGGAGCTGGAAACGTATGTCCTCTCCTGTGTAGAGGGATTCCCTCCCCTTCCCCAACGCGTGTAAAAATTTATTTATATCAATAGATCTCCTTTCCTCCATTCGGTCTCTCGGAACAAGTAGTTGGCACGCTTCTCTCTTCTGCCCGTAAAGCTGCAGGCGGCTTGACACTGTGCCTATCGTCTGGTCTGTGCAGACAGCGCCGTGTTTTCACTCGCACATCAAGAGATGGTGAAGAACAGCGGAGGACTTGTGAGTGCTGGGTAGCATCTCCTCCTATGGCTCTCTCTTGCAAAGCTGTTTTTTAAAAAAACAAACAAAATAAATGTAGTAAACCCAAGCCAGTGGCTGCTTAGCTTTGAGCTGGATGAAGCGTGTCTTGTGAGAGGCATTACCAGTTTCCCCCCGGGAGTTTCTTGTCTCTTTTGCCACCACAAAGGCCTCTGGCCAAGCTGTTCTGAGCCCAGCTGATAGCATCGTGATTTATCGGTGAGAATCGTTGTTTTTTTAAAGGCAGGGTGTAAGTCTATAAATACTGTACGGTAACAGGGTGCCTCTAAAACAGCTGTTGCTCATGTTGCATCGCGTGGCCTCTTGCCTTTTTGTGCCGAACCTCTAATATCGTAGCTCGTTTTTCCGATCTCTCTCACGGCATGGCGGATGGCTTGCAATCTGCACCATCTGTAAGAGCGTTCATGTGAACAGAGGCTTGTTCAGCCGCAAATTTGTGCACATGGAGTTTCCACACCTTCTACACAACGCCTAAAGAAAAGGATTTCACAAGAGTTCTGAGTAAATGAAGTCCAGGGGCCTGCTGGACCAGGGTGAGATAGTTATGTTTTCTTTGAAGTCCACAAATTGTGTCAAGACCCGATAAGCAGCAGGGAAATGCGGAAAGCTGCTTTGAAGCACACACAGAATGACTTTCACTTATCTACTGAGCAAGTGTATTGAGCCCGAACCCACAAGAATCTGAAGTGGCCATCAGCCCTTGCTGAAATCAGAACTCAAAGAAGCAGGTTACTCTTGTCTCCCCAGTGGCAACCTCCAGGATGATCTTAACACACACCAGTTTAGGCCTGGAAAACATTTTTCAAGCCTAACCAATACGGGGGGGGGGGGGAGGCAATAAACAGAAGGTAGGTTCTCACGGGCCCCAAAAGGTTGGCAACCTCTAACTCCCAACTCCAGGGACGTGGGTGGCGCTGTTGGTTAAACCACAGAGCCTAGGACTTGCCAATCAGAAGGTTGGCGGTTCGAATCCCCGCGACGGTGAGCTCCCATTGCTCGGTCCCAGCTCCTGCCAACCTAGCAGTTCGAAAGCACATCAAAGTGCAAGTAGATAAATAGGTACCGCTCTGGCGGGAAGGTAAACGGCATTTCCGTGCGCTGCTCTGGTTTGCCAGAAGCAGCTTAGTCTTGCTGGCCACATGACCCGGAAGCTGTATGCCGGCTCCCTCGCCCAATAAAGCGAGATGAGCACCACAACCCCAGAGTCGGCCACGACTGGACCTAATGGTCAGGGGTCCCTTTACCTTTAACTCCCATCTCCACTGCTCGTGCCCTACGTACCAAGAAAACAGAGTCCCACCAAAAGCTTCTGAATCCATCCAGCAGCACTTAATAGTTATATTCCACCACCTGCCACCAAAATTCCACTGTAATGGTTTTGTGGATTTCTTCTTTGCACCAATCTCTCCCCCCTTTTAAAAAAGAGCTGCCCATTCTACATAAACAAGATCAAGTCTTTGTTGTTTAATCAAAGAATCCCATTTGTGGGATGGGTGAATCACTCTCCATTTCTGGGACATTTTTTCAGGGGGTGGATGGGTCACCTATGAGCCACTTGCTACGAAAATGGCAGAGGCTGGAGTGTAGCAAGACGGCAGGAAAGAATAAAGAGCTTGATGTATCACTCCCTCCCGCGTCAGGAAGTGTCAGCAGCTGAAAAGGTTAATCTGGCGGTTCATTGTTTTTAAAGAGGGCAAAACACCCCAGAGGACAGGATCACACTTCAAAACGACCTTGACAGATTAGAGAACTGGGCCAAAACAAACAAGATGAATTTTAACAGGGAGAAATGTAAAGTATTGCACTTGGGCAAAAAAAATGAGAGGCACAAATACAAGATGGGTGACACCTGGCTTGAGAGCAGTACATGTGAAAAGGATCTAGGAGTCTTGGTTGACCACAAACTTGACATGAGCCAACAGTGTGACGCTGCAGCTAAAAAAGCCAATGCAATTCTGGGCTGCATCAATAGGAGTATAGCATCTAGATCAAGGGAAGTAATAGTGCCACTGTATTCTGCTCTGGTCAGACCTCACCTGGAGTACTGTGTCCAGTTCTGGGCACCACAGTTCAAGAAGGACACTGACAAACTGGAACGTGTCCAGAGGAGGGCAACCAAAATGGTCAAAGGCGTGGAAACGATGCCTTATGAGGAACGGCTAAGGGAGCTGGGCATGTTTAGCCTGGAGAAGAGGAGGTTAAGGGGTGATATGATAGCCATGTTCAAATATATAAAAGGATGTCACATAGAGGAGGGAGAAAGGTTGTTTTCTGCTGCTCCAGAGAAGCGGACACGGAGCAATGGATCTAAACTACAAGAAAGAAGATTCCACCTAAACATTAGGAAGAACTTTCTGACAGTAAGAGCTGTTCGACAGTGGAATTTGCTGCCAAGGAGTGTGGTGGAGTCTCCTACTTTGGAGGTCTTTAAGCAGAGGCTTGACAACCATATGTCAGGAGTGCTCTGATGGTGTTTCCTGCTTGGCAGGGGGTTGGACTCGATGGCCCTTGTGGTCTCTTCCAACTCTATGATTCTATGAAAATACGAGGCATCAATTCTTGCCCATCATGACAAACCCATTTGTGGGCTCCTGTTTCCCCTGCGGTGGTTGGACTGTGCAGAGCAGAGGGAGACAACCTGTAGCCTCATTTGGCGGCAGGGCCAGCCTCACCCCAGTTCCCATGCAGCCCCTGCCAAGCCACCCTTACACCAGTGCATCCCTCAACAGGTTGAGCCACGCTAACGCAGTTTCCTCAAGGTGCAAGAGCTTTTAGAAGAATTCATGGTAGGAAATAGGAGGAGAATCCTATTGTGTTGTTTGGAGCAAAAGAAAACAAATACCATTGCTACGCAAAAGAAAAGGGAATAAAGGGTTCTTTTGTTCCGCAGCTTTAAGAGCAAAGAATATGTCTTTTTCATCCCTGCTACTGGTCTCCATGGTCCTGTCCCTTTATCAGCATGAACCTCCCTGTTAAAATAAGGTAGCTGGATGCTATGATAGAGGTTCTGCCTGTTAGTCTGGTATCTCCTCACCCGGGTCCCGTCTTACGTGTAGCTACGGCACAGTTTCTTTCAGCTGCTGTGGGACGGTAACACAAAATACACAGAAACACAGGTGCCTAGTTAACTTCAAAATGTTGCATCTCTTTGGTGCTTATTTCCGCCTGCGATCGAATAAGTTTCAATAAAACACACGTGCGACAGGAAAACCGCTTAGCAGAGGAAAAAGCTTCTTAGGGACAAGGAATGGAACAAACAAGAAAAGGAGCTATCCTAATGCTGCTAACCAGACTCGCTCCTTGGGAAAATGCCAGAGAGACAGCCTGGTTCTTTTAAGGCAACGGGGGTGCAGTCAGGCCCAGGAATGGGAGCGTTAGGCTGCAGCTTGACAAGTGATGGATATTCTAACAGGAGAGCCAAAAACAACACAAGGAATCCCTTCCCCTGTTTAGGGACCTGCAAGTACCCTCACAGCCCCAGCCCTGGGTCACAGGAGGTGAAGGACGGCATCTTTGTCACTTCCGGAGGGGTGCCCATGCCTCACTGCTCTTGTGTGCCCCAGGAGATGTAGTCAGGCCGGGTGGCGGCGTGGTATTCGTCTATCAGCTCCTGGACAACCTTCCGGGAGTCGTCGAGCTCGTCAAAGTTCTCCTTGAAGATGTCCTCCTTGCGGAACTGCTCCAGGAAGGCTTCGCGTTTGCGCAGCTTGTCGTACTGCTGGCAGGTGCGTTCAAAGAGCTGGGTAAAAGAAGAAGAGTTTGGATTTGATATCCCACTTTATCACCCAAGGAGGGACGCGGGTGGTGCTGTGGGTTAAACCACAGAGCCTAGGGCATGCCGATCAGAAGGTCGGTGGTTCGAATCCCTGTGACGGGGTGAGCTCCGGTTGCTCGGTCCCTGCTCCTGCCCACCTAGCAGTTTGAAAGCACATCAAAGTGCAAGTAGATAAATAGGTACCGTTCCGGCGGGAAGGTAAACGGCGTTTCCGTGCGCTGCTCTGGTTGGCCAGAAGCGGCATAGTCATGCTGGCCACGTGACCCGGAAGCTGTACACCGGCTCCCTCGGCCAATAAAGCGAGATGAGCGCCGCAACCCCAGAGTCGGCCACGACTGGACCTAATGGTCAGGGGTCCCTTTACCTTTAAGGAGTCTCAAAGTAGCTAACAATCTCCATTCCCTTTCTCCCCCACAACAAACACACTGTGAGGTGAGTGGGGCTGAGAGACTTCAGAGAAGTGTGACTGGCCCAAGGTCACCCAGCAGCTGCATGTGGAGGAGCGGGGAAGCGAACCCGGTTCGCCAGATTACGAGTCCACTGCTCCTAACCACTATACCACACAGCTCAGAAAGCCACAGGGGGGCAGGGCGCTGTAGATTTTGCATCAAGGTGGAGCCAAGCTGAAATAAATCGGCAACTTAAAAATACCAACAACTACGGAATGTTTTGTGCAGTAGGGTTACTAATAGTTCCAATGGCTCCTGCTGCTCAGAATGAAAGTAAGCCTCTCAGCACTCGAAAGAGCTCTACTGCCCAATGATTTAGTTGCAGCGGGGAGGGATTTTTTTCACTGCTGCCATCACTGGCTGCATCTAAAGCCTCCGAACCAGCTGTCAACAGGGGCTGGGGATCCCTTGAGATGGTCTATCCATGGAGGCTTTTAAATCCTAATGGTTTCATCATCATCATCATCATACCCCACCCAATTGGCTGAGTTGTCCCAGCCACTCTTGGCGTCTTCCAACTCACATACAAAAACATAATAAAACATCAAGCATTAAAAACTTCCCTAAACAGGGCTGCCTTCAGATCTCTTCTAAAAGTCAGATAGTTGTTTATTTCCTAGACATCTGATGGGGGGGGGGCATTCCACAGGGAGGGTGCCACCACTGAGAAGGCCCTCTGCCTGGTTCCCTGCAACCTCCCTTCTCACAGTGAGGGAACTGCCAGAAGGCCCTCTAGGAGCTAGACCTCAATGTCCGGGCAGAACGATGGAGGTGGAGATGCTCCTTCAGGTCTAGTGTGCTGAGGCCGTTTAGGGCGTTAAAGGTCAGCAACAACACTTTGAATCATACTCGGAAACGTACTGGGAGCCAATGCAGATCTCTCAGGACCGGTGTTATGTGGTCCCGACGGCCACTCCCAGTCACCAGTCTAGCTGCCGCATTCTGGATTAGTTGTAGTTTCCGGGTCACCTTCAAAGGTAGCCCCACGTAGAGCGCATTGCAGTAGTCCGAGAGGGAGATAACCAGAGCATGCGCCATAGTTCTCCCATAGTTCTGCCCATTGCTCCATACAGTCACAGCAACACCCTCTCCAACAACCCAGAACCACCCACCCTTTACTAGAAGCCTCTCCAGGAACATCTTACAGGACTTTCTTTTCTCTCCTCCATTTACTTTCAGAGAGAGCTATCATCTTACAGCCCTTGCTTTTCTTACATATATCTCAAATATGAAACTTGAGCATGAAAAGCCTTAAGGGAAACTGAATCCAGTTTACAAGCGGTTTCTGGACCGTGATCAGCGTTAGCTACTAGTCAGGAGAGTAGATGGAAGCAACAGGCATCCTGCCAGGGCAATATTTATTAGGCCTGAAAATGCCAAACCCCTTAGTAAACAGACGCATCCGTGCTTGCACCCAGACTCACCGACGAAATGTTGGTATGGTTGGCCATCATCAGACCGCTGACCCGGTGTGCTGACGGCAAGTATGGAGACTTCCTAGAAAGCGCTACTTGGATGCTGGCTGGGCCCCAGGGAATGAAATTGGCCAGCTTCCTTTCCCGGATCCGCTGCAGGCTCTTGTGGACCTGTAAGGAAGGCAGATTATTTTCAAGGGTGCAATCCGAGGGACCTGTATAGAATTTCTAGAGTTGGAAGGGACCACAAGGGTCATCTAGTCTGACCCCCTGCAATGCAGCAATTTTTCACCCACTGCAGAACTCGAACCCACAACCTTGAGATGAAGGGTGCTGTGCTCTACCAACCGAGCTATCCTGACTGCTTCTTCTTTGGACCATAGAAAGGTAGGGGCTGGAAGAACCCTGACGGTAGCCTAGTCCAGGGTTTCCTTAACACGGGTCTCCAGCTGTTTTTTGGACTACAATTCCCATCATCCCTACCCACACTAGCAAAGGATGATGGGAGTTGTAGTCCAGTTGGAGACCCACGTTTGGGAAACCCCTGATCTAGTCCAACCCCCTGTAATACGGAAATAAGCAGCTGCCCCATGCTGGGATCGAACCTGCGACCTTGGCATTCTCAGCACCATGCTTGAACCAACTGAGCTATCCAGGCTAGGAAGAGACTGTGGACGCTTTATATTTTGAGTAGTAGTGGACCTCTGTAGCATTCCACAGGCACTGCAGAGGTGTCTGGAGGTGGTTGGAGGATGGATGGCGTCTAACAGATTGAGGTTGAATCCTGACAAGACAGAAGTACTGTTTTGGGGGGGATGAGTGGGCAGGCGTGGGGGCCTCTTTGGTCCTGACTGGGGTAACTGTGCCTCTGAAGGAGCAGGTGCGCAGCCTGGGAGTCATTTTGGACTCACAGCTGCCCATGGAGGTGCAGGACAATTCTGTGTCCAGGACACCTGTCTCCAAGCTCCATCTGGCCCGCAGATTGGTGCATGCTCTAGTTATCTCCCGCTTGGACTACTGCAATGTGCTCTACATGGGGCTACCTTTGAAGGTGATCCAGAAACTGCAGCTAATCCAGAATGAGGCAGCTAGACTGGTGACTGGGAACAGCCACCGAGGCCACATAAGACCGGTCCTGAAATAGCTACATTGGCTCCCAGTACGTTTCCAAGAACAATTCAAAGTGTTGGTGCTGACCTTTAAAGCTCTAAATGGCTTTAGCCCAGTATACTTGAAGGAGCGTCTCCACCCCCATCCTTCAGCCCGGACACTGAGGTCCAGCTCCAAGGGCCTTCTGGTGGTTCCCTGAGAGAAGGGAGCTTACAGGAAACCAGGCGGAGGGCCTTCTCGGTAGTGGCGCCCGCCCTGTGGAATGCCCTCCTGTCAGATGTCAAGGAAATACACAACTATCTGATTTTTAGAAGACATCTGAAGGCAGCCCTGTTTAGTGAAGTTTATAGTGTTTTTAATATTTTGTTGGAAGCCGCCCAAAGTGGCTGGGGAAAATCAGCCAGATGGGCAGGGTTATTTTTCTATTTATGAATGAAATGTGGGTATGCGGTTCTCAGATTGCTTTCCTTGACACTGCCCATCATGAGCAGTGACCCCCCCCCCGGTGCAGGTTCTTCCATACAGTCCCTCTCCTATGGCTGATCTCTCTCTAGCCACTGACCTGGGTGGGGTCCACTTCCCCCTGGATGATGTTAAGGATGGCGATGTAGCAATGGTTCGTCTGCCGGTCACGTCCCATGGACACCATGACGTTCTTGGGCTGCAGAAGCCGGCGCATCACGTCAAGGACGGTGGTTTTGCGGACGCTGGCAACCTGCAGGGGGGGGGGGAGAGGTCAGTATAGGCCAGTATTGGTAGAGAGGTCAGTATTGGTAGGAGAAATGAAATGTTCATGCCGCACACAGAGAGTGGATCATCACAGCTGGGAAGAATTCTCCATTTCAGGAAGTGTCTTCACCAAGAGGCTATCCTGAAACATTACAGAAGAATCACCCCTAGGTTCCAAGACCATTCGGAAGGAAAATGTTTCAGCCTCCCAGCTTTAGTTAACACGCCTCATACAACATCTCTTTTAATAATAATAATAATAATAATAATAATAATAATAATAATAATAATAATAATAATAAATTTATATCCCGCCCTCCCCAGCCGAAGCCGGGCTCAGGGCGGCTAACAACAATAAAATAATACAATATTCTAAAATCATTTCATTAAAATTAATTCAACTCAAATTGATGGCAACCATTAGACTAAAGTTCAGTGAAGATTGCCAAAGGAGGGAGTCAGGCTGTGCCCCGGCCAAAGGCCTGGTGGAACAGCTCTGTCTTGCAGGCCCTGCGGAAACATGTCAAGTCCTGCAGGGCCCTAGTCTCTTGTGATAGAGCGTTCCACCAGATCGGAGCCACAGCCGAAAAAGCCCTGGCTCTAGTTGAGGCCAGCCTAACCTCTCTGTGGCCTGGGACCTCCAAGATGTTTTTGTTTGAAGACCGTAAGTTCCTCTGTGGGGCATACCAGGAGAGGCGGTCCCGTAGGTACGAGGGTCCTAGGCCGTATAGGGCTTTAATGGTTAAAACCAGCACCTTAAACCTGATCCTGTACTCCACCGGGAGCCAGTGCAGCTGGTATAGCACCGGGTGAATGTGATCCCGCAGTGAGGGCCCCATATGGAGTCTCGCCGTGGCATTCTGCACCCACTGGAGTTTCTGGGTCAGTCTCAAGGGCAGCCCCACGCAGAGCGAGTTTTTCTGATATTTGGGGGAGCAGATTCACCTTGCGCCACCCTGGCTTCCCTTAAGTGACAGAGATAGAAACAGAAAGACCAGCTGCCAGGTCAAGGCCTGTATCTACAGATCAAGGTCAAGAAAACAGGGAGCGAGAGAGCTCTCACACACAGAAGTCGTCACACCCACACCATGCATTTGATACCCTCTTCTGAACTGCCAGCCTCTGCGATCTGCCCTTCTGCATCTTCTCCTGCTGCTTGCGAGGGAAGGGGTGAAAAGGGGAGAAAACATCTGTATTTAGCAGGGTGGGAGTGCTGCCGAAGGGGTCAGCCTCAGGTATTACCCTTCCTTTTTGTTTCTGCGCACCTGCAGGCAGCGATTTTCTCTGGGGAGGACACAGAGGGACACATACCCCTAAATATTTTGTGATCTAACGGAAGAAACTAAAAATTTCCAAAAAAAATAATATTAGTTTCTTCTCTAGCACGGTGAATCGTCAGTTCCGTTGCTACCCCCGATGGCGGCCTCATTCCCTGTCACGGTGTTTCCTGAGTCTCAGACAGAAGCGAGCGTTTAATGTGTGAAGTAGGAGTTGGAATCTAGAACAGCGATGGGTCAGTTTCGGGAAGATGCTCGTGCACACAACCTCGTGCCAATGTGGAGGTTACTGGGAGCTGACAGCTGTGTAATAGGAGGCAATGCATGTTTTTTGTGCTTTTGTCCATTTACTGTATTTTTCGCTCCATAAGACGCACCTAGTTTTTAGAGGGGGAATGCAAGGGAAAAAATTCTTTAAAGGGAGCGCTGAGCAGAGCCCGTATGCATCCCAGGCTCTGCTCAGCTCTCCCTTTCACGAGCCGCGAGATGACGGGCTGCCCTTCTCCCTCCTTGGGGAAAAGCCTGCAAGCGCCGCACACACACACCTCGCAGCTCTTTAAAGGGAGCGAGGCTCTTGGGGTATAGCTGCACGAAGCCTCCGCAGGGCACGGGATGAAGGCTCCCCGTGCCTTGCGGAGGCTTCGCGCGAAGCTATAACAGCTAGAGGAAGCGCTGCGCAGCCCTCCCTCTAGCTGTTCTGGCTTTTGGATAGCCCCGCGAAGCCTCCACAGGGCACGGGGATGAAGGCTCCCTCTAGCTGCTCTGGCTTCTGGGATAGCCGCGCAGCCTGCATTTGCTCCATAAGATGCCCACACATTTCCCCTTACTTTTTAGGAGGGGAAAAGTGTGTCTTATAGAGGGGGAAATACGGTATTTCCCCCGGTTTGAACTAGAAAATGGTGATTTTCTTGAGTCAAAATGAGAGTACCCCTAAGCATTGTTTTAGGAAAAAATCACTGCCCGCAGGCCTCGAACACCATTATAATCATTGCAACCATAGATTGGACACATTCTGACTGCACAGCTCCTAGGATGTGCGATGGCTGGCCATTAAAACAGGAGGGCAGGAGACTGAAGACGGTCTCTTCTCAGACCCCTTGAGGGTGCAGAGGGGGGCGAAGAGCCAGTAATGGTACAAACATGAGAACTCCCATGCTTAGGAGCAGAGGCAGGAAAGCACTTACAGCCTGGTCTGTGGTGAGAGGAGTGTAGCCCGTGATCAGGAAGTGCAATCTGGGAGTGGGAATCAGGGAGGCGATCAGCCCGATCAAGTCATTGTTCATGTAGCCCGGGTAGCGCAACGTGGTGGTGCTGGCAGACATGATGGTGGAGACCTAGCCAAGGAAGCAAAACCAAAACCGTAAGCCAGGGCATGGCTTTTTGCCAACACCAAAAGGAGAACACATTCCTACCTTGGATCCCGAACGCTTTGGTACTCGGACGTTTTGGCTCCTGAACGCCGCAAACCTGGAAGTGGGTGTTCCAGTTTGCGGGCGTTCTTTGGAACCCGAACGTCCGACGGGGCATCCACAGCTTCCTTTTTTAAAATAATTTTTTATTAGAAACTTAAACAAAACATATTATCCAAAAATATCACATCCTTAATTTTCCCAATTTTCCTCCCTCCCCCCAACCTCCCATAAAGGATTCCCCCCCCCGACTCCCCTCAGTTAAAATCTTTGGTTTCTCTGTGGATACTGTTCTCTGCATGTTACAAATTTGTATAAATCCTTAAATTATCCAACTGATTATTGTCAATAAAGAGTTTGTGTTTATTCAAAACCTGCCAGAGTCCAATTCACTTTGTTGTGTCATCAAGTGGTTTGTAAAGGGTTCCCATTCATCTTTGAAATCACACTTGTCCTTGTCCCGTAGCTTATGTGTCAATTTTGCCAGTTCTGCATAATCCATCAATTTCTCTTGCCAGGATATCCGCGGCTTCCGATTGGCTACAGAAGCTTCCTGCAGCCAATCAGAAGCCGCGCCTTGGTTTCCGAATGGAAGTCGAACGGACTTCCGGAATACATTCCGTTCAGCTTCCAAGGTACTGTACTGTTTTCAAGGGGCTCCAGGAAAAGGAACATGTGTCTATTTTCCAGGACCACTTCTCTCAACCTCCTCTCAGAATCCTAAAATATATCAGAATCATAGAGTTGGAAGGGACCACAAAGGTCATCTAGTCCAACCCCAAAGATGCAGCAATCTTTTGCCCAATGTGGGGCTCAAAATCACAACCCTGAGATGCGGAGTCTCCTGCTCTGCTGACTGGGCTATCCCAGGTCCAATGTGGGCGACAAAGCTGAGTCAGAGGGAGATGTGCCAGCGCTAAGAGTTTATTCCAAATACTTCCAAGTTTAGAAAATAAATGGAGCCAAAATGTAGTTGCTAGCCTTTCCTGGGATGCAAATGTTGGGCTTGGACGTATGAGAACCAGGTTAACCAGACATTCTATTCCATCTCTGGAATAAGGCAATTAATCTTGCAAGATGTAATAGCACTCTTCAATTAACTACACACAACCCAACACAATCCAGTAAATACACCCAAATACTCAAACTTGCAGAGAACATGAGAAAAACCAATAGCTGCAAACGAGAAATGCCCAACGCTGAAATCTGAAAAAGAGGAGTTTGCTTATTTCTAGCGAGTGAATAAAGGTAAAGGGACCCCGGCCATTAGGTCCAGTCGTGACCGACTCTGGGGTTGCGGCGCTCATCTCGCTTTATTGGCTGAGGGAGCCGGCGTACAGCTTCTGGGTCATGTGGCCAGCATGACTAAGCCGCCTCTGGCGAACCAGAGCAGCGCACAGAAACACCCTTTACCTTCCTGCCAGAGCGGTACCTATTTATCTACTTGCACTTTGACGTGCTTTTGAACTGCTAGGTGGGCAGGAGCAGGGACTGAGCAACGGGAGCTCACCCTGTCGCAGGGATTCGAACTGCTGACCTTCTGATTGGCAAGTCCTAGGCTCTGTGGCTTAACCCACAGCGCCACCCGCGTCCCAGCAAGTGAATAGGGTGGGGCGAAAATGTCATTTGGGTCAAGTTCATTTGAAGCCCACACTTTTATTTGCCTGAAAACATTACGTGCCACTTTTCATGAGCACATTTTTCTTTAAAGTGGCATACAGTTGCCATTTTTAAAAGGGCCTGCGGAACCAAAGTTATAGTAAACAGCAGATTTAAATTCCCTGCCCTGTATTTTGACGTCACTTTAACCCCCAGCCTTCCTTCTTCAGAGGCTTGGGGGTGGGGACAACATCTTCTTCTCCCATCATCCCTGCTTACTCACCAGCTGGTTAATTTGGGAAAAGGTGGGATTCTGGATATGTAGTCTGTCAGTCGCAATGCGGTTCAGGGCTGTGTTGTCTAGAACCACCTATCAAAGGGGAGGCAGGGGTTAAGAAGCAAAGGATGAGTACATACGGTGAGGGAGGGCATCCCTCTGCCCGCTTAATAATAATAATAATTTATTTTTTATACCCCGCCCATCTGGTTGGGCTTCCCCAGCCACTCTGGGCGGCTTCCAACCAAATATTAAAATACAGTAATACATCAAACATTAAAAGCTTCCCTAAACAGGGCTGCCTTCAGGTGCTTCTAAAAGTCTGATAGTTGTTGTTCTCTTGGACATCTGGTGTTCCACAGGGCAGGTGGCACCACAGAGAAGGCCCGCTGCCTGGTTCCCTGTAGCTTGGCTTCTCGCAGTGAGGGAACCACCAGAAGGCCCTCAGCGCTGGACCTCAGTGTCCAGGTAGAACGATGGGAGTGGAGACGCTCCTTCAGATGTAATGGACACACAATGTTCCAATTCCACCCCACATCCCCATTTGTTTCTGGACTGCTCTCAGCTGAATTCTCAGCCACGTTACAGGACTAACTGACGTGGAGATACTAGGGAACGGCATATAAAACAACAATGGAAGCTCAGGAGACACCCAGAAGCTCCCTGACTCTGACTGTGTTGCCGTACGACCAGCGAAACCTTAAAAAAATACCAACCAACTCTATGGAAATTGTTCCCGTGGTCCACCTCTCCATACACAATGGTACCTTGGTTGTCGAACAGCTTGGCTCCCTAACAAATCGGCTCCTGAACGCAGCAAACCCGGAAGTGAGTGTTCCGGTTTGCGAACGCTTTTCGGAAGCCAAATGTCTGACGCAGCTTCCGATTGACTGGTTTTCAAACCATTTCGGGAGTCGAATGGACTCCTCCTGGAACGGGTTAAATTCGAGAACCAATGTACCACTGTATTTAAGAATAGGGTGTTAGGCTTCTCAGCTCTACTACTGAGACCTGGGGGGCAAGGGAAGGGAGGAAGGGAGTTTTGTCTTCCCCACCCCCCATGGCACCCCCAATTTTGCCCCCCTTACCACACAGTCGGCATTCTGTGTCAGCCGCTTGAGGGTCAGGAGAGAGTTGTACGGCTGAACAACCACATCGCTCATCTCATCTTGGTTGGGAAAGACCGAGTATGTCTGCACCAGCTTCTTGGGGTACCTGCGAGGAGAGAGATGGCCGCTTCAGTAAAGACAAACATCCTGTATCTCTGTGCTTTTGCAGGACTCGTTTCTGTGGCCACAGCGCCAAGGTGTGCAAGACGACCCGGTAACTATTTTAGGAGATTAGATGTGCTACTGGGCTGAGGCCTAATCAGATGTTGGCGTGATGAGCCTTGTGCGGTATCTTACTGACTCCTGGGAGAGTCCGTTAACAATTTATACTTTACTCTTGGCTTCTTCCCCTGCCAGATAAATTTAGATATATATTTTTGCCATTCCTTGAAGTGTCCTGCGCCGCTGATTACGGGTATCGATTGGAACAAAGATAACATTCTTGGCAATACATTCATTTTTATTACTGATATCCTCTCCCACGGAGATAAATTCATCCTTCCCCATACCTCCAAATTTTTATTTATTTCTTTCCAGGTATTTGTATAGTTATCCTTAAAGATATTTATATTCTTAGCTGTCAACCACACTCCTAAGTATTTGACATTCTCCTCTGTTATCAATTCTGTAATTTGTTGTAGGTCTTTTTTATATTGTTCTGCCACATTTTGCACCAACATTTTCATTTTAATTTTTTTTAACTTGAAACCCGCTACCTGGCCAAACTCACAAATCTTATCCAAGACCCGTGGTATACCAACCATCAGGTCTTCCACAGTAATCACAAGTCATCTGCATGCTTTACTTCCCACTGAGAGGTAGAGGAAGATTTAATGGAGTGGGACAAACATGTCGTTTTTTCAAGTACAGTGGTACCTCGGGTTAAGAACTTAATTCTTTCTTGAGGTCTGTTCTTAACCTGAAACTGTTCTTAACCTGAAGCACCACTTTAGCTAATGGGGCCTCCTGCCACTGTGCGATTTCTGTTCTCATCCTGAGGTAAAGTTCTTAACCCAAGGTACTATTTCTGGGTTAGTGGAGTCTGTAAGCTGAAGCGTATGTAACCTGAAGCGTATGTAACCCAAGGTACCACTGTAATACTATGGGGCACAAGTACATGAGTTCTTATTAGACTTCTTATTAGACTGTATTTATTTCCCACGATTTGAACTAGAAAATGATGATTTTCTTGAGTCAAAATGAGATTACAGTGGTACTTCGGGTTAAGTACTTAATTCGTTCCTGAGGTCCGTACTTAACCTGAAACTGTTCTTAACCTGAAGCACCACTTTAGCCAATGGGGCCTCCCGCTGCTGCCGCACTGCCGGAGCACGATTTCTGTTCTCATCCTAAAGCAAAGTTCTTAACCCAAGGTACAATTTCTGGGTTAGCGGAGTCTGAAGCATATGTAACCTGAAGCGTATGTAACCCGAGGTACCACTGTACTACAATCGTGTGGGGAAATCACAGTCCACCAATTTCGGCAAAAACCAAGAAGTTGCCGCTTTAAAACATAATGAAAATTAACCACAACCAAGGAGTGTTTACTTGGGGCGTTATTTCCAAGACCAAAGGGCAGGAGTCAAGTAAAGGCTGTGGCTCCGTCCCCTTCCTCGCAATTTCTGAAAATCTTGCAAGGATACGGGCTCGCAAATCGCTACGTGTCGACGCCAGAGAGATGCGGTTTGCTTTAGCAAAAGCTCAAGAACATTCCTTGCCTGTGGTGGCAGGCTGATCTCAGCCTCTTCCCCCCGTTACAAGTCACAACTTCACCAGCTCCAAGGCTTGCCCAAGCTGGTGTCTGGGTGGGGCAGGCCTGACTCTGAGTCAGCCGGGCGTCTTACTCATCCGCTGGGCTGCTTGCTCTCCAAAATAGCCTGCCCTGGCTGCATCGCCTACCGCTCCCCCAGTGGTGTGTGCATATGGGTCCATGCATGTGTGGGGTTTTTTGTGCCATTGCTCACCTGTCATTTAATCTCTCCAGGAGGTAAGAGCCCAGACCAGAGCCTGTCCCACCGGCGATGGAATGGCACAGGACAAAACCCTGGAGGAAAGAACGACGTGCAACAGAAAATATGTCAATGCACATTACAACTGTCAGGCCAAAGGACAATCGAAGCCACTGTCTGTACTCAACAAGGGACGCGGGTGGCGCTGTGGTCTAAACCACTGAGCCTCTTGGGCTTGCTGCTCGGAAGGTCGATGGTTCGAATCCCTGTGACGGGGTGAGCTCCCGTTGCTCGGTCCCTGCTCCTGCCCACCTAGCAGTTCAAAAGCACGTCAAAGTGCAAGTAGATAAATAGGTACTACTGTGGTGGGAAGGTAAATGGCGTTTCCGTGCACTCTGGTTTCCATCACGGTGTCCCGTTGCACCAGAAGAAGTTTAGTCCTGCTGGCCACATGACCTGAAAAGCTGTCTGTGGACAAATGCCAGCTCCCTCAGCCTGAAAGTGAGATGAGCGCAAAAACCCCAAAGTCACCTTTGACTGGACTCAACCATCCAGGGGTCCTTTATCTTTACCTGTACTCAACAGGTGAAGGATGGTTGAACTAGCCCCCTTTTTAAAAAAACTGCCACACTGTGTTCATTGAGTTTCCATGAAAATTCAGAAAACGCTGCTGCCCAATTGCTTTCTGCATTACCGTCTTGTAACCTTTTCAGTCCTGATTGGTGCCATTTTAAAAAATAGAATAAAAAGCAAATCTGAAACAGTGGACCGTATGGAAGGATTCCTTTGTTTTTTAGCTGCAACCTTATTCCTTGCCCTCACTACTTTTATTTTATTGTAAAACCTCCCCCTGCGTTTGTTTGTATGGGATTTCCTGCTTTTATTCGTTATTAATTCCAACTGATCTGTCCACTGCGTCGATGTTGACCTTAGGATTATTTTTAGCGGAGATCAATTGTTTCGATATTGTATGGATAAACGGCTACTTTGGGGTTTGTGAGTTTTTTTGTTAACCTTTTGCATACTTTGTATTTCTACAAGCCGGCTTGAGTCTTCTCGAGACAGGCGACAGATAAATTTAAGAACAACACAACATCTGCAGCTCAAACGCCCCAGGAGATTTGCCGCACCCCTGTCCCCTAACCCAAATTGTAACCATGTTCTTCAATGTTGCCTGAAAAAACAGAGTGGATTACATAAATCTGTTGGGGAGTCAAAAGAAGAAAAGGACCTTGAAACCTGTTTTCAATTCAGAATGCAGACTTATAATTTACAGGTTAGGAGAAAAACAAAGAATTTATTTATGTACGCTACAACAGTGGCAAGAGTCTTGTTAGCACAAGGATGGAAGAATGAGGAAATCCCAACGAAAGAACAGTGGCAAGAAAAAATGATGAGTTATGCAGAATTGGCTAAATTGACATACAAACTGCGAGAGAAGGACAACGGTGACTTTAAGGAAGAATGGGAACTTTTTACAAAGTATCTAAAAAGACACCAAAATGAACTGGACTCCTTGGCAGGTTTTGACTTCCGGAATGGATTAAGTTTGAGAACCAAGGTACCACTGAATATGGAGAGAAAGAGAGAGGGAGGGAGAGATGGAAAGAGAGAGACAAAATCAACTTCCCCATATTAGAGAGAGAGAGAGAGAGAGAATTAACTTTTCCTTAATTCCAGAAATTTACTGAGCCTAATTGAGCTGCTTTAAAACAACAACAACAACAACTTTTCTTCCTTTAATCTACAAGGCAATGCATGTGTGCGTAGTGGAATCTCATACAAGCAGAAAACACTAGCTTATTTTTGGACAGCCCTCTGTCAAGACACCTGATCACTCAAGCTTGGCATGAGAGGGAATAGCAACAGTTTCTAGCTTCCTAAGGGATTCAAAGCAGTATACAGTGGTGCCCCGCAAGACGAATGCCTTGCAAGACGAAAAACTCGCTAGACGAAAGAGTTTTCCGTTTTTTGAGTCGTTCCGCAAGACGAATTTCCGTACGGGCTTGCTTCGCAAGACGAAACGTCTTATGAGTTCTTGCGAGTTTGTTTCCTTTTTCTTAAAGCCACTAAGCCGTTAATAGCCGCTAAGCCGCTAATAGCCGTGCTTCGCAAGACGAAAAAACCGCAAGACTAAGAGACTCGCGGAACAGATTAATTTCGTCTTGCGAGGCACCGCTGTACCTGGAGGATTTCCAAAAAGTCAAGTCCCAGGAAGAAGCTAACCAGACCACAGATTGGACACTGATAGCTAAAGGAAGTAACAAGGTGTCGCATTGAATAGAACTGCCATCCTTGACTGTGAAGCAGAAAAGCGTCTCTCTCGTTTTACTAGTGTCAGTGGCACGCAAGCAGCCGGAGACAGACAAATCTCCAAGGTGTAAGTCTGTACCTAGAAGCAGCAGCCGAGCAAAAGTCTGAACTCCTCTGGAGGGAGGTGCCCAGAGAGGGCGGCTGCTGCTGAAATCTGCCAGGCTGGCTGCCAAGATAGGTCATGCCTCGTTGCAGCTGCCAGCGGAACAGCAAGAGTAACCTAGTGGATTAAAATGAAAGGGATCTGGGGGAGTTAAAAAGAATTTTAAAAAAATTGTTTCTTCCTACGAACAAGAGTGACACACAGCTGTTTGCGAGAGCTGGTGCAGCCTCGTATACAAGGCCAGAAACATCACCAACCATAGTTTTACCAGTCTACTGTTTTTACCTTCTACCAAGCAGGCTCTGTCCCTCCTCAGCCAGCTCTACATGGGGCTACCTTTGA
This sequence comes from Podarcis liolepis, assembly GCF_965112155.1. Taxonomy (NCBI): domain Eukaryota; kingdom Metazoa; phylum Chordata; class Lepidosauria; order Squamata; family Lacertidae; genus Podarcis; species Podarcis liolepis. The sequence continues at coordinate 43,377,248 of NC_139573.1, read as the reverse complement.
AGGTGACCCGGAAACTACAACTAATCCAGAATGCGGCAGCTAGACTGGTGACTGGGAGTGGCCGTCGGGACCACATAACATCGGTCCTGAGAGATCTGCATTGGCTCCCAGTACGTTTCCGAGCACGATTCAAAGTGTTGGTGCTGACCTTGAAAGCCCTAAACGGCCTCAGCACACTAGACCTGAAGGAGCATCTCCACCTCCATCCTTCAGCCCGGACACTGAGGTCCAGCTCCGAGGGCCTTCTGGTGGTTCCCTCACTGTGAGAAGTGAGGTTACAGGGAACCAGGCAGAGGGCCTTCTCGGTAGTGGCACCCGCCCTGTGGAACGCCCTCCCATCAGATGTCAAGGAAATAAACAACTACCTGACTTTTAGAAGACATCTGAAGGCTGCCCTGTTTAGTGAAGTTTTTAATGTTTGACTGTCCATCGTGTTTTTTATATTCTATTGTGAGCCGCCCAGAGTGGCTGGGGAAACCCAGCCAGATGAGCAGGGTACAAATAAATTAATAAATAATAATAATAATAATAATAATAATAATATTTCAGCGCTGGCTGTGGTCATCAAAGGGGTGGACTGAGGTCTAGCCAAATGCTAGGAGCTCATCTCCTGCAGTTTTTTCTTAATACAGTGGATGCTCAGGTTGCGAACGTGATCCGTGCAGGAAGCGCATTTGCAACCCGCAATGTTCGCAACCTGCAGCGGTGCATCTGCGCACACGCGGGTTGCGATTTGGCACTTCTGTGCATTTGCAAAGCGCGATTTAGCGCTTCTGCGCATGCATGGCCGCCCAAACTCGGAAGTAACCCGTTCCGGTACTTCCGGGTTTCGGCGTTCCATAACCCGAAAAAACACAACCTGAAGCGTCTGTAACCCAAGGTATGACTGTAGTTCAGTTGTCAGTGAGAGGGTTTTTAATGCTTTGCTTTTCACCGTTTCCCACATTTGAACAGCTTCCTCTACTCCCAAGCTGCTACTTGTCCAATGGGGTAAGGCACACATAAACCTGAATGGTATTTTTACGTCCTCCCCCAAAGTGCAAATTATTAGCTGGGGGTGAGCTGCAATTTAGATAAGGAAAAATCTGCGGGGGGGGGTGTTTGACGTTTGCCTCCTAGGTGGGTCATAAGGAAAGGGTTAAAATGGGTGTGATGTGATTGGCCAGTGAGAATGCAAGGGGGGAGTAAAAGTTAAGAGCGGGAGGTTTTGAAAGTCAGTTGAGGTTTGGGAGTTGGAGAAGAAAGAGGGAGGAATAGGCAGTGGGTTGGTCGAGTTGTACTGTGAGAGAGTGAGAGGAATTGTTAGGTGGAGTCAGATAGATGGTTGGAATAATCAGTATGGAGTTGTTAGGAACTAAGTTTAAGAAACTGACAAGAGAAAAATAAACTGCTTGTTCCTGCATTTACAAATAAACTTGATTATTTGTTAATGTTAACAACTGTCTGGACTCTGTGTGTCCCCGTGAGAAGCGGGGTGGTGGCAGCGAAGAAAGCACTCACAGTGGTGGCACAGGGTCAACAGACCGTCAAACGTCCGGGGGCCCTGTGTGATTACCACAGGGTGTTAAAACATATTTTCCTTGAGCCACTCCTTCAATTGGCCACCTACCTCTGTAGCTCCTTTGAGCTAAACAAAGGAGGAGAGGGAACACACAGGAGAGTCTGTCACAAATCTCTGCCACAAACTGACCGAGTGATCTTCTTTGAGCAGTTATCTCTACCACTCAGCCTAACGTGGGTCGCATGGTTGTTGCGAGAATAAAAAAAAGGGATGGTGATGAAAGCCACACCCACATATCCCAGCTTGTGCTCTTTGGAAGAAAGGCAGAATTTAAACAAAAAACAACAATGCAATTATTTAGTGATGTGGATTAAAAGATAGCCAAATTTAGCCCGCCTGTAAGTGAGTTGTTGTTGTCGTTTAGTTGTGTCCGACTCTTCGTGACCCCATGGACCAGAGCACGCCAGGCGTGAGTTGGAAGTTTGTTTTTGAAGAGCAAAATACAGGGGGTGGAGGTGGAGAACTATTGAGCTATTTTGGAACAAGCATGCAGGGAAAGGCCTCAAAGAGGGACAAAAGCAGTTATACAGTGGTACCTCTGGTTGCGAACGGGATCCGTTCTGGAGGCCCATTCGCAACCTGAAAAGAACACAACCGCGATTCACTGCTTCTGCACATGCGTGTCATTTTGTGTGTCTGCGCATGTGCGAGCGGCGAAACCCAGAAGTAACCCGTTCCAGTACTTCCAGGTCGCCGTGGGATGCAACCTGAAAATGCTCAACCTGAAGCAAACGTAACATGAGGTGTGACTGTATCCCTGCTAATGATTTGGAACAAACGGACTGGAATCCGTCTGGAAAGAAACAGCTGCTTCCAACAGAAAAGTCTAGGGAAACAGTCCGGCCTCCCTGGACCAGCAAAATGCCAGCCCTAGCTGTGTTTTGGACAGTCCTGAAGCCAGTCCCTCCCTCCTTGCTTCTTAAGGTTTATCTTACCTCTAAGCTGTCACTGCCGTCAGCTTCTCTGTCAATAATGTCAAATATATCTTCATGGATCTTTTCTCCCTGAGGAAAGAATCGCAAAACAAAGCCAAATATTTATCCTCCATTTGACTTTTTAAGCTGATAGAAAATTAGAAAACTATGAAACTAAACCCTACTGTTGATTATATCTTCCATTCAAGCAGTTAAAAACTATGAGACATGATGCTATTTTGAAGGGGGTATCTTTGCCCCCCGTCAAAAGGAACCAAGGCTGTTTCCATACCTGAGCCAGCAATAACCAGGTATGGAAACAGCAAAAATTGCCTACAATAGAAGAATGGCAGTACAAGGTTATGGAGTTCGCAGAAATAGCCAAATTAACAGCAAAAATTCGGCATCGGGGGATGAAACATATCAAAAAGAATGGGGAAAATTTACGTTATATATAGAGATGATGATGTGAAATAGGGAAACCAGTAGAATGAAAATAATATCTCATAACGGGAAAATACAAGAAATTTACTGGATAATAATATCAAAATGAACTAAAAATGTATATTAGGATTATTATTGAACAATATTTGTAAATGAATATAGACAGACGGCAAGAATTTGTATACATAGAAAGATTTATTTGTTTACGGACATTTAATGGAAAAAATGAAGAAGAACAATCTTGTGGAAAATGGACAAAGACAATGCGAAAAGTCAAAGAGGACACAAAAAAGCCAGAAGAAGGAAGGAGGGAAGTCAGTTCGGGAGAGCAAGAACAAATGTGAAATATAATGTATGTGTATGTACAGTATGTAACAAAAATTCAATAAAGATCATCTGGGGGGGGAAAAGGAACCAAGCCGCTCAGCTCCTAGTTCCATGACCTTCTTACCTGTGAAAAGCCACTCGCCCAGTTATTCCCAGCCCCGCCACCATGCTCAGACAGGTATATGTTTTCTGGGTTGTACAGGTTGGCATATGGAGAGTTCAGGATGGAGTGGATCACTCGTGGCTCCAGGTCTAGGAGGACGGCTCGCGGGATATAGTGTTCATCGTCTGCCTGTTAACAGGAAACGCAAGCACCTTGAACCAAAAGGACAACGGCACCAAAAAAAGCACTCTGCCCCTTCCAGGAATTTTCTGCCGGCAAACCTGTAATCTTAAAATGAGCGACACATAGAGGGCACAGTGGATGCGCCTTAGCAGTTGCTGTTATTCTGTTTTTTTTTAATAAAAAATGGTTTCATATTTCAATAAAATAAACATATTCAAAAAGACGCAATGTACAGGCATAATAACCACTTACAGCGGCACCTCAGGTTACATATGCTTTGGGTTACATACGCTTCAAGTTACAGATTCCGCTAACCCAAAAATAGTATCTCAGGTTAAGAACTTTGCTTCAGGATGGGAACAGAAATCGTGCTCCGGCGGCACAGCAGCAGCGGGAGGCCCCATTAGCTAAAGTGGTGCTTCAGGTTAAGAACAGTTTCAGGTTAAAAACTAACCTCTGGAACGAATTACAGTGGTGCCTCGCAAGACGAAATTAATTCGTTCCGCAAGTTTTTTCTTCTTGCGAGTTTTTCGTCTTGCGAAGCACGGTTTCCCATAGGAATGCATTGAAAATCAATCAATGCGTTCCTATGGAGACCGTCCGGGGACAGAGGGGACCTGTTTTAAAGCAAGGGAAGGGGCAGCGGGGAGAATCGCTTCTCCCCGTTGCCGCCCCTTGGTTCAAAAGGGGTCCGGGGACAGAGGGGAAGGCGCGCGCGCGCCTTCCCGTCTGTCCCCGGAGATTGCGGGGCTGGCAATGGGGAGAAGCGATCTTCTCCCCGCCGCCCCTTGCTTCAGAAGAGGTCCGGGGTGCGGGGGCAAGCTTCGTTTTGCGAAGCAAGCCCATAGGGAAATTCGTCTTGCGAAGCAACTCGAAAACGAAAAAACCTTTCGTCTTGCGAGTTTTTCGTCTCACGAGGCGTTCGTCTTGCGGGGCACCACTGTAAGTACTTAACCAGAGGTACCACTGTAGTTTGCTTTATTTGCCCAGATACCATACGGCCTCGGCCCAGTATACCCGAAGGAGCATCTCTACCCCTATCGCTCAGCCCAGCCACTGAGGTTCAGCTCAGAGGGCCTTCTGGTGGTTCCCTCATTGCAAGAAGTGAGGCAACAGGGAACCAGGCAGAGGGCCTTTTTGGTAGTGGCACCCGCCCTATGGAGCAGCCTCCCGTCAGATGCCAAGGAAATAGACAACTGACTTTTAGAAGACATCTGAAGGGAAGTTTTTAATGTTTGATGTCTTACTGTGTTCTAATGGAAGCCGCCCAGAGTGGCTGGGGCAACCCAACAAGAGGGGAGGTGCCGTATTTTTCGCCCTATAGGACACACTTTTTCCCCTCCAAAAATGAAGGGGAAATCTGGGCGCGTCCTATGGGGCGAATGCAGGCTTTCGCTGAAGCCTGGAGAGCAAGAGGCATTGGTGTGCATCGACCCCTCTCGCTCTCCAGGCTTCAGGAAGCTATCCGCAAGCCTTGGGAGCCCGGCAGGAGTGCCCGCCGGGCTCACAAGGCTTGGGGCGGCAGCCTGCAGCCCGAAGCACGGGGCGCACTGCGGAGCACACCCTGTGCTTCGGCCAGATGTCCACAAGCCTTGCGCGCCCGGCAGGAGGTCCCGCTGGGCGCGCAAGGCTTGGGGCGGCAGCCTGTTCTGGGGGCTGGGGTCGGGGGAAGCTCGGGCTTCCCCCGCTCCAGCCCCGCGCCTGGGGGGGGAATAATTTTCTCCCCCTTTATTTCCCCCCCCCCAAATCTAGGTGCGTCCTATGGGCCGGTGCGTCCTATAGGGCGAAAAATACGGTATATAAATAAATTATTATTATTATTACTACTACTAGCTATTCTGCCTGCTTGCTATGACACTTATCCTATCACTTTACTCTTGGCTGCCATGTCCAGTTCCCACTCGTAGCAGAGCATTTTGTTCATTGCAGAATCAGAGGGAGGCTACCTCCCCTCAGAACCCACAAGGCAGAGGGAATAGAAGCCTATTGTACCTGGTAGAAGAAGACATCTTTTCGGTCAGTGCCCTCGGTGGCAAACTCCTCCACAATGCCCTCGGGGCTGATGCCATGCTCTGCGCACAGCTGCTTCCAGAATTCAAAGCCAACTGCAACAGGAACAAAAGCATCAAGGTGGTAATAATAATAATAAAAATAATTTATTATTTGTACCCTGCCTTGCCATCAAGTACAAAGGAAGGTAAGACATCACCCTACTACTAAGGGGGAAATAATGTGTGTGCAGCGAGAGCCAGTGTGGTGTAGTGGTTAAGAGCAGTAGTCTCGTAATCTGGTGAACTGGGTTCGATTCCCCACTCCTCCACATGCAGCCGCTGGGTGACCTTGGGCCAGTCACACTTCTCTGAAGTCTCTCAGCCCCACTCACTTCACAGAGTGTTTGTTGTGGGGGAGGAAGGGAAAGGAGAATGTTAGCCACTTTGAGACTCCTGAAGGGGAGTGAAAGGCGGGATATCAAATCCAAACTCTTCTTCTTCTTCTTCTGTCCCACAGAATTTTGATGATACAATACTAGCCCATGAAAATAAACCCATGAAGTTACTAGCTTGCTTAAAAAAGCAAAACAAAAAACTAGCCTGCATTGGGGGGGGCACTGCAGAGGAGGAACAGTGAGTTGCATACCTTTATAAGTTTAATAAAAAAAGAAATGAAATATGCATCATCTTTGGTGCAAAAATGGTCCTCAGGCAGGAGGCAAGGAGCCTGAGGTATTCTACCTGCTGCACATCACAGTGCCAGTCCCCCCCCCCCCCAATTCCACAGGGACTAGCAGCCGTGGCAACACAAGAGAGTCAGAAACTCAGCCCATGCGCTGTTTTTTTACCGGTCCTCCTTTCCTCCACTCCCAGCCCCACCACATTCTCCCTTCTAACGAAATGGCAGGTGCCGTGCTGTTTATTTCCTTGTAATTATTGGTGTGGCTTTAATAGATTTATACATATAGGTTTAATTCGAGCAATTCTTTATTTTAATGATTTGTGTTTCCTCTTCCCCGTCCCCCCACCCCTACAGCTGCTCTGTGTTCAGGCTGTTCTTGATTTTATCTGTAAGCCACCCCGAGTCCCTGTTCAGGGGGAAAGACATGGTCTTAAATAAATATACGGTGGAGCAGGAGACCCTTAGTCTCAGGGGTCGTGAGTTCAAGCCCCATGTCAGGCAAAAGTATACCTGAAGGGACGTCTCCACCCCCATTGTTCAGCCTGGACACTGAGGTCCAGCTCCGAGGGCCTTCTGGCGGTTCCCTCCCTGCAAAAAGTGAAGCTACTGGGAACCAGGCAGAGGGTCTTCTCGGTGGTGCCCTGTGAAATGCCCTCCCATCAGATGTCAAGGAAATAAACAACTATCTGACTTTTAGAAGACATCTGAAGGCAGCCCTGTTTAGGGAAGTTTTAAATGTCTGATGTTTTATTTTATTTTTAATATTTTGTTGAAAGCTGCCCAGAGTGGCTGGGGAAACCCAGCCAGATGGGTGGGGTATAAAGAAATAAATAATAATAACAACAACAACTACAGTGGTACCTCGGGTTAAGTACTTAATTCGTTCCGGAGGTCTGTACTTAACCTGAAACTGTTCTTAACCCGAAGCACTACTTTAGCTAATGGGGCCTCCTGCTGTTGCTGCGCTGCCGGAACACGATTTCTGTTCTCATCCTGAAGCAAAGTTCTTAACCCAAGGTAATATTTCTGGGTTAGCAGAGTCTGTAACCTGAAGCGTCTGTAACCTGAAGTGTATGTAACCCGAGGTACCACTGTATTATTATTATTATTATTATTATTATCATCATCATTATTATTCCTGCATTGCAGAAGGGCTGGACTAGATGGCCCTTGGCGTACCTTCCAAATCTTCAACTCAAGTGCCTAGTCCTCAACACTTTTCCGGCCCCGCCCCAATAGAACGCGGCCAACGCCAGGCCCCGCCCCTTTAGAACCTTCGCTGTCCCCACTCCTCCCTCCCCCGCCCTGCGCGTTTTCCATAGACCTCCCCCGCATCCCGGCCTTACTTTGGTTGCCGCATTGCCCCAGCTGCAGAGTGATGATCTCCCGCGGCATGGCGGCTCCGGCCCCAGGCCCCTGCTCCTCCCGGGCGTCCCCTTCTTAAAAAATAAATAAAAAGGAAAATAAATGCCGTTTGCAGCCCCGCTACGCTTCTTCCCGCCTTCACCTCCTCCTCACACCCTATGAATCCGGTATATAAATATATATATTTGTCTTCCCTTGGCAACGCGCGTGCGCCGAAACGGCAGGAAGCGCGCTTTCCGTACGGCAAGATGGCGCCGCCCTATGTTGTCGCCGGTATGGGGGCGGCCATGCGAGTGTGCGAGAGGCGGCGGCGGCGGTAGTGCCGCTGCCTCTGCGGTGTCCGTTGGTGACGGAGAACGATGATCCTCCTCCGCTATCCGCGGGTCTCCCGGTGACGCTGGGCAGAGAGGAAGGATGGAGGCCGAGGCGGCGGTGGCCGGAGGAGGCGGCGGCGGCCGGAGCGGCGAAGGTTCCCTCAGCGTTGGCGGCGGCGGCGCCCAGGCCCCGGCGGCGTCGGAGCGGGAGCGGCGGGTGCGCGCGCTGAGCGCCTACCTGAAGGGCCGCCTGGGGCCTTACGAGCCGGCGCTGAGCGCCCTGCAGGCCACGCTCGTCTGGGAGAGGCCGGCGAGGAGCGCGCTGGGCTGGGCCGGAGCTCACGCCGCCTTCGGGTGCGAGGGGCTGAGGGGGGTCAGGAAAAGGGGCCTCTGGGAGGGATGAAGGAGGCGAGGGGACGCGGGCGGGAAACGGGCTTGACGGGGGGTGAAGCTTTTCCTTCTCCGGCGGTGCTTCTGAGCAGTACCTGAAGTAACAAATCATGAGGGAATATCCTTTTCAGGGGTTTGCTTTTGTTTTGGCGGCGGGGGGGTGTCGGGTACCTTGTTTCGTAAAGGCATAGAATTGCAGGCTTGGGAAGGATCCTGAGGGTCATCTAGTCCCACCCCCTACAATACATGAATCCCCCCCCCAAAAAAAGGGGGGCTGGAACCCACGACTCTGGCATTAACCCAGCCAAATGGCAAGGTATAAAAAAATCATTACTGTATTATTATTATTATTATTATCATCATCATCAAGAGGCTCCTGCTTTTCAGACTGAGCTGTCCCAGGTTGTTGTTGATTGTTTATTAGCACTATCTGAAGTAATAAGTTATCTAGGTCAAGGGAAGTAATAGTGCCACTGTATTCTGCTCTGGTCAGACCTCACCTGGAGTACTGTGTCCAGTTCTGGGCACCACAATTCAAGAAGGACACTGACAAACTAGAACGTGTCCAGAGGAGGGCAACCAAAATGGTCAAAGGCCTGGAAACGATGCCTTATGAGGAACGGCTAAGGGAGCTGGGCATGTTTAGCCTGGAGAAGAGGAGGTTAAGGGGTGATATGATAGCCATGTTCAAATATATAAAAGGATGTCACATAGAGGAGGGAGAAAGGTTGTTTTCTGCTGCTCCAGAGAAGCGGACACGGAGCAATGGATCCCAACTGCAAGAAAGAAGATTCCACCTAAACATTAGGAAGAACTTCCTGACAGTAAGAGCTGTTTGACAGTGGAATTTGCTGCCAAGGAGTGTGGTGGAGTCTCCTACTTTGGAGGTCTTTAAGCAGAGGCTTGACAACCATATGTCAGGAGTGCTCTGATGGTGTTTCCTGCTTGGCAGGGGGTTGGACTCGATGGCCCTTGTGGTCTCTTCCAACTCTATGATTCTATGATTCATTGAGTGGCGTGGAAGCAGGCTGCATACCTCTTTTGAAATACTCTATTAGCTTCGTTTCACAGAACTGCAGAGTTGGAAGGGATCCCGGGGGTCATCTAGTCCAGCCCCCTGCAACGCAAGAATATTTTGCCCGAGGTGGGGCTCAAACCTAAGATGAGGGGGCTCATACTCTACCAACAGAGCTATCCCTGGTTGTTATTTATTATAATTACAATTATATGCTTATTTATACTGTACCCCCACCTTTTCCCCCTGACTACAAGGGACTACCAGGTGGGCTATCCTGCCTTACAACAGGTGGCTTAAACTCTCCCAATGAAATGAGTCTCTGAAGAGGAATATCCATTATGTTTTTTATGAAGCATTATGGTATTCTGGTTAAAAGGATGGCTTATGTGGCAGCCTTGGTGGGCACTGGTCTCAAGTGCTTTGTCAGGGAGCCTGGCCTAGTGGCTAGGAAGAAAGGGACTTGCTGGAGGATGGTCCATTTGGGGAATGGGACACTGCGCCACCAACCTCAGGCTGGCCTCAGTCAGCTGCCACTACCACCCCATCACCCTTCTTACCACCAGTCCAGGGGTTGGCAGCTTCCTGGAGAATTTGTAGAAGTCATAGAATCATGGAATTGTAGGATTGAAAGGGACCAGTCCAGCCCCTGCAATGGTGTTCCCATGCAATGGAGGAATCTTTTGCCCAATGTAGGACTCGAATCCAAGATCCTGAAATCAAGAGTCTCGTGCTCTAGCAATTGACCTATTGTTGGGGCCAATATGCTATTGCCCTTGCTAATTCCTCCTGTTTGCATGCCTGTTGTCAGTTTTGATTAAAAAAGCAAAAAGTAATGGACTGAGGAAGAGCTCCTCTCTCCACCCTCCATTGTGAAGACAATTCTGCTTGCTAGCTAGCTTGCATCTAGTGTTTTGACATCTAGTGTATGGGATAAAACATCTAGTGTATGGGATAAAAGTATTTATGGCAATAGAAGCCTTCATTGTGTCCAAAAGTGAGATTTGAACTGATCTTATTTTTGCTTTAGTTTTTTCTTAGCCAGAAAGTTCATGTGTACTCTTAGAGACTTAGACCCAAGGGAAAAGGTTGCCGGCAGAAGTCATTGCCTAGATCTGTTTTATAATGTGGGTTTGTTAGGCAGGTTGGAGCATGCTGAATTGACAGAGTTCAGTTGCTCTCTGTTATGAATCATGAGGGCTAGTGATGGGTGTGCTGGCCAACCCTGCACCTGCCATGGGAACGCCTGGAGACTTGATGGAGCTGTTTGGATACTGGATGGAAAAGTTAGGATTTTAGGCTTTCCTAGTGCTTCACTCAGCATCGATGGGCAAAGCTATGATCCCCTCCCTGAGGTTCAGGCACCCTTTATAGAACCCCTTTCAATTTCTTAGACTGATTCTCAACCCAGCAGAGCAAAGCTTTGTCCTTGACCAGCCAAAATCTGCCTCTTATGTGGTCACTGCCTATGCTTCCAGAAAGTGGTTCTGGAAAGCCAGATTACAGACTTCTGATTCCCTGTTCTAGAGAGTAATGGTGTCTCATTGTGACAGACTGCTTCTCAGAGCACCAGGCTGCTATGGCTGCAGCAGTGCTTTTAAGGAAACAATAGGAAATGTGTAGTCCCCTGAACTGCCTTCATGTGAGCGTAAGCATGTACCTGCTCACCTACTTCCGGAAATAAAAAGTTCAGTTGCAATTAATAAAAGCAGAGGATGAATGCAGGCAGTTACACACTGCACAAGTGATTGGGGAACCCTGGTCTACCCTGCTCTCAAAGGGAAATCCCCTGATGCTTGATAATCTATTATTGATAACCTGCTGTTATAGGGTGAAGCCCTGGGAAGTTTCCCCATTCAGTATGACCTTCACTGCAGCAAGATTGCTTTAAATGCACACACATTTCCTTTGGTTGTACTGTATTTATCAGCCAAGTACCGTATTTTTTGCTCTATAAGACTCACTTTCCCCCTCCTAAATAGTAAGGGGAAATGTGTATGCGTCTTATGGAGCGAATGCAGGCTGCGCAGCTATCACAGAAGCCAGAACAGCAAGAGGGATTGCTGCTTTCACTGCACAGCGATCCCTCTTGCTGTTCTGGCTTCTGAGATTCAGAATATTTTTTTCTTGTTTTCCTCCTCCAAAAACTAGGTGCGTCTTGTAGAGCGAAAAATCCGGTAATTTGTATTCTGGAAAACAGACCTGAAGTGTGTTAATTCCATAGGTAGGACACCAAAGAAAGATTGGCATTGTTCTTGATAGGAGCCTGAGGTCTTCTGTGTATCTTCTTGCCAAGTACTGGTGTGTAATTGGGTCTCATTGAAGAGCCCCTTATTACATGCCTCAGACTGATCATTTATATCGTTAGTGCTACAGATGGCTTGTGACTTTCTCCCAAGGGCTGCTTCTCATTAAATGATTGAAAATAGCCATCTGTCTCTGATTCTGGTGGATGCAGCTCCTTCCCAACAATACTGATTATATTTGACTAATCGTTGCAGAGCAAGCACACTGCTCTTATTCAGTGAGGGAACAAGCAAGTCTTCAAATCTTCTGGGGAAAAAACAGAACCTCTGAGCTCACATGTCATTTTGTGTGTCACTGCTGAGTGGTTCTGCCTCTCACTGACTTAACAGGCTTCTTGGCATTCGCTGAGTATCTCTCTTGCTAACAGACTGCAGCCATTCAACAAGGCTCAGGCTTAGCCTACCAGAGATATTAAGACTGTAAAATCCATAGTAATTTATGTTGAAACATAATGGCAAGGATCTTGTGTTGGCTGCTGAGTGTTTCAGTTTGAAAAAAGTGTAATCAATCATTTTTTGTATTCATGGATACAAAGTTATTTGCATGTTTACATTTATGGTAAAAATAATTTTGACTATAGAAAGCTGTGTAACTCTTATTCACAGCTTACTAGCACTGCAGATTTTGCTTCTGGTTGTAATTGAGTGGAAAGTGACCACTGACTTGAATACTTTCTAAATGCCCGATATGTTGATACTCATTTGTTTATAATGACTCTTAAGAGATAAATAAGAATAACATGAGAATATATATACACACACAGCCATCTTTCTGTGGTCCATAGGCAGTTTTAAGCTTTCTCCCGCTTTTCTGCAAACTCCTGACACTTGATGCCGAACAATTTTTCTCCCCTTGATCTTTGTCTCTTTAAACATTGTTCTGCCAGAAGGTACAAGCCATTGTAAACTGGTTCCTGTCCATAGCAACTCATATGCTTAAGATTTCAATATAATGATAATAAATAAGCTGCAGCTGCCATAAATGTCAGTTTCCTTCTTGATTGGCAGAGTGAATAGCTAAAATGATCAGTTTTCAGATCATTGATCAGAAACAGGATGATATCTGGTGGATGTCATAGAGGTGACACACACAAAATCGTCTCTCTCACATTATTTAACCCTAATGGAAATATACTCCAAAAAGCTGTTGTGATACATTCCATTCCTTACCTGTTGTTTTCTAACCTCTTCCTGCCAATCATAAGGCAATGATTATTTATCTTGGGATTCTCCTGCTCCATGGCCTAACATCAGCTCTTGCTTTTAAGGTAACATTTCTAGAGGAAAATTGTGTACTGACTAGCTTTATTTTCCCCTCAGGTTTTTTGCTCTGACGTCTCTTCATCTGATATTCTTGGTTGCTTTCACCCTGATACTAATAGTGTGTTTAGATCAGTGGAAGAATAAAATATGGCCTGAAATAAGAGGTATGTTTTTCCCCACTTGACCCTTGAATTCAGCTGTGGTCTCTTCCCCCACCCCCATTTCTGAACTCAAGAAATTGCAGATCTCATTCATCAAAACAGTCATTGACAAAGATCTTGTAAACTGGGCGCCTTCCTAGTTGAAATGAATGGTTAGGAGTTGATAGTGTTGAAAAGGCTCCCTGGCTGCTCAGATGGTGGGAAGGAGAAGAGCAATTCCACCATAATGAAACTGGCGGTTTGGAAAATTGGGATTTGTATTTCAGGTTGCTGCATCTTCACTATTTGTTCATGTGTAGGAGCTTTGCTTTCCAAGTTCACTTACCCAGATCTCAGATGTTTCAAAGATCTGCTTTTGTTCTCTAGCTCCAGAAAAAGCCTTTGTTTATCAATGTTAAAACATATTCCAAAGGGATATTTTTTCTTATTGGTTATAGAGACATGCAGTCCAGGCTTTAGTTCATCATTAAATTGAGCATTGAACTAACATCTTGGTGTATATCTTAAATTATATTTTAGTCTGAAAGCGGTCAAGTCAATTCAACAAAACCATAGTATAATTTCTTAGGGAGGTAACCATGGTAAAAAAAATTATTTGTTGACTATAGTAGTAGTTTATGATATAGAAAGCTGTATTCATGAAGGATGGAAGAATAAATTAAAGCAGTAGTTTTAAAGGCTTCATTGAAGACTGAAACCTGATGGTTTTTCTCTCTAACATGCTGGAGCTGAGGTAATATTTGATTTTTAAAAAACTTGTTCCCAATTGAAAGCCTGCTTGCATTTTGAGAACTATCATCTCAGATAAGAACTAAAAGAGTATTAGTTCAGGTTGCACATAATGCTAAGCAAAATCATGGTTTAGTGCAAGGCCGCAGGTCCTTGGGAGAGGAGATGGTGGTTTCTTGTTCCTCCAGTCCTGCTGCTATGAGCTAAGCCATAGTTTGGCTTAGTATGTCATCCAAACCCAAGCTTGTGGTCTGTCTCCATAAGATAAACCATGAGCTGTAAAACAAGGGTAAACTTGAGTTACTTTTGTGTCAGACCATGAGCTTGATTTCAGATTACGGTACATGAATGACTGAAAAGCAAATTGACCTTAATATCTTCTCTGGCAACCCACACATTTTCACTAAGCTATGGTGAGGTTTAGCATTACATGCTAACCAGATCATTGACTGCTAGCCCCACCCCCAGGCTGCTATAATAATAAGAGCATTACAAGAAGATATCTTGAGCAGTGTTTTAATTTTTAAAATACATTTTAAATATATTTGCAGATTTATAAACTGCCTCACAAACAACAACAAAATAGCAGTGTGCAATAAAATACAAAGTGTTTGCATTTGTAAACTAAAGGCAACAGAACCATTTCTACAATTGTACAATTGCATCTGTACAAAATTACAAACATAATAAATAAAGTTGAGTTTATAAAAGTGGGGGCACAGGATAAAATACTAAGCTCAGGATGTTTTCAGTTGCAGGCTGTCAGTGGAAAACAATTATGCATTATTCTCAAGTCATCTGTGTATTTTAATTATGCAGCAAAGAGTTTTCCCAGGCATTTCCCTCACAACTAATCCTCATCTGTCTTGAATGTTTTAGTAGCAAGACCTGATGAATTAGACAATGAAAGGTATGAAAAATTGAATATCCTTTTCTTTGTAGCATGTCCCATGTTACATGTGCTTGTGTGGCTTAGCTGTAATGCTTTTTGTTAATTTAAACCTTATTGGCAAATGAATGCCCTTCCATGGCTGGATGAAAGGAAAGATCCCTTGCTCCTAAATATTGTCGCTTACCTACCTCTTCTCATAGTTTGTAACTAAGGCTGCGATCCTATGCTTGCTTGGGAGAAAGTCTACTGCTAGGTTCCAGAGTAAGGTTGCAATTCTGTGTCCTATTCCAGTGAATAGGACATCATTCTGAGTTGCCATGTAGAGTATTGTGCTGTAAACCATTACAGTGCTACCTTGGTTTGCATACGTCCTGGTTTGCATACGTTTTGGATTACAAACACGTCAAACCCGGAAGTGTGTGTCCCGGTTTGCAACCTTTTTCTGGATTACAACCCTTTTTTTTTTTAACCAAACAAAAAATTTTTGGAGGCCTCATTGGTGAAAGCATGCGTTGGGTTACAACCTGTTTTGGTTTACAAACGGACCTCCAGAACGGATTATGTGTAAACTAAGGTACCACTGAATTAGGTTTAGGCTGCAAGCTACATAAATCTGAGACCTTGAACTCTGCATGCACTGGGTTCTTAGAATCCCCAGTTTTCCTGTTAAAATGGGTTGAAAAGCTGGGGAAATCCAACCCCTTCACTGCTCCTTAATCTCTTTGAGTGCACAGCCAAGGACATGGAGATTTAAGTACTTATTAACACCCTTTAAACAGCCTAATTGTGAATACATGTGAGTGGCTTGTCTTCCCTTTAGAAGGTTTCCTCCAGTGTTAAATTCTTCTGCACATATCCCATTGAAATGAATTGAGAAAATTTCATTCACTTCTGTGGGTTATGTGTTTGGGAGTGCTGCTGCTTTAGAAAGGGCTCAGATTAAGCAAGTGTGGGTTTCAAGTTCAAATGCAGGGTCCGTTTCTTGCGTGTGAAACGTGAACCCTGAGCAGCTTTGATGAGGTGGAATGAGAAGAGGGCTATTTTAAAACTCTAGTAGGTTTTCTTGATATTCTATCAGCAAGGTAAGATGTCCTTTTTTGTTGTCCCTCCAGCTGGGGCTATGTCCACCCCCGACTGCTGAGTGTGCCTGAACTATGTCACTATTTGGCAGAAGGATGGGTCACAGCAGACAGCTTCATGAGGAACCTGTTGGGCTTCAAAAGGCAAAATCCTGGCAAGGTGAAAAGCAGTCCTCATTGATACTAGCCATCGGGGAATGGGTTGGAGGAGAAGGGGGAGCAAAGAACAAAGAATAGCAACAGTTTGAATTACTCTTTTATTTATGTAGAGGTATAATCCGTCTGTAACTGTACACAAAGTGCTCTGTACAGGGTGCCTTCATTACTGGGAAAGAAGGAAACTGGAGGGTTGAGAGGCAGGTACAAAGGGGAAGAGGAATGGGATGCCAAAATGGAAAATACTGCAGCCATCCTATTAGAAGGAGCTTTCATTAGACTGGTCTTGCTTCCACCTACATTCCAAAGTAGAAATGTTGCCCTGATTCTGTCAAAATCACTCCAGGGCTTGGTCCAAAGGCAGCTGTGGCTCATGATGTTCCTCCCTCCCTCTCTCCTAATGCTTATGCAAAGCTTCTCAAGTAGAATTCCTCTGTTTTGGTCTCTGTTCCCAAGCAGTGAGCTTGCTGGCAGCAGGCAGTGTCTCTGTATGATCTTGAGCTGTAGGAGCCACTTTGCTCACTTTTTTAATTTAGTAGAGACTAACTTTGGGTTTTGTTTTTCAGTTCTGCCTTCTGGCTTGCGGTGTCCTCACATTTTTGGCTGTGTTGGGCCAGTACATTCCAGGTGTCTGTCTTGCCTATCTAACAAGTGAGTATCTGTATGCTGGGCGGGGATTGGGCAACTGACTGCCCTTCACTTGAAAGTACAGAGCATTTGCAAACAAGGTTATTCTGAGCTGTTCCAAGTCGGTTGCATTGCAAACTTGTGTGTACATAATGTTTAAACAGTCCATTAAGTGGTTTACAAAAAAAGAAGAAAGTACAAAGCAAACAATAAAACCACAAACATATCTATACGTTTAGATAAGATCTTTATGTATGATATAATACATGATATCTCTGTTGTATTATATTGTATCCCAAAATGCCGTCTGAGAGTGTTTATTGAGCACCAACCCTCTAATCATCCTCTTCCTGCAGTGGTTTCCTTTTTTTTAATAATAATTTTTATTAAGTCTTCCATTTTAACAATCCAATCAAATCACATTAAATATTCCAAATACATATCATAAAGTCCAAATATTTTTCCAAATTATAACTTTTTGTTGGGGCTTCCCATGCTTCAAGTTCAGTGGGTTCCAATCATCTTATGTTTCTACTGCCTTGAGTTTCCAAAAGTTCCTTCTTTGAGTCCTCCTGTTGTTATCCTTCTCCTGCAGTGGTTTCCATTCTTCTGTGGCCACTTGCTGTTTACCACCGGCTGGGTCACCGCCTGTACACCAGATTGGAGCCAGCTCTGCAGCGGCTGGACTTCAGTGTTCATGGCTACATGATGTCCAAACATAAGGAGAGGCAATGTAAGTCTTGTGCAGGGCTGGTACCAACTCACCCACTTCTTGTCTGCTACCTCTTCTTGTTGGTGATGTGAGGAACCTGAGAAGATCGGATGAAAACACTGAATGAATCAGTAGTTACCTAAGAATGTTCCTCGCATCCCTGACCACAGTTTGGGGGTGGGGGGGAGGAAGGGAATGAGCATTTCCCACAATTGATGAGCAATTGAATGTCCGAACTGTTTCTAACATGGGACTGGAATTGTTGCAGTCCTAATTAGGGCACAGTGGTCAGTTAGTGTCAGGGAACTGACATCAGAGCGAGAGGCGAAGGGGAGGCTCCCAGATGATGCTGGCGAAGGACCCAGCAGCAGGGGGAGAAACAGCTCAGTGGAGGGGGAAGCTAATCAGCGCAACACCAGGGAGAAAGGGGGGCAGATGGGGGAATCGGAGAGAGGGCTCCAGGACTCTTCACTGGATATCAGTGAGGAGAGCCCAGGTCCTCCGCTGCCCACGCCCTCCCTGCGCAGAAGACTCCCGCGCAGTGAGAGGAGGAGGAGACTGGGTGTCAAACAACTTTTATGTTGGAAGAGGTTCAAGAAACGCCCACTGACGGATTCTGCCAGCGACGTGAGGCAGGGCTGTGCAGTCAGAAATGTTTAACAAGGCAAATTAGCCTAGAGAGGCACCAGTTTACGCACGAGTAACTCATAGCCATTACAGTTAGCATTTTAGCTCTTGGGGTGCCCCTCCTTGCCCTCTGCAGCCTCCGGTTTGCAATCCCAAAGTCTTCTCTCTGGATCACACCTGTTTCTTCTGCTTGGCTTCTTTATGGGCATGCAGAGCTGTTTCCTTCCCATTTATAACTGCTATTCCGTCCCCTGATTTCTCTGCAGTGCGACAAAAGATGCTGAGCCCTCATGCTGCTAGTGCTGACGGGAGCGACAGTGAAGAAGAACTTGCTGCTTTCTGTCCCACGGTAAATAGGGCATGGAACTTGTTAAAGAGTAAAGGTAAAGGTATCCCTGACCATTAAGTCCAGTCGCGGACGACTCTGGGGTTGCAGCGCTCATCTCGCTCTGTAGGCCGAGGGAGCCGGTGTTTGTCCGCAGACAGCTCCTGAGTCATGTGGCCAGTATGACTAAGCCGCTTCTGGCGAACCAGAGCAGCGCACAGAAACGCTGTTTACCTTCCCACTGGAGCGGTACCTATTTATCTACTTGCACTTTGATGTGCTTTTGAACTGCTAGGTGGGCAGGAGCTGGGACCGAACAACGGGAGCTCACCCTGTTGCGGGGATTTGAACCAACAACCTTCTGATTGGCAAGGCCTAGGCTCTGTGGTTTAGACAGATAGGTAAGATAGGGTGCTGCTAAGATTGGGATGGGGGAGGGTAAGCAGCAAGGCGGCCTGTGAGTTTTTACTTGGGTGGCTGTAAAATGAAGTAAAGTCCTCCAGAATGGAAATGAAGAACTGGAGGGCATTGCCTGGCTTTCAAGTTCCTCATTTCCATTGCTGAGAGGAATGTCTCTGGGTCCATGTGGTGTTGAATGGCATTATGGAGGTATGTGTGCTCTCCAGTAACCCAAAATTACCTTGCTTAGATCTTTTTTTTATCACTTGCTTCTTTTCAAGTTGGATGATGCAATAGTTGCCAAAGAGCTGGCTATCTCTGATTCGGAGCACTCTGATGCAGAAGTATCCTATACTGAGAATGGGACATTTAATCTCTCACGAGGTCAAACCCCCCTGACAGAGGGATCTGAAGGTGAGGACAGCTATTATCAAAGTTATTAAAGAACATAGTTGCTACCAAATAACATATTAATCGTACTGTTGCAGCTGTTGGTTGTTGGGATAAAAAAGGCAAGATATCAGAACCTGGATAAAGTGAAGGTTTGCCTTGGTCCTGCTCTAAAAAGCTTGTAGTTTACATTGAATGAAGCAGACAAAGATTGGTGCAGGCAGACGTTGAGTACACTGGTCCACGGAGTGACAGAATCTGGAATTTTATTCTTTGAAATGGGAACTTTCTGGTGTTAAGAGTTAGAAAGGCTTCTGCCTGTCGGATTGTTTTAAGACCCATTTGCAAATTAAGAATGCCAGAACCCAGATAGTTAGCTCTTGGTACCTCAAATTCAATTCTGAGGTCTGCTGCAGTACAGAAGCTTTGTAAATTTTATCTCTCATGCAGAAGAGGCAGCTCAGTCAAGTATTTGGGAATAGGTTTCATAACTCTATTAATTTTTTATTTGCCCCCCAACATTATAGATCCCTGTGGGAAGACAATATAGTTTTAAAGAAATTATTGCCTGTTTTCCAATAGGAAGTTAGACTACTTAGTGGTAGGCAAAGACATCGAGTAATGACTTTTCGCCAAACTAATTCTCTCTCAATAGACTTTGATGGCCACAGCGACCCTGAGGAATCCTTTGCCCGAGATCTTCCAGATTTCCCTTCCATCAACCCTGAGGTGACAGGCATAGACGATGAAGATGATACCAGCATAGGCATACCAAGCCTTGCCTGCCGTGGGCAAGGCCAGGAAGAGCTGCGACTTTCTCATGACCGGGAGGAAGTGACCTCGGATATCCTAGGTAACCTGCCATTAATGCACAACCTCACAGATGACTTGGCTGGCTTTGTAACCAGAGGAATGATCCAGCTGGCCTTGTCAGGAGCCTCCCAGTCTGGCTCCGTGCCTGGCAACAGACGGCAGCAAAGTGCCAGGGCCTTCCTCCGGACCTCCAGCTCGGAGCTTGATACGGATGCTGAAGGAGATGACTTCGAACTGCTGGATCAGTCAGAGCTGAATCAGATGGATCCATCCAGTTCCCGCGGCCAATAAACAGTTGTCTTCCCTTCCCTGCTGTGGCTCTTCTGTCTCATGGAGCACAGACGGAGAGCCTTGTGCAGGAGTAGGATAATACCCCATTCTTTGATGTATAGCCTGATTGGGCAAATTTGGAAGACAGTGTGAATTTTAGAACAAAACCCTTCTGGTGCAGAACCGGAAGATATTTGTTGCTGAACCTGCCATGCCCTTCACCTTTCTAGCTTGCTGTGTGTTGCACTCTTTGTTCAAAGCCAAAATGTCCTGCTGCCGTGGTTCACGTTCCAAATCGGGCCTTGGAAGACAGATCTCAGCTTGTGTTTAATGCAACAGGAGTCAGGCAACAGGAATTGGCTTTTATTCAAAAGCCAGATAAAGAACAAGTTCTAAAATCTCTTGAGTGATGGAAGTGACTTGTACCCAGCTGCTGATTGTAAGAAGGAAATCTTCAGATCTAACTGAGTGTACCTCTGTATGGGACCCTGACATCTGCAAGGTATAGGAAGCAGCCTCTATCTATCCCCAGTAAGCATTTGCACGTAATGACCCCAAATCCTTATGTTTTGAACTTCTGGAGCTCTATTCTGGCTCTTCTCGCACATGATAATGGCAATAATATTTTGGTGGGTTGGACACTCATGCAAACAGTCACACAGTCACACACACACTTTACTATTAACTATTTCAGAGAAGTTCCCAGCACTAAAAATGCCCTCCACCCTGCACCATAAAGGTTTGGGCAGAAGCAACAAAAGATTTGGCTCCTAGTTACCCTCTGTCTGTCACCAAAGCCAGCACCTATGCGGGAACCATGAACATGCTTCCTCTCTAAACAGTCTGCAGTCTGTAGTGGCAAAGGGTCTGTCAGTCTGACGTGTCCATGCACTTGTCATTTGACACCTGTTTCAGAATTCATGGATGTTTTATGCTCTCAGATGGTCCCCTCTTTTTGAAGAAAACAATATAGCTGCTACAGAATTTTTTTAGCCTAGGATCACAGATGAAAACGAGTAGCAAAGCCAGATTCCTAGGGCCTGCTCACCCACAATATGTGCAGTTTTGCAAGTAGAGCATAAAAGTGGGGATCACGGCTTCAGAATATTTCATTAGAAAAAGCCTCTGTTAATACAAAATGAGACTATATCATCATTTCTGTGGATCTCTGCAATCAGTATGGCGGCAGCATTGTTTTGGCTAAAGGTATTTGAAGACCAAATTTAGATTGGCTCGATGACTGATTTGGGGTAACAAATTCCCATATCTTGGTTGCACTCTGTGCATTGCTGTGAAGATGGTGCTGTGTTCCTCAAGAATAAACCATTTACAAATGGCATCTGGATGTTGCTAATGTTTTGGTGTGGATTTTCACAGGACCCCTGATACCTGTTTCTCCTTGTTTCATTAAAACCGGCACAAGTTGTTAACTATGCTGGTATGATTTTAACCAGCGTCTCAGACCTGCAAAGAACCTTCACAGAACATACTGTGTGGAGCTATGTGCTGCAGCTAGTAAGTTGGTGATCCATATCTTCCCTTATAGAACACCACATCCAGACTTTTTGGGTTTGTATACAAAAAGATTGGAAGAGTGCACCTTAGAAATAATGATTCTTGGTGCAAAGCCATTCTGATAACCCTCTGTGGACTGAAGAGAGACTTGAATAAATGCTGTGCTTTTACTTTTAGTTTTATTTAAAAGGTTTCCAGTCTACTTTCACAACTTGTGAATCTGCTGAACTGAACCATCTTGAATACCTGCATATCCAATTAGCCTTCTAGGTTCCCATAGTTCCAGCTCAACTTGCATCCTATTTCAGGCTCTGTAGTTAGGCGTTTACATATTTTTTCCAACTTCGCACCTGAAGACCTCTGTGATACGCTGCCTATTGTTTTCTTGGCCAAGCAGTAATGTGATGTAGATGCTATATGCCTAAGTAGCACATTCTTGCAGAAAAGACTCAAGAGGGTGGTGCTTTGTATATTTGAAACAGCTTGGTTTTGGTAGCATTTGTGTGGCAATATCATGGTGTTTAACTGCCTTTTTTAGTGTTTACAAATCAGCCAATATTGTGGAAGTTTATAGAGTAATTTGTCATCTTGCAGAAGTTTTTAAAATAAGATGCTGATAACTTTTGAGGTGGGAAACTGACATTATTTCATTAGGTTTTGTGTTATGTGGATTAGAACAAGATTTTAGTGCAATAAAACAACCATACCTTACCCACTGTATCAGTAGTGGGATGATACTTTTTTTTTGTTTTTATTGAGTGTTTCTTTCTGCCCTAACTGGTGCAAAATAAAGAATTTGAGACAAGCCCGGTTTCTTGGTTTCTTCAGTGCTACACTTATAATACAGAGATACTTCAATGGGACATGGGTACACATGCAAGCCCTATCTCTAATGTCCCTAATGGACTCATTTTTAGATGTGCAAAGCTTCCTGTGATTGAGAACCTGGCTCCAAAATGCTTAGAAACCCTTAGCGGACCTTGAAGCTACAAGTGCAAAGGCCAGAGAGGAGCCCAGGGACATTGCATGCGTCCCTGCCCCTATCTAGGCATACACTGAGTGCTAATGGCAGGCTTTCCTGGTTCAGATCAAGCAATAAGTATTATTGGGCCACTGACCTTGCCACGACTAAAGACGGTTGGATTGGCTTCACTCAAGCCACAGTTTGGAGTGATGCCAGGTAAGTATGATGAAAATTTGCACAGGTGCATAATATCCAGCACAAAAAAGAACAGCAAGACCACCCCCTTCCTACATGATCATAGTACTTTTAAAGTGTCCTGCGTAGGTTTTGTTTGGTTCTGCTAACCCACACAAAACAGGTATATTTATTTATTTTAAAAGCCTTTCAAAACAACTTCATTTTTTTTTGAAATCTCTAAGCGGTACTTACACTATGAACAATATTAGAAACGATATTCATTATAAGAAAAGTGCAGACATTGAATCAATAGAGCGGTATGACAACATCAACGTAAATAGAACAGATTCTGGGGGTTGATTCGCATTAATGAGGGCCCAATCTTATAGGTCAGGGAAAGGTTTAACAAACTGCCGTCTGTGACAAGCAAGGTGGCAGGTTTTGGAATAAGTCTTGGCCGCACTTGCATTCTGACTACCACAAAGTGTACTGGTTAATAAAGGTTTTTTAAAATAAACAACCCTTTAAATTCCTTTCTCCTCGCCTTGCCATGGATCAAATGGTTACTTTCGTGCAAATTAGAATAATAATCCCAATGCTGCCAGAATTTATTAAAGACAACAGGAATCAGTGCAGCCCAGCCTTGTAAATCATTCTAAACTCCTTTTGAAATTGTAGCATCAACTCCCTGAAGAGCCAGAACTTTCTTGTCTCCGTGGCTGCCCTTTTGCGAGCAGGCAGGTTTACCGATTCCTTGCCGAAGCCACCAGCTGCATCTACCCCGCAAAAACTGCATTTCTCCTTCTTTACTCCCCGTGAGCCCGGAAGCCAGACAGTGCTTTGTTGTTGTTTAGTCGTTTAGTCGTGTCCGACTCTTCGTGACCCCATGGACCAGAGCACGCCAGGCACTCCTGTCTTCCACTGCCTCCCGCAGTTTGGTCAAACTCATATTGGTAGCTTCGAGAACACTGTCCAACCATCTCGTCCTCTGTCGTTCCCTTCTCCTTGTGCCCTCCATCTTTCCCAACATCAGGGTCTTTTCCAGGGAGTCTTCTCATGAGGTGGCCAAAGTCTTGGAGCCTCAGCTTCAGGATCTGTCCTTTCAGTGAGCACTCAGGGCTGATTTCCTTCCTGATTTCCGGTTTGATCTTCTTGCAATCCATGGGACTCTCAAGAGTCTCTTCCAGCACCATAATTCAAAAGCATCAATTCTTTGGCGATCAGCCTTCTTTATGGTCCAGCTCTCACTTCCATACATCACTACTGGGAAAACCATAGCTTTAACTATACGGACCTTTGTTGGCAAGGTGATGTCTCTGCTTTTAAATTCTGCATATAAGTTAAGTAACCGGGGAGACAATATACAGCCTTGCCGTACTCCTTTCCCAATTTTGAACCAATCAGTTGTTCCATATCCAGTTCTAACTGTAGCTTCTTGTCCCACATAGAGATTTCTCAGGAGACAGATGAGGTGATCAGGCACTCCCATTTCTTTAAGAACTTGCCATAGTTTGCTGTGGTCGACACAGTCAAAGGCTTTTGCATAGTCAATGAAGCAGAAGTAGATGTCTTTCTGGAACTCTCTAGCTTTCTCCATAATCCAGCGCATGTTTGCAATTTGGTCTCTGGTTCCTCTGCCTCTTCTAAATCCAGCTTGCACTTCTGGGAGTTCTCGGTCCACATACTGCTTGAGCCTTCCTTGTAGAATTTTAAGCATAACCTTGCTAGCGTGTGAAATGAGTGCAATTGTGCGGTAGTTGGAGCATTCTTTGGCACGGCCCTTCTTTGGGATTGGGATGTAGACTGATCTCATCCCAGCTGCATCTACCCCGCAAAAACTGCATTTCTACCCCGCAAAAACTGCAGTAAGAGCTGTTCGAATTTGCTGCCAAGGAGTGTGGTGGAGTCTCCTTCTCTGGAGGTCTTTAAGCAGAGGCTTGACAACCATATGTCAGGAGTGCTCTGATGGTGTTTCCTGCTTGGCAGGGGGTTGGACTCGATGGCCCTTGTGGTCTCTTCCAACTCTATGATTCTATGATTCCTTGTTTACTCCCGCGAGCCCGGAAGCCACACCGTGCTTATCCCTCTACCATTATAGCTCCATGGTTTCCAGTACGCCCTCCCTTTCCTGGCCCGGACGCGCTCCCGGAAGCGGGGCAGGGCCTATCCACCCACAGGTATAGTTCTATGGTTTCCACTGCGCCCGCCTTCCCGCCCTCTTAGCGGCAAGCTTCCGCTTCCGGGTTTTTCCGGTAGGGGGGTCTCCGCCGTGGCCAGGATGAGCGGAGCAGGGAAAACCCGGGAGGGAGCTGCAGGTAAGGCAGTGAGGGTGGGGAGAACGTGGGGAAGCGAGGGGAAGGCGGAGGGGGTGGGGAGAGAATGAGCGCGAGCGTGCTTGCGCGTCGCCGCCTCTAGGCCGCGGCTCGGGCCTTCCCTCCTCCCTCCGGTCCTTGGCGTTGCTAGGCAACGGCCGGGCCTCCCTCGCCCGCGGAGTCCGGATCCGGGCCTCTTCTGGCGGTGTGTCCGGAGACCCGTTACCTGCTTCTTGCCTTCCTTCAGGCGCCAATTCTCCCGTTTTCTGGAAGGCCGCAGAGGCTGCGTGGCGATTACTATTACTACTACTACTACTATTATTATTATTATTCATTGCATTTGTATACCGTTCTTCATCTGAGGGCCGCAGGGCGCCTTACCAACTAATAATAATGATAAGTAAATAAATAGAACAACAACAAAGGAAATCGAAATATGTAAAAAGGAACAAAAGCAAACCCTCCTTTAATCAGCCAAAGGCCTGGTTATGAGGAGGAGGTTTGGAGACCTCCGGGTATAGGGTGGTATATAAATTCAATAAATAAACAAGGACATTTTCACCCGGCGCCTAAAGATGTACGATGACGGCGTCCGGCAAGCCTACCCAGAGAGAGTGTCCCGCAAAAGGGGAGCTGCCGCAGAAAAGGCCCCGTTCTCATGTTGCCACTCTCCTTATCTCTCAAGGAAGGGGGTGCACAGAGAAGGGCCTCAGGTGGTGATCATAAAAATAAAAAAAAATTATTTGTACTCCGCCCATCTGGCTGGGTTTCCCCAGCCACTCTGGGCGGCTTCCACAAAGACCAAAAATACGCTAAGATGTCACACATTAAAAACTTCCCTGAACAGGGCTGCCTTAAGATGTCTTCTGAATGCCAGGTAGTTGTTTATCGCTTTGACATCTGATGGGAGGGCGTTCCACAGGGCGGGCGCCACTACCGAGAAGGCCCTCTGCCTGGTTCCCTGTAGCTTTGCTTCTCACAATGAGGGAACCACCAGAAGGCCCCCTGCGCTGGACCTCAGCATCCAGGCAGAACGATGGGGGTGGAGACGCTCCTTCAGGTATACTGATCATCGCAGGATCTGGGTCTGTTCATGTGATGCTGGAGCAGGCCCTTGGGATGGGCTGAACCAAGAATGGAAGCCCTCAGTCCTCTCTCTGTGTTCTTATTATTAGTTGGGGGCAACCCAAAGCAACTTGCCAACAAAGAAACAGAAAAACTCACATTGACACATTAAAACCGGGGGAGGGGGGAGAATGCATCAATACATGTTTGTTAACCGCCAGTTTTTCTTCCTATATGAACATGGCCCATACTGAGGATCCCTACTATTCTTTCCCACCACAGTTCTTCCCAAGTTGCTGTCATCAGCAATAGAAAGGCCTGCACTCTTGATGGAATTGCCTTAAATTTTGCTTTCTCTCCCCATCCCCATGCTCCTCTTTCTTTAATAATAATAATAATAATAATTTATTATTTATACCCCGCCCATCTGGCTGAGTTTCCCCAGCCACTCTGGGCTGTTCCCAATCAAGTGTTAAAAACAGTACAGCGTTAAATATTAAAAACTTCCCTGAACAGGGCTGCCTTAATATGCCTTCTGAATGTCAGGTAGTTGTTTATCTCTTTGACATCTGATGGGAGGGCGTTCCACAGGGCGGGCGCCACTACCGAGAAGGCCCTCTGTCTGGTTCCCTGTAACCTCACTTATTGCAGTGAGGGAACCGCCAGAAGGCCCTCGGCGCTGGATCTCAGTGTCCGGGCTGAACGATGGGGGTGGAGACGCTCCTTCGGGTATACAGGACCGAGGCCGTTTAGGGCTTTAAAGGTCAGCACCAACACTTTGAATCGTGCTCGGAAACGTACTGGGAGCCAATGCAGATCTCTCAGAACCGGTGTTATGTGGTCCCGGTGGCCACTCCCAGTCACCAGTCTAGCTGCTGCATTCTGGATTAATTGCAGTTTCCGGGTCACCTTCAAAGGTAGCCCCACGTAGAGCGCGTTGAGTCACACTACTGCTTTCTGTTTTCAAAGGAGCTGGAGAAGGTGCAGCTGCCATCCTACTGCGTTACCTCCAGGAGCAGAACCGGCCTCACAGTGCTCAGGATGCCTTTGGCAACTTACAACGAGAGCATGGCCTGG
This sequence comes from Podarcis liolepis, assembly GCF_965112155.1. NCBI lineage: Eukaryota > Metazoa > Chordata > Lepidosauria > Squamata > Lacertidae > Podarcis > Podarcis liolepis. The sequence goes on along the minus strand of NC_139573.1, from coordinate 43,350,100 downwards.
GCAAGACGGTGAGAGAAGATCTTAGAGGTGACGGTGTGGGGGCTGTCTCATCCACCATTAGCGCAAAATAGACATGTGCAACATCTTTCAAAAGCTAAGCACACTCTGTATACCTTTCAAAGGCCCCCGATTATACAGTGGTACCTCAGGTTACATATGCTTCAGTTTACACACTCCGCTAACCCAGAAATAGTGCTTCAGGTTAAGAACTTTGCTTCAGGATGAGAACAGAAATCGTGCTCCGGCGGTGCAGCAGCAGTGGGAGGCCCCATTAGCTAAAGTGGTGCTTCAGGTTAAGAACAGTTTCAGGTCAAGTACGGACCTCAGGAACGAATTAAGTACTTAACCCGAGGTACCACTGTATTGGGTATTCCTAGTTTGATATTGTCTTGATTTTAAGCAAATCTGACAAATATTTTGAACTTCACAATGCTGCACATTGAGTGGTAACTGACTGACAGAGATATATACTTGTTTCCCTATACAAGTTATAAATTCAGCTAAGCTTTGTCTGCTTACAGCAGCAGTTTATACACTTATATACAGTGTAGTGACATTGCAGCATGGGAGGCTGGCTGTAAAAAATCTCACTCTGTGCTTCCTAGGATATTGGGCTCTACAGCTCTTCCCACTTTCACAGCTTACTGATTTTTTCCTGGCTACTAGTAGATAGCGATGTGAGTTGTCAAGTACTGTATCATGCTGGACTTTAGAATTCGTGTTTAGTAAGTCTCCTTTGATATGCAAGTATCTTGTGGGAAGGGGAGTCCTCAAAGTTATAATTTTCAGTTTTTGTTGCTTGACAAAGATACTTAGATGCACATACAGAAGATCAGTCTGTCCACTTCACAGATATCTTGTGAATATTATTATTTTCCTCAGTCCATTCCTTCTCTTGTTTCTTTAGGCTGTAGTGAAGGCACTAGAACAGTTGGCTCAACAAGGGAAGATCAAAGAGAAAGTGTACGGAAAGCAAAAAATTTATTTTCCAGATCAGGTAAGGGAAATGCCTTTCAAGTTCTATGGAAAGTAAATATTTGCTCACACCAGTAACTGAAGCAAACTATTAAAAAGATTTTCAATGACAACTGTGTAGGAAACTCAAATTCCATAAGTGAAATGTAATAGATAGATAGATAGATAGATAGATAGATTCTTTATTGTCATTACACTAGTGCAACATTGCACCAGTGCAACGAAATTGGATGCCATCCCTTAAAAACAAAAACAAAACAACAGCAACAACCAAACAAACCACCTTCCAACCACCCCCACCCCCGCCCCCATCAAACTCCCAGGTCTCACTATCGAGTTACAGCATTCAACAAGGCCACAGCTCTTGGATAGAAACTATTTTTCAGTCTATTTGTCCTTGACTTGATGTTTCTATACCTCCTGCCAGAAGGCAGTAGTGCAAACAGACTGTATCCCGGGTGAGATGGATCCTGCAGGATGTTGTTTGCTTTCCTAAGGCAACGGGAACCGTACAGTTCTTCCAAAGGTGGAAGAGGGTGCCCAATAATCCTTTGGGCTGTGGTTATGACCTTCTGGAGCACCTTCCTCTCCCTAGCTGTACAACTGGAGAACCAAGCACAAATACAGTATGTAAGTATGCTCTCTATGGAGCCTCGGTAGAAGGACACCAGCAGTCTCTCACTCAGATTGTTCTTTTTTAAAAGTCTGAGGAAATAAATTCTCTGCTGGGCCTTCTTCACCAGAGCAGTGGTATTTGCGCTCCAAGTCATGCCCTGATCCATAATCACTCCCAAAAACCTGAATTCCGCCACCCTCTCCACCCGTTCCCCGTTGATATACAAGGGCTGAATGTCCGCCTTTTTTTTCCTGTAATCCACCACCAATTCCTTGGTCTTAGCCGTATTAAGAACCAGATTGTTCTCTCCACACCAAACACAGAGCCGCTCCACCTCGTCCCGATAGGCGGACTCATCCCCTCCTGAAATGAGCCCCACCACCGTAGTATCATCAGCAAACTTGATGATTTTGTTGCTGGAGTGGATGGCTGAACAGTCATACGTATAGAGAGCATAGAGCAGGGGACTCAACACGCAACCCTGTGGTGAGCCGGTGTTAAGGCTAAGGGCTGTGGACACATGTGACCCTGCTCTAACCCTCTGAGAACGTTCTGACAAAAAATCCAAAACCCAGAGACAGGTGGAGTTGGGGAGTCCAATCGTCTCTAGCTTGGACACCAGTCTATGGGGGAGGATAGTGTTAAAAGCAGAGCTAAAATCCACAAACAGCAGTCTCACATAATTCCCCGGCTGCTCCAGATGGGACAGAGCAGCATGGAGAGTGGTGGTGATAGCGTCTTCTGTGGATCTATTTGCCCTGTATGCAAACTGGTAGTTGTCAAAAGTTGATGGAAGACAGGAAATAATATGACGACGCACCAGTTTCTCAAAACACTTCATGATGATTGGAGTCAGTGCAACTGGTCTGTAGTCATTCAAACTACTGATTGTGGATTTTTTAGGCAGAGGGACAATAGTTGACGACTTCAGGCAGGGTGGGACAATAGACTGGTGTAAGGACTTGTTGAAGATCTTAGTAAAGACCCTCGCCAGCTGATCCGCACAGCCCTTCAACACCTTTCCGGTGATGCCATCAGGTCCAGCCGCCTTCCTCGGATTCACCATCCTCAATACTTGTCTCACCTCATAATTTCTGGACAGGGAAGTAGAGTTTGTGACATGGTAGCAATTTTATCCTCTGTCCCATTGGTCTTATTATTGGTCTTATTATTGGTCTTAATAACCCTCTTAATTGGTCTTAATAACCCTTATTATTGGTCTTAATAACCCTCACGTCTTTGGTCACGCAGGATCGCTTTGGTAGTGTGAATGACTCAGAGCTCAAAGGCCTGGACAATGAGATTTCGGAACTGTCTTGCAAAGTACAGACCCTCCAACAGAACTGTCGTCATATGGAATCAGGTGTGTTGAGGCAGGTTCAGTCCATCTGCTGTGCTAGCCTTTGCTGAGTGAGTGCATGTGCGAGTGAGCACTTGAACAGTATGGAGCCTTTGTGAAATGTTTGTATCTGAGCCATAGTACACAGAATGCCTTAGAGTCCTTCCCACTGACCGATGCCATCTCAGATGTTGTAACTAGCAATTCCATTCCAGAACTGAAAGAACTGAAGGGCTCTATGACAACCCCAGAGATGGTTAAGGAGATTGAAGAGTTAAAAAAAGATTGTGCCAATTATACAGAGAAACTGGAGCGAATTAAATCTGCTGCCAATCATGTGACTCCTGAGGAGAAAGAAAAGGTAATGGAGCTGCCAAGGGAGAGGCCAATAGTGGAGACTGGCACAGTCCAGACAGGTATAGTTCTTTCTGGGTGCCCTGCCAAGCTCTGCCAGCCATACGCAGGGCCCCTAGCGCTGCTGAATTTTCAGCTAGCCTCAAACACCAAAGGATGGGAGAACTCCAAAATGCATACTGTCATTTGTTTATTACTCTTCCTGGGATCTGGGCAGTCCCAGCACTCATCCTGTACCTAGAGCATTCAAATGGGGATAAATGTTGATTTGTCTGGAGTTGTCTGGCATTTAATCAAATCAAGGCAACCAGTGAGCACATGTTATCAGGAGCCTTTTAGCTGTGGGGCTTGTTTAGAATTTCACCAAAGCAATTTTTGTACTATGGATGTCCTTACTCACAAGTCCCCTCTGTAAAAGCACAGCTGCCTGCCATTTCTGGGATTCTTTCCCACACAGAAAGCTTGTGCACACACTGTCCAACACAATTGTTGTGGTTTTGGTTCTCACATCATAGCCGGCTGCATTAGTGGCCATTGTGTTGGGGACTGAGTGTAAGAATTGTTTTCCTTTTGCTTGTTGCAGGTGTACAATGAAAAGAAGTTGTATTGCAGGGAATGGCGTCGCCGGAAGAGAATGGTAAGGAAACTTGTCTTTCATATAGGATGGAAAGAATAAGTGGTGCGCACAGCCCCAAGGGCAATTTTAAAAATACTATTGTTTAGATCAGTGGTACTACCCCTCCCAAAACACCCCATACATGTCATGTTGGAGTAGTGTGCCCACCTTGGGTCCCCACCCTTTACTCAGGTCTTACCTGTGGCTCTTAGAAGATGTCAGCGTGCGACAGTGGCCACATGCCAGGAATGGCTTCAACTGGCCAGCTAAAACAGGCGAGAATGGCCAATTGGTCTCAAACCCTCTGTGAGTTAGGGACTTCCCCTGCATGCAGAGACAGGTTCCGTCGGATTGTGCGGACAAAATACAGTGGATGCTCGGGTTGCGAATGTGATCTGTGCGGTAGGCACGTTCACAACCTGCAGTGCCGCGTCTGTGCATGCACGGGTCGTGATTCGGCGCTTCTGCGCACGTGCAAAGCACGATATAGTGTTTCTGTGCATGCGCGAGCGCTGAAACCCGGAAGTAACCCATTCTGGTACTTCTGGGTTCGGCGCGCAACCCGAAAACACACAACCTGAAGCGTCTGCAATCCGAGGTATGACTGTAGTGGGTTCAGCGGTCAAGAAGGTGGTTTCTGCACGTGCTGCAGAGAGAAGTGAGGGGCAGATGGGGCTCGTCCACCTGTAAAGGTAGCTGTGATGGGATGATGAGCTGCTTGTGCGTAAAATCCAAATCCCTCAGAGTTTGCTCAAGTCCGCAAACCTCTGTCTGTAACGGAGCCCCTTAAGCATGGCTCCGTCAGTCGCTGGCAGATTCCGAAAGTGGTTGCTTTCGAAATCTCTTCCAACATAAAAGCTCCTTAACGGAAACACGTCTTCTGGACTCTCTGCGTGACAGTTTCCAGCGAGGGGTGGGTGTCCCTACAGGAGGTCCTGAAACCTCCCCACTACCCTCGCTGGAAGTCTCCCTGAGCCATCCCTCCTGCTCACTTTCCCTCGGATCACCTCGTCTCCCCCTGCTGGTTCCCTCTTCCGCTGCTGAGTCTCTCCCAACCTGTGTGAGCCCTTCCACCTCCCGTCCTTCCGATGGCAGTTCCCTGACAGTAGCCCACCTAGGAGAAGGAAAGCTCTGATCCTAAACCTCTGCTGCCTTGCAAGGTATCTGCAGGAGAAGAAAATGCTAAATAGCAAACCCCACACAAATCCAGAGTGGAGTCCCTAAGACGGTTGGGCGCCACCTTGTACGCCTCCTTCCTGCAACTCCTGCAGCCAAGCTGGTGCTGAATGTGATGCTCTATTTTCTTTCGGACCACATCAGCAAGGTCGAGAGGGGGATCTTGTCATCTGGGCTGCCCATGAGCTCAGGTTACTTTGGTGCCGCTGATGCAGAGGTTTCACTTCATCCCCAGAGGTGCACTCCATTGTCCCTCTCTTGAGAGACGGATGCCAACAGTTGTTTAGTTCTGTAACTTCATCCATCCAGAGGTGCATAGAAAATGCTATACACATGTGATAGGTGCTACGCAAGTCTGTAAAAACGAAAAAGCAAGGCCCTACAATGTTCAAATGCAGATCCACTTGGTTGCCCAGTTTAATCGGGTTGCAAGTTAGGAGGGAGAAGTTTCTAGATACCCTTTCCAGAGATCAGAACCCCAGAAGTAATGAGAGATGTCTCTTAATTGAAAGATTTCATCAGTTTCTCCTTTGTAAGTTTGCCTGTTTGATTCTGTCTGTTGGTCCTGATGAGTTCAATGGGATTGCAGGCTGAACATTCTTGAAAATTCTAGCTCATTATGTTTAATGTTCCTGGGATTGTGCTTTCTGTTGAACACTTGCTAATCTGTGGTGGGAGCTATGAGGGGCTGTGGTTTGCACCATGCCTTCCTTGCTGAGGATCTTGTCCACACACGTGAATAGTTATTTGCTTATGAAATCGCTTTTCTTCAGTTTGTTTCCTTATAACTCCTTTGAGGTTTGTGGCTGAGCGCTGTACCAGACAGTCCAATTGGCTCTCTTTTGTATTTTGAGCTAAATCTTAATTCTAGCTTTAGTCACTGTAGTCTGCTGAACAAAACAACAGGTTCTGGTTTTTTAAAAGAGAATGCCCAGGAATTTCAAGTTTCAAGATGGATATGAGGTTTAGACCTTTTGTATTTCCCATTGGCTCAGCATTATAATACTAAGCTAAAACATGGTTTAGCATGATCCCGCAAGTGTGCTGATGTACGTTTAGAAAATCACAGCTGATTTGATCCTTCCTTGCTCCTTCCACACTACCAGGAGCAAAACCATTGTTTGGATCAGCATTACTTCTGAATCTGGTCTCCAGAATGGTAAGTCAGGATCATACCCAGAGATTGGAAGGCCTAGAAAAACCCCAGAAAAATTGGGGGAACAGTTCAATATAGTTTGAATATTTCACACACTTTTTTTTTAATTTTTTCTAGAAAAAAACGGGGGGTGCCCCCCCCCATTTTTTCCGGGTTTTTTCCAGGCCTTCCCATCATAGCTGTCAACTTTCAGATTTGAAAATAAGGGATCAGCAGCCTCAAAAATAAGGGATCAGCAGCCTCACCTGTCCCAGGGACAGTCTACGGGATACCTAACAATCTGGGATAGCAGCGGGAGGCAGCAGGGAATGGTACTGGAATAAGGGAATTTCCTGCAAAAAAAAGGGAAGGTTGACAGCTATGCTTCCCATCTCTAATCATACCAGACTGTTGTATTCTGTACTACTAAGTACTCTGAGGAGCGTGTTCTTCAAGAGGTTGAGAAATACGGAATAGCTTGCTGCCATTGTTCCTCCCAGCTACAACCTGTAAACTCAACCATGGCTCCTGAAATATTTAGGCTCATCCTTTTTTTGGTAATTTTTGTCTGTACCATCAAGAGGGCTTGCTTCTGTCTACCAACACTCTGGTATAATTCTGTCTTGGTTGAAGGGCCAAGTAGCCAAGTATGTGCCTTGACTCTCTCAACAGGCGACGGAGCTACTTGACGCGATCCTGGAAGGCTACCCCAAAAGCAAGAAGCAATTCTTTGTGAGTACAAACCCAACCCACCTGCCACTGAATGACATGGCCACATAACAGTGGGCTGAGCAGGCTTTTCTCGGCGAGCTCCCATAATGCACTAGTCCAACTACTGCACAGAGGTGGGATATAGGATGCTTCTGTTTGCCTGCCCTGCATCTTAAGGAGTCTGTGTTGTCCTTTGTGCAGGAGGAAGTTGGCATTGAGACAGATGAAGATTTCAATGTTACTTTACCCACCGCCTGAACCCAAGGGCTTCCTGTTTTATGAAACTGTCACCTACCTAGCACTCAAGTTTCAGTCCTACATATTCCACATTGCTGTATATTTTTGAAACTACGTTTGCGTTGAATGGAGAGAAGCAGACCCTGCCTACTGCACTATTATTTCTTAGTTCCGGCACCTCTCCCCTGGCATGTCAGGCTAATTGCCATTTTGTTCTTAAAGCTGTTAGTCTCACTACACAGGACTGCTGATAAGCACTTGAGAAAATTGTCTGGGGGTGGGGTGCGGGACACAAAATAAAATACTTGAATTAACTCTGAAGGCTGTATCATTTTTCTCTGTTTGTAAACAGCCTGCATTCTGTATAGATGGTGTGTTGTGCATATTAAACCCACCCAGCTCCTTTGCATTCTGTGTTTATTGCTGCTTCTGTCTGCTTTGGGGAACTTGTGTTTCGTCTAGACTATTTATGCATGGGGAAGGGTGGCTGAATATATATTTTAAAATTGGCTTAGCCATAGACATATGTGGTTGAGATACCTCAGGAAGGTTCCTTTGAGATTTTAACCATAGAAATGTTTTTTTCAGAGCAGCATATGTTTGTTTGCTTAAAACAGGGGTCGGCAAGGCTTACCAGCCATGGGCCAGATCACGCCTGCGGAGATTGTCCGTGGGTTGGACCAGGGCAGCGCTATGCCAGAAATCGCATCTGCACATGTCCGCGGCACTGGAAATCACTTCTGTGCATGCCCAGACGCCGAAAACCGCACATGCGCAGAAGCAATTTTCAGTGTCTGGGCAGGCACAGAAGTGATTTCCGGTATCTGTTTGTGCGCAGATGTGATTTCCAGCACCGCTTGTGAGTCACTGCGCTGTGCCGATTTAGCGCAGCACGCAGGGGATTCAGTGAGTGGGCAGCTCAGTTCGGGGGCAGCTCGTGGGCCGGTAAAATGATCTTCATGGGCCGGCCCCGGCCCATGGGCTGCACGTTGCCGACCCCTGACTTAAAAGGCTGTTGTGTTTTTAGCCTAAGACAGCCTGACTTGCGCAAGTAACACTTGGGGGTCTAGATGATCGTTCCAGATCTCAACGAGAAGAGAAAAATGCTGGAATAACTTGAGTGCTGGAACTCTCAAGGTATTCAGAGATGGATGTGTCAGTGTGTTGGAGAAGCCGGTTTCTAAAATTTAGCTTTGGCTATGCGTGGCTGAAAACAAACAGGCAAGCACACTCCAGTCATTCAAACACTTAGCAAAATTTATTAGAATTGCTTGTCATGATATAAAAAAATAGTTTTCATTTTCACAAGTGAGGTCTGTCTAAGCGAGTCCTTATCCACCAGCCAGCAGCAGATCTAGAAAGTGGTGCTTATAAAAGGACAGGGGACCCTCCTTCTTTGTAGCTACAGAACAGAAAGCAGAAGCTGCAGAGGAGGGTTGGCTTAGGCTCACTTTTGCTGCATTTTTAGAAACTGGGGGGGCTCCGAGGGGGCTGAAAAGGCTTCCCCTGCCATGTAAGCCTTGCCAGCCTCTCTCAATCTGTGGTACTGAAGGCAAACGGTATTGTGACCCGGTCAAACAATTACAGAAGCTGGAATTGGAGAGCAAGGCTTCAGTGTTAGCATGGCTTATTGCCCTTCTGCACTGCAAGCAGAATACATCATGTATGCAAAACACACCCATTTATTGCATAACTTGTTCAGGTCACAGCCCTTAGTAGCCCAAACTAAATGCTGGGCTAAGGCATCTGGGTGTGTAAATTGGGTGTCTGAATAAAACACAATAGAGAGGGGGCTCTGTTTTAAAGTGTCCACACCAAGTTAATGCCACTTAGACCAAAGCCTTATGTGTACTGAGAATTTAAGAGCGTCTGCTCTTGATTTGAGGTGAAGCGAAGGCTGGAAGAGAGCTTGAGTCCTGGTACTTGCCTACCCTTAGGAAAGGAACTTTGCTCACAATCAAACCCTAGGACTGTGCGTTGCAGATGGGTTTTTATCAGACAAGCTAGGTCAACATGAAGAACACATCAGGGCCGAGGCTTGAAAGAGCGAGACCGCAGCGACTGATCCTCATGAACAGACAGCTAATTTCTTTCCTGCTCACATAAGGAGGCCGAGAGAAGGGTTTCAGAGGTCAATACAATCAAATAGCCCTCCAAAAAAGCTTGAAGAGGAAGTACGGGCAGGAATAGCCTCTTGGCTACAGAGCGCCAGGCTACAAGACACCCCTCCTGGGGTGCCCAAGTGTGGTCAGTAGAGCTGGCTCTTCAGTTGTTGCAGGACGCCAATCACAATGTCCCGTAGGGTCTAGGAGGGGAAAGTCCATAGGAATTCGTAAGAAGCTGGTTCAGGTTAAAGGGTATTCTTTGGTAGGGCTGGGAAGACAGGGAAAACTAGCCTGGATGGAATTAAACCAGAACCCTTAGTTTTCAGGCTCCTGACCCATGGGAATCATCAACCTCTTAACAGGGACACCACAGTCTTGCACCTTACCCTAAGGACCACCTGAGACATAGTAGTAGTAGTAGTAATAATAATAATAATAATTGTTTATAACCCGCCCATCTGGCTGGGTTTCCCCTTATGTCCCTGTTTAATCGCTGAGACCTACTGGTGGAATGCCATTACAGTGGTGCCTTGCAAGACAAAAAGAATCCGTTCTGTGATTCTCTTCGTCTAGCGGTTTTTTCATCTTGCGAAGCAAGCCCATTGACGGATTAGCGCTATTAGCGGCTTTTAGCGGCTTATCTGCTGATCAGATCAGCTGATAAGCGGCTTAGCGGCTTAGAAAAAAGGGGGGGGGAGGGAAAAAAACCAGCAGGAACTCGCAAGACATTGTCGTCTTGCGAAGCAAGCCCATAGGAAATTCGTTTTGCGAAGCACCTCCAAAACGGAAAACTCTTTCGTCTAGCGAGTTTTCCATCTTGCGAGGCATTCGTCTTGCGGGGCACCACTGTAACTGTCTCTCAAGTGAATGAGGGCTGTCGTTATCTGTGAAAAAATTCAGCATGGCTGATCCAACAATGTGGAATGCCCTCGCGATGGAGATCAGCCAAGAAACATCACATCTTTTTAGACGACTTCCTTGGGTGGGTGGATTTTATGTGATTGGCGAGTTCCTTCTGATTTTATGTTTGCTGTATGTAGCTTAGACATTTGCTATATGAGTTAAAAGGTAAAGGGACCCCTGACCATTTGGTCCAGTCGTGGCTGCCTCTGGGGTTGTGGTGCTCATCTCGCTTTATTGGCCGAGGGAGCCGGCGTACAGCTTCCAGGTCATGTGGCCAGCATGACTAAGCCGCTTCTGGTGAACCAGAGCAGCACACGGAAATGCCGTTTACCTTGCCGCTGGAGCGGTACCTATTTATCTACTTGCACTTGAAGTGCTTTTGAACTGCTAGGTTGGCAGGAGCAGGGACTGAGCAACGGGAGCTCACCCCGTTGCGGGGATTTGAACCGCCAACCTTCTGATCGGCAAGTCTTAGGCCCTGTGGTTTAACCCACAGCGCCACCCGCATCCCTTCTATATGAGTTAGCAGTATATAAATCTTTTTTATAAGCAAATACTACACAACAGTTGGAGGAGGAGCCATTTGTCAAGTTCCTTATCATCCTGCATAAAGTGCTGGTAATCAAAGCCTGATGTGGATCCTGAGGATCTGAGGTGGGGCGGGGGAACGCTTCATAAAGTTGAGCAGTTTATCAGCATTGAGCAAATATGGATGAGACTCCTAGTAATGGGAGGGGAGATCTTCTATAAATACATATCTGCCTTCACATCTCGACTCCCTTCCAAAAAACTGTGCAAGTTAAAACACTCAGATCTTACTGTTCAAACTAAATTGTGAATTTACCTAGGTAAATGTTAACGTGGGTGCAGAACTGAGATGTTCTGGTCACAGAATTCTGCAATAGGCAGTAAAGCCAAGGCCAAAATCACAGGCGTGGGACATCTTAGGAGCCAAGAGGAAGTTGTGTCCATTGGGACACAACTGTATCACTTCCGCAGCACTTTGTCATCTCACTGCTGGGGACCAGGCTGGTATGAGCTACTCTTGACAGTCCTGAGTCTCAGAGCTGCATTTATTCAGTTTTCAGATGTTATGCAGCTGAAACCACTTGGGCACTAAATGAACCAGTTATCAGACACTGGGAGAGGAGAGGCAGATGGACTAGGAACTGCCATAGCTGGGGATACTGAGGTCCATGAGATCAGAGACCTGTTGTCTCCTGAGTCAGAATGGGGCAGAGCATGCTATAGGCTGGCCAGCAGCCCTCATCTTTTTGAGTCCAGTGATGGACAAGCAGCTCCCACGTAGGCTGAAAGCGTTATACTTTTCCAGAAGGCCATTTTTTTTCTGATTTTGCCCCTGCATTCTAGTGGAAGGGGTTAACCCTTTGCTCCCTGCTCTAGTGCCCTGCTGACTTGGGAGTATTTGCATAATTAAGGTGCTGTGGAAGATAAGGAAACCATTTCTCTCCTATCAGGAGTTCAATCTACCCAGTTCCAGCTGTACAAAGAGATGAACGCCATAGGCTACTGAGTGGTACTTAGCAACAGCAGGAGGAGTTAAGGAAATCCATCTCATGACCCCTTGATCGATTCAATTTCCACCTGCTTGCCTCTGAGCAGGAGGCAGCACGGACTCCAAAGAGGTTAACATGAACAAAACAAGCACGTATTTGCTGCACGAAATGGCTAGCCACATGCTCTCAAACTGCGGAATTACCTGCGGCTTGCAGTGCTCTTCTATCCAGCTGAAGACACATGCCGAGAGCTCCTGAAAGCTTGTCACAGAAATGGAGGCGTTGAAGGACTGGAACAAGGAATCCATGATACCCTGGAAAACGTTGAACTTCACCTGGTCAGAGACCTGGTTCTTCCCTTCATTAGGATTGTCCTGGTGAGCTTTGACAATCTGTTCGTAGTTTCTGAAATGCATAAATGTGGGCTTAGGAGAAGCAGATTGGGCTGGAAAGACATGGAGGGCTTATCTGAACTCTCGGATGTTTTATAGCAGCTGTTGCAGCGGGGAAAGCTAAAAGCTCAAAGAAACAGGATAGAATTGACCGCTCACAATTAAGGAGTTCACTTCCGTCCCTTATAAATATTGTGGGAACGGCTGCTACTGAAGCATGCTGTCTTAATGGCATGTGTACATTAACAGAGGGCCTTACATTTTCATGATTTTCAAGGCCATTACATCTTTCCGGAGCGTGGAGACCTCTTCCTCCTGCTTCTTCTTTTCCTTGTGCAAGAACTGGATATAGTCAATGGCTGAGGAGCAAAGACACCAGCGGGTTAGAACACAACCACAGAGGGGCTTCTCAAAACATAACCAGAACCTGTGGGCTATTCTGCCCTGTTAACTCAGGAAAGTTGCAGTCTCTCTCTCCCCCTAGGAGGAAGACAAGGAAGCTAGGCTCCCTTTAGGCACTAGTGCTAGTTAGACACATCTGTTCAGAGTTTCATAATCTGAAAAAGAGAGCGAGGGAGCAGAGGATGAAACAGGTTTCAAGACTAGTAGGAGCTTGGCAAGAAATAAGACAGAGGATAGTAAGCAATAAGACACACAGTGCAAATGGAAGGAAGACTAAAAGCCAAACACACCGAAGCAGTTCCTCAACTCACTTTTCTGCAACACAATTGCCTTGCTTAACTTCCCTGAGCCTATGGAGAAATCCTGCTGCTGGCAGGTAGGTACAATTGACTGCAAATCGTCGTAGCCTTTCTGTAGGAGAGAGGGAGAGCGGTGTTAAAACTTACAAAGCAAGGTTGTCCCCTCCCAAATGATTAGCTAAGTCAGCACACCTCCAGCCGCCATTTGTTTTCTCGGCTGCTGCGGGGGAGGAGCAGTGCAAACTTGCTATACCAGGGGGGCAGAAAGGGGCGTCGAGCATGTATGGATGTGTAGGTCACCCCACTTTCTGACCTTGATGGCATCCCTCCGCTTCTGCTCAGCCTGTGTGTGGGCGCGGCGGCGGCGGTCCTTGTAGATTTCTTTGTAGGCTTCCTGCTGGTAGTCGGAGTCTTCATCATCTGCAGCAGGAAAACAGGCCTTGTCAGCTAAGGGGCAAGGCAGCAGGAAGGGGCCTAAGGGAAGCGGGGGAGGGCGCCCAGCAGCTTCCTCACCGCAAGATTTCATCAGGCTCAAGTTGCGACGAGAAAACTGCACGGTATATTGGAAGAATCGCCATTTGCAGGCTGTGAAAGCGCAAGCCAGCCTCGGGTCCCTTTTCTGGGAATGAAAAGGGAATACACCCCTGCTAGGGGGGGCTTCCTTTTCTCTGCATTTTCACACTTCCATGGGCCACTGAGAAGGAGGGATGGGACGTTAACACCTTGCAAAAAAGCCAGGGATTAGCCGAGAATTTGGCTATGTCAAACTAGGAGTGCAGTTTCCAAAAGTCATTACCAACCAGCTGCATGTCCCATTTGGTAGTCCTTTAATACCTCTCTTCTTCCCTTCCATGGCACTCCCTTCAATTGGAAGGGATTGCCTCCCAGCTGCCCAGGAATAATGCAGGGGTGCAGGTGAGAGACTCTGTTCACAGTTGGGAGACGAGTGACAGAGAAGCCAGTGGGCTATACCTGTGTTGGGTACTGAAGAGGCACTGGTGGAGCCGATGCTGTTTGCTCTTGATACAATGCTCCCTTTCCTCCTGCTTTCCACAAAGAGTCCTGAAAGAGAAACGCCACCAAAGTAGACCTGACAAGAGTGCATCCTCCACATAATTTTACTCCTTAATACCCTCTATCCACCCTACTGCGTTTGCAGTTAGGGGGAGAAAAGGGTTCGGTCCTCCTTCTTTGATGGCACACTTTTATGTGAAGCAGGGATTCACTGGTTGCAACTGGGCAACCGGGAGCTAAGCTACATTAACCGAATGCAGCGGTGTGATCCGTCATATATATCTCTGGTAAGTGTATGTACGGCACGAAAGGCCCACAAACGAGGTCACCATAACTGCCTGCCTCCCTCGCAATTGTCCCTTCATGCTTCCAGCTCAAAGGTGAGGCATCGTCCCTCTCCCATGCTAAGAATATGGGGCACACAAATTCACACAACCCTTCTGTTCCCAGCTGAACGCTTCCGAAAGGGCAACACGGGAGACCTTGTCCTTCCCAAATCCTGTGCGTGTCTGAGGAGGGGAGGGGAAGAGTCAGTGGCAACCACAAACGATGGCTAGTCAAAATTTGTGGATCCAAAGCCCAGCTGAAATGTGTAGCCCCAAAACACGAACCCACCAAGGAAGGGAATAGCTCCTGTTAAAACACAAGGGCCCAGGGAGAAGCAGGGAAAGCAGCTAAGGATATTTAGCAAGACGATAAGCAGTCCAAGAAGTCATGAGAAAGAGGGGCTACCAAACACTTACCAGGATCCAGCCCGTTGTCGCTAAACGTCGAGTCAACCTGGTTTGTTGTGCCACAAGAAGAGAGGAGGGTGGAAATAAGACAACTTTTTCTTTAGAGACATGCCAATGTCTTACTTGAACTGTGGCTGGTTCTTAAGCATCTCTAAAACTGATACCTCTGTGCTGAATGCACAAAGAGGTGTGTTCAACAAATACGCTGTTATCTCACGTCAAGTAAAACTAAAACTAAATCATTCCATTGACCCCCATTAAAACATTTTTTTCAAAACCTAATTACTCTCTGTAGAAAGATCAAAGTGACAATGCAGGAAGTCAACCTCCTGAAAGGTTGCTTTTGCCCTCATATATTTTATAGCACTAAAGGGAGGAAACTGAAAGTTGTATATTGCAGCCTCTGGATAGGTAAAGGTAAAGAGACCCCTGACCATTCGGTCCAGTCGTGGCCGACTCTGGGGTTGCTCATCTCGCTTTATTGGCTGAGGGAGCCGGTGTACAGCTTCTGGGTCATGTGGCCAGCATGACTAAGCCGCTTCTGGCGAACCAGAGCAGCGCACGGAAAAACCGTTTACCTTCCCGCCGGAATGGTACCTATTTATCTACTTGCACTTTGATGTGCTTTTGAACTGCTAGGTTGGATGGAGCAGAGACCAAGCAACGGGAGCTCACCCCGTCGCGGGGATTCGAACTGCTGACCTTCTGGTCGGCAAATCCTAGGCTCTGTGGTTTAACCCATAGCGCCACCCGCGTCCCTCTCTGGATAGGAGACAAGCAATATTCCCACCTTCTGGAGGGGAGGGGATAGCTTTGGGAACTATCCCAGAATCAGCAGCAGCAGGGCCTAAGAATGGATCTTGGAGAGCTGCTGCCAGTAAACAACACTAGGTGGGACGGCTCAGTGGTCTAAGGCAGCGTTTCCGAAACAGGAGCCTCACAATTTCAGACCTTTTGGAGCAGAGGGCTCAGTGCTGAGCTTGCCTCACTCCTCTTTCATTCTGCTGGCCCATTTGCAATGCAGCGGAAAACGAGCAATGGGCACTATAATCTTTTCCAGCTCTTTTCCTATGCACTTAGCAGCTCAAATACACACAAACATTCAACAGGGTCTCTCCTTACTCCAGCCTTTCCCAACCTTGGGTTACCCCAGAGGCTGCTGGACTACAACTCCCATCATTCCTGACACCTGGTCCTGCTAGTTAGGGATGATGGGAGTTGTAGTCCAACATCTAGGAACCCACAGCTGGGAAAGGCTCCATCACTGTGAGCTCGGAGGTAGGGTCAGTTCAGGCTGTCAAAGGGGCAGGAGGAGTCTTGAAAGCCCAGAATGCCAATCCCATAGCTGTCAACTTTTCCCCTTTTCTTGCGAGGAATCCTACTCGGAATAATAATAATAATAATAATAATAATAATAATAATAATAATAATAATAATAATAATAAATTTTATTTATACTCCACCCTCCCCAGCCAAGACCGGGCTCAGGGCGGCTAACAACCAATAATAAAAACAAGTTGATTAAAATACAATTTAAAAACAAGATTAAAATACAACATTAAAACATTAGGAAGCAGCCTCTTCACAGGAGGAGAAAGGAAAACTAAAGAGGGCGAGGAAATCAATCTAGGAATAAGGGAATTTCCCTTTAAAAAAAGGAAACGTTGACAGCTATGCAATCCCGGGAGAACCAACTGCTGCTTTTTTTTTTTTTTAAGTCTCCTTGACATCTTTTAATGCAATTAGGAGGGGTTGTTTATCAGCTCCATTAAGCCACGTTTAAACTAAGCCCAGATCTCAGCTGATTTCGTAACCAGAGAAATCCGCCCCAGAGGCGATCAAGCGAGCGCCTTTCTTCCCACTTCTCCCTATTCACTGACCTGGGGTGTTTTTTTTAAGTTATATAAACTGAAAAGGCCCCAGGCCTGCTTCCCAGTGGGGAAGGGGCATTCTTCACATGCTCAGAGACACTGTCTTCAGAGCCTCGCGGGTTCTGCTGGCTGAGCAGGCGACCGGGACCCACCCACCCCGTCCCGTAGACCTGCCCCATGGCTTGAGCCTCGGTCCCCACCCGCTCGCCTTGCCCTTCCTTCCCCCGGTCTCACTCACTCTGGCCGTCCAGGAGCTCTCCGGAGAAACGCTCGGCGGCTCCGCCATCTTTCCAGACCCTCCCCCCCCCTCCGCCCCCGGGTCTGGCACAGCGTCACGCGTCATGCTGTGACGTCGCCCAATCAGGGCTGCGGGAGGGCAGTTCTTGGAAGGGAGTTCGCTCGGATGACCAGGAGAAAGATTACACACACACTCAGAAGCCCTGCCGTATTCCTTCCACCTGCACCGCAGACTTCATCATCATCATCATCATCATCATCATCAATAAATTTATTGCACTAGCCAAAGGCCATGACAGATCCCTGCAATCATTTTAAAATGTAATGCACAAACACATACACATACCATCTTCATCATCATCATCAATAAATTTATTGCACTAGCCAAAGGTCCCGACAGATCCCTGCAATCATTTTAAAATGTAATGCACAAACACATACACATACCATCTTCATCATCATCATCAATAAATTTATTGCACTAGCCAAAGGTCCCGACAGATCCCTGCAACCCTTTTAAAATGTAATGCACACACACATACACATGCCTTCTTCATCATCATCATCATCAATAAATTTATTGCACTAGCCAAAGGCCATGACAGATCCCTGCAATCATTTTAAAATGTAATGCAGCTGCTAATAAAAAAAAAGTGACCATGCACTGCGAGATCATCGATAGCAGGGATACCACTAGCTGAGTTGCAGTTGCAATAACGTTGTTGTTGTTGTTGTTTAGTCGTTTAGTCATGTCCGACTCTTCGTGACCCCCTGGACCAGAACACGCCAGACAATCCTGTCTTCCACTGCCTCCCGCAGCTTGGTCAAACCCATGCTGGTAGCTTCGAGAACACTGTCCAACCATCTTTATTATTTTAATTAGAAATCACAAGGAAGTAGGAGCAGAAACATCTCTCTTTGCCGGTCCTTTTTTTTTTGAGGGGGGACACCAGCTGATTGGTCACAGTTAAATCATAAAAAAATACAATTCTCCCCTGATTCCTATGGACAGCCCAGGGGGGAGTGAACAAAAATAAAAATTATACTGAGAGCAGAACACCCATCTCTAGACTTCAGTCTCTAGAGAGGAAACCTTAATCAGCCTTGCTCCGATTGGACTACGACTCCCATCATCCCTAGCTAGCGGGACCAGCGCCGGGGGATGATGGGGTTTGCAGTTCAACGGCAGTTACCAATCTCGAGACGGGCTTGTCTAGGCTTGTCCTTTTCTATGGTTCCCCCCTCACGTCTAGGGGCATCGCCGTAGGAAGAGGAAACCGGAAGTGACTGCGGTTGTTTTCTTTCTTCCCTCTCCCCGCCCACATTCTCTATGATCCTTGCGCTGTAGAGGCGCCCCCGGAAGTGCCGGTAGTCGGACGGCCGAAGGCTGCGCGGTTGGCGCAGGGCGGTGGAGGCGCCATGGCGGAGCCCGTGGATGAGCTCGCTAAGCTCGAGTACCTGTCCCTGGTCTCCAAAGTCTGCACGGAGCTCGACAACCACTTGGGCATCAACGACAAGGATCTGGGTAGGCTCCGAGGGGTCCATTTTGTCATATTGGCTGTTATTGTTTTTATCTGTAAGCCGCCTCGAGCCCATGTCAGGGGGGAAAGGCGGGGTCCACATACATAAACAAATTCGTTGTTGTTGCTTAGTCGTTTAGTCGTGTCCCATGGACCAGAGCACGCCAGGCACTCCTGTCTTCCACTGCCTCCCGCAGTTTGGTCAAACCCATGCTGGTAGCTTCGAGAACACTATCCAACCATCTCGTCCTCTGTCGTCCCCTTCTCCTTGTGCCCTCCATCTTTCCCAACATCAGGGTCTTTTCCAGGGAGTCTTCTCTTCTCATGAGGTGGCCAAAGTATGGAGCCTCAGCTTCAGGATCCATCCTTCCAGTGAGCACTCAGGGCTGATTTCCTTAAGAATGGATGTGTTTGATCTTCTTGCAGTCCATAGGACTCTCAAGAGTCTCCTCCAGCACCAGAATTCAAAAGCATTGATTCTTCGGCGATCAACCTTCTTTATGGTCCAGCTCTCACTTCCGTACACCACTACTGGGAAAACCATAGCTTTAACTATACGGACCTTTTTCGGCAAGGTGTTGTCTCTGCTTTTTAAGATGCTGTCTAGGTTTGTCATTGCTTTTCTACCAAGAAGCAGGAGTCTTTTAATTTCGTGACTGCTGCCACCATCTGCAGTGATCATGGAGCCCAAGAAAGTAAAATCTCTCACTGCTTCCATTTCTTCCCCTTCTGCTTGCCAGGAGGTGATGGGACCAGTGGCCATGACCTTCGTTTTTTTGATGTTGAGCTTCAAACCATATTTTGTGCTCTCCTCTTTCACCCTCATTAAAAGGTTATTTAATTCCTCCTCACTTTCTGCCATCATAGTTGTGTCATCTGCAATAACAGTAATAAATAATCTGTGACTTCTTAAACATGTGAGGGGGCTGTTATTATGGTTATAATTTATGCTTCCCAATGTGTTACTAACAGTGAATTTTTGGCATTTCTTATGGTTCTATGGGCCTCATACACAGTATACAAATATATATTGTGACATACACATTTTTAAAATTAGAATGTACACGGCAGTCACCTGATGACAATGGAGAGGTTATCATTTATTATTATTATTTTAACAATTTCTTAATGATTTCTTCCTCAGTACTTCAGCTGTGCTTTCGTTCTTTTATTTTTCTCTTTCATGGGTGCCATGTTCTTTGGAAGCTTGTTTAGACCAAGTGAATGGCCTTTTAGGCTTCCTCCACATGAATAGGAGTTCACTGTTTGAATAATAAGAATTATAGGTCACAGGATTTTAGAGATGTTTAGGCGGGGCATGGCAAAAAAAAAAAGGTTGTGACTCACTGGTTTACGCTGTGCAAATTATGTTCTTAACATTGTACGCAGCCCTGGGATCTTTGGATAAAGGGTGATATATAAATCAAATAAATCGTGAGTTTGTGAGAAGTGAGGTTACAGGGGACCATGCCTTCTCGGTAGTGGCACCCACCCTGTGGAACAGTTCCCTTGCATCAGATGTCAAGGAAGTAAACAATTATCTGACTTTCAGAAGACATCTGAACAGGCAGCCCTGTTTAGGGAAGTTTTTAACGTTTGGTGTTTTATTGTGTTTTTAATATTCTGTTGGAAGCCACTCAGAGTGGCTGGGGAAAGCCAGCCAGATGGGTGGGGTATAAATTATAATAATAGTAGTAGTAGTACTACTAGTAGTAGTAATAATACAGTGGTACCTCGGGTTAAGTACTTAATTCGTTCCGGAGGTCTGTTCTTAACCTGAAACTGTTCTTAACCTGAAGCACCACTTTAGCTAATGGGGCCTCCTGCTGCCGCCGTGCCGCCGGAGCACGATTTCTGTTCTCATCCTGAAGCAAAGTTCTTAACCTGAAGCACTATTTCTGGGTTAGCGGAGTCTGTAACCTGAAGCGTATGTAACCTGAAGCATATGTAACCCGAGATACAACTGTATTTGTTTTGTCTGTCGGTAAAGGAAGGAGGTGAGGGGATTCTGGGACGAAAGCCCCACATTTGCTGGGCTGCCTTGTGCTCTCTGGAGGCTGCGTTTATGAAGCTGGGGTATTAATAAATTAATAAATAAGAATGCCAGAAGAGCCTTCCTAAATCAGGCGAATGTCCCAGCCATCACTGCATCCTGCTCACATAGCCGCCCACCAGATGCCTGTGAGAAGCCCGCAAGCGGGACATGAGTGCAACAGCGCTCCCTTCCCACCTGCAAATTGCAGCAACTGGTATTTAGAGACTACTACTTCTTTGGCGATCATTCGTAGCCGAGGAAGATTGTCTTCCATGAACATGGTCTTAACAGTGAGTCCATAAGGGACTATGGAGGCCAGTTCTGGATGCACACGTCCTTCCACAGTGGGAATATAGGTTTCCGGGCAGGAGTTGATCACGGTGAGGATTTGCCAAACATGACTTCCTTTTTCCCCCCAATTTTTTTAAATTAATTTTTCCACAATTATAACAAATACCACATAACAAACAAAAAAAAACAGAGAAGTACACCAAAGAAAAAAACAATACACAAAACACCACCCTATCCATCACAATAAAAACGAGCTTAATCCTTTGAAAACCCATCCTTATTTACATGTTAATTGGCTTCCTCTAATCCCTCCCTTCTGAATTTCCTTGTATCTGCATGTAACAGCTTTCCAATATCATTCTTGAACAAAAGTATTTCCAACTGTTATCTATCTTATTCACTTTTCTTACCATTCTAAATCACATTTATATAATTAAATCCTAATTTAGTCCTAGGCCTATTTGGTACTTTCAAGTGACTTCTAATTGTTTATATTACAATATTTATTCGAATAGTCCTTAAATTTCTTCCAGCCTTCTTGGTATTCCTCTTCTTTCTGGTCGCGGATTCTTCCAGTCAGGTCAGCTAGCTCCAAAAAGTCCATCATCTTCATCTGCCAATCTTCCACTGTTGGTACTTCTTGTATTTTCCAGTTCTTGGCTAGTAGTGTTCGAGCGGCCGTTGTGGCATACAAAAATAATTTAACATCTTTTTTGGGCAGTTCCAAACCTCTTATTCCAAGAAGAAAGGCCTCTGGTTTCTTGATAAATGTGTATTTCAACATTTTTTCCCAATTCATTATAAATCTTTTCCCATAAGTCTTTCACCTTGGTGCAGGTCCACCACATATGAAAAAAGGTACCTTATTTTTTTTACATTTCCAGCAGAGATTATCACTGTTATGATAAATCTTTGCTAATTTTACAGGGGTTAAGTACCATCTATACATCGTTTTCATAATATTTTCCTTTAACATCATACATACAGTAAACTTAACCCCTTTCTTCCATAGCCTTTCCCAATCTTCCAACATTATATTATGTCCAACGTCTCTTGCCCAGTCACAAACATGACTTCCTCTTAGCATGTTTCTTCCTTTTGTCCTGAGTTCGAGTGTCTTCAAGGTCCACAACACCTTTGGTAAAGGCTGTTCTCCCATTGGAGCTCTCGCAGGCCAATGATTTCCAGCTGTCGGTGTTTATACTATACTTTTTTAAGATTTAGAGACATGCTGTCTGTGACAGTGGAGGTAGAGCATATCCATCATGGCTGGTAGCCATTGATATGAAACGCTCTCATACAGAGGCAGAGGATTAGCTCCTCCCCTCAGTCAAATTACCAATGGTGTGAATTTTCCTGCAATAGAAAACTTCCCACTGCCCTAGATAGGTGGTTCATTGTAGCATGTTTGTATACGATGAAAGAATACAATTCGGAAATAGCTGCAAAAATAAAAATGTTCACCTGTGGTCATATGACTGACAATAATGCCTTCAGTTATCATGTGACAAATGTATGCATTTTAACTTATTATTTGTTGGATTTTTATTCTGCCTTTCCTTCAAGAAGCAATGAAACAATTTTAAAAAATCACTGGTACCATTTAATAGTTTTAAACAGTTTTTAAAAATTCATTATAATCAATTCTGTTTCCCCTACCCCAGGGGTCTGCAACCTTTAAAACAAAAAGAGCCACTTGGACCCATTTCCGAAGAAAAAACAACAACTGGGAGCCACAAAACCATTGCAACATTTAAAACAAATATATCTCCAGAGCCGCGATCTGACAGCGGGTGGGAAGGTGACGTCGGGACGGTGCGTGACTAACGCATGCACCGCCCCCATGCGTCGTCACAGCCATTACAGCGCCCGCCACAGTGGGGAGTGTCGGGGCGCACAATGTGCCTCCTCCCCTTGCTAGTATCCGCCCCGGAGCCGCGGCAAAGGTGTAAAAGAGCCACATGTGGCTCCGGAGCCGCGGGTTGCAGACCCCTGCCCTACCCCTACCCCACCCCCAATACACCCCTACCTGTTCCCAGGCTTCTGTTAGAGATGTTCCTAAATCTGAGAGTGCCCTTCCCAGAGAGGATATGCTTCTTGACTGGCTTGCTAATCTAATCTGGACTGTTATTATCTGTAGGCATGTCTTCTTCGTTAAATCTGCTATCTGCTTATAGCATCCTGTGAATTGCATAGAGAGTGCACCAGTTCTTCCAAGCAACATGTACTGTATTTTTCACTCTATAGGACGCACCTGACCATAGGACGCACCTTGTTTTAGAGGGGGAGAACAAGAAAAAAAAATTCTCCCCCTCTCTGCTCAGCGCCCCTTCAGTGAAGCGGCAGGAGAAACAGAGCCCCTTCCATTTCTCCTCCCGCTTGGCTGAAGGGGCGCTGCGCAGCTCTCCCTCTCTGCTGAAGCCAGGAGAGTCTTGCTCTCCCGGCTTCAGCAAAAGGAACCAGAAGCCTCTGAAGCGCAGCGGGAACTCGCGCTGCACTCCGCAGGCTTCAGGCAGCTATCCCTGAAGCCTGGAGAGCGAGAGGGGTTGGTGTGAAAGCAGCACGAAGCCTCCAGAGCACGGAGGGAGCGCTCCCTCTGCGCTTTGGAGGCTTTGCGTTGCTATCGCTGAAGCCAAGGAGCCTGCATTTGTTCCATAGGACGCACACACATTTCCTCTTAATTTTTGGAGGGGAAAAAGTGCGTCCTATAGAGTGAAAAATACGGTAGTTGGGAAATGTATATGCAGGTATTTTAAGAATTGGGACCATGCCTGAGCCCTTTTCACCTAATCCTTTTTCCTTCACCCTCCAATTGTTTACAGCTGAATTTGTGATAAACCTCGCAGAGAGAAATACAACCTTTGAGGCATTCAAGGCAGCCTTGGTGAAGAATGGTGCCGAATTTACAGTGAGTGCCAAAATCTTTTGAAGGCAGCAGGTGCAGAGGGTGGTGTTGGTGGTTGAGCTGGTGGGGAGGGAAAGAATTGCAGGAGCAATAAATTATGTTTCTGCTTCTTTTTTTAAACCCAAATCCTGTATTTCAGGATTCCCTTATTAGCAACCTGCTGCGTCTTATACAGACGATGCGACCGCCTGCAAAACCTTCCACTAGCAAAGGTAAGTGAAGCCTCACGGGCACACAGGCAGAGTGGGGATGGAAGGGACCTAGCAGCTGCAAGTTGTGATTAGAAAACAACCATTGCACAGTTCTGGAATAGGTGTACAAATAAAGAAAAATATGGGTTAAAAACAGATACCACTGTGGGTTGGTACAAGCCAGGATTCTGGGTCAGCACACTTGCAGTCTCTCTTACAGTTTCATAGTGTGAGCCTCTATATATACGATATATGATATTTTTATTGTCATTGTCCCATGCAGAACAATGAAATTGAAAAACTACATAAAACATTCAAAACCCCCTAAAAACTCTGAAACCCCATTTTAAAATACATTATACTATAGAGACCCCTTATGCTGCATTTAGAACCAGAATTGCATTTGTGTAGAAACTGTTTCTCAGGCGGCTAGTCCTAGCCTTTATAACCCTATACCTTCTTCCAGAAGGCAGAAGCTGAAAGAGATCATTTCCGGGGTGCGTACTATCCTGCGCTATCTCTGCCGCTTTCTTATGGCACCTGACAGCATAGGTTTGATCTAAGGCGGGAAGAGTGCACCACTTTAGTAAGTGGTCTTGGGATTTCTGCCAAAATTCCACACCATGAGTTACAGGGTTTCAGTGCACACCTTGCCATCCTCGGTGCTTGGCCTGTCAGAAGGGATCCCATCACCTGCCTGTGAGAAAGAGCTCCTCAAAATACAAATCTGCCATGGCCCTTCACCTTTCCGGAGTGCAAGTAACGCAGCAGAGTTAATAACATTTAGATGAAAATCTAATAGAGAAAGTAATAAAGAAAGGAGGTACATATAACAGGTTACAAGTGAAATGAAATGAAATTTCAAGTCATGTGTGTTTTCTTTTGTTTATTATCGCTGTAGAAGCTGTAAAACCGAAAACCGAAAAAGAAAAGTACAAGGAGTTGTTTCCAGCCCTCTGTCGACCAGACAATCCCATTGTCAGGGTAGGTGGGTTTTTGTTCATTACTAGCTGCAGACGGGAAGAGCAGAGTGCAGTGGAATCTGGGGCAAGAGAGCACATTAGGAACAGGGTGAGTGGGTGGGACTTGCACACAAGAGTGTGGGTTGCAGGCATGAAGGCTGGAGGGAGGAGGTTTGTGAGATTAGGAAGGAGAGCCAGGCCCCCCAAGTGCGGGAATGGAGTGGGGGTTGTGAATAATAGCAAAATAACAGCATTCCCAAGAAATTATTATTATTATTTATACCCCGCCCATCTGGCTGGGTTTCCCCAGCCACTCTGGGCGGCTTCCAACAAAATATTAAAATACAATAGTCCGTCAAACATTAAAAGCTTCCCTAAACAGGGCTGCCTTCAGATGTCTTCTAAAAGTCTGGTAGTTGTTGTTCCCTTTGACATCTGGTGGGAGGGCGTTCCACAGGGTGGGTGCCACTACCAAGAAGGCCCTCTGCCTGGTTCCCTGTAACTTGGCTTCTCGCAGCGAGGGAACCACCAGACGTTCTTCAGCACTGGACCTCAGTGTCCGGGCAGAACGATGGAGGTGGATACGCTCCTTTCTGTTTTTTCTTGCTTCCCTGATCAGCAGCAGAATCCTAACCATGCCTACTTAAAAGCAAGTGCTTCTGAGTTCAACAATGGGGTCCAAGTGTGGTGAGATTTGACTTTGGTGCCAAGAAGAACTCAGTTCTAGTTCAGCTGTCGCCACATGGATCTGAAAGAGATGTTGAATTAGTGTATCAGCGGTCTATTTAGGGGGGTTCTCTCCTTTCCTTCACAGACAATGTTGGATGAAGATGATGTGAAGGTAGCTGCCGATGCCCTCAAGGAACTGGAAGCTTTGATGCCAACTGCAGGCAGGCAGGAGAAGCACCGAAGCAGTGAGGACCAGTAGGTTCCTGGGGCTTCATCTCCTCAAGAAGGAAACTTTTTCAGTGTGTCGTTGTTGTTTTGGAAAAATCATAGGTGATCTAGCTCAGAGGTGGGCAGAAGGCAGGTTGGGATCTACTGGTAGGTTTAAGAATGGCACACAGTAGATTGGCAAGAGTTTCTGATTCCCAGTTTGTCTAACAATAAGGTAAAGGTAAAGGGACCCCTGACCATTAGGTCCAATCGTGACCAACTCTGGGGTTGTGGCGCTCATCTTGCTTTATTGGCCGAGGGAGCAGGCGTACAGCTTCCGGGTCATGTGGCCAGCATGACTAAGCCGCTTCTGGCGAACCAGAGCAGCGCACGGAAACGCTGTTTACCTTCCCGCCGGAGTGGTACCTATTTATCTACTTGCACTTTGACGTGCTTTCGAACCGCTAGGTTGGCAGGAGCAGGGACGGAGCAACGGGAGCTCACCCCGTTGCGGGGATTCAAACCACCAACCTTCTGATCGGCAAGTCCTAGGCTCTGTGGTGTAACCCACAGCGCCACCTACTTCCCCTGTCTAACAGTAGCCTTGTCTAAAAGGTTCCTCTCCTCTAAATGAGCCAGGTAAAAACGAATGTCACAGTGTGACAAAGGGTGTGTGCGGATGACAAGGTGAAAGGACTTGCAAGGTTCTGTTATTGATCGCAAATTTATTGATGGCACGTGTACCTCTTATTTTCTTAATTCTGAGCGCCCCTCCCAAAATAGCTACTGTTTTGCACCTGCCTCTTATTGGTGGACCTCAAGATTTTACTTAAAAAATAAAGTAGATCCCGAAAGTCTGCCCACCCCTGATCTAATTCAACTCTCTTATCTCAGGTAGGATATTCCATCACGAATCCACAAATATCACCATCGTAGTGGACAATATTGGAGTACAGACTGCAGCCTGCAGAAGCTGCCGAATTTTGCCATTTTGTTTCTGTAAAAAAGGAAGAAATGGCACCTGCCAGTATTTTAACTATTATCAGCCAAATTAGGTTGCCCGACCAGACTCTGCTGCTGTCACTAATTCTGCCATGCCCTGTAGTCATCCACTTGACTGACCCAGGAAGAGGCTGCAGAGGTGTTTTAAAAAACAACTCTCCTTGGTCTCCCAAGGAATCCACTCGCGGGGGTTCGAACCGCCAACCTTCCGATCGGCAAGCCCTAGGCTCAGTGGTTTAGACCACAGCACCACCCGCGTCCAAGGTACCACTGTATTTAAGTAGCGTTTGAGTCAAGAGGGGACCTGAGTACTCATACTTTCTGTTGTTTGCAGCAAGAGAAGGCGGAGGAGCCGCAGCCGCAGCAGGGGCCGGGACCAAAAGCGGAAGCGGAAGTCGCCCTCTCATTCCCGGATGAGGGAGCGGAATAAGGGGAAGTCCAGGTATCGTTCCAGGAGCAGAAGCCCCAGCTGGGACCGCAAGGAGCGGGAGAAGCCTGCAGAGAAGAGCAGCGAGCGGTGGCGGGATAAGCACGTGGACCGGCCCCCACCAGAGGAGCCATCCATCGGGGACATCTACAACGGCAAAGTCACCAGCATCATGCAGTTTGGCTGCTTTGTCCAGCTCGAAGGACTCAGGTATTTGATACAAGGTGGGCTTCACCTTTTGCATCCCTGGCTGCCACTGATCTGTGCCGTTCCAGAAAGTGAGAAACTGACGCAACACTTTTTTTAAACCTCAAAGCCATGTCTATGGCATTTTAAGGGGTAAAGGGGACCCCTGACCATTAGGTCCAGTCGTGACCAACTCTGGAGTTGCGGTGCTCATCTCGCTTTATTGGCTGAGGGAGCCGGCGTACAGCTTCCGGGTCATGTGGCCAGCATGACAAAGCCGTTTCTGGCGAACCAGAGCAGCACACGGAAATGCCGTTTACCTTCCCGCTGGAGCAGTACCTATTTAGCTACTTGCACTTTGATGTGCTTTTGAACTGCTAGGTTGGCAGGAGCAGGGACCAAGCAACGGGAGCTCACCCCGTCGCGGGGATTTTATGGCATTTTAGGCACGTACAAAGTAAGTTACGTTGAAGTCCAGGGGTTTTTGTTTTGGGTAAGCTTGCTTGGGGTTATGTACACCTCCCAGTCCAACAATTAAGTGTGTTATTACCATATCCGTCTTGATACCTTTACGGTGGGTGGAGCTTACAGTGTATAACTTTGAAAAGCTCCTGCGTGAGATGTAGCAGATACCCACTGGCTCTTTCTGTGTCCAATTCCCCTTTTTAGGAAGCGCTGGGAAGGACTTGTCCACATCTCAGAGCTGCGCCGCGAGGGGCGTGTTGCTAACGTGGCCGACGTGGTGAGCAAAGGGCAGAGGGTCAAAGTCAAAGTTCTGTCCTTCACTGGCTCTAAAACCAGCCTCAGCATGAAGGT
Source organism: Podarcis liolepis (assembly GCF_965112155.1). Taxonomy (NCBI): domain Eukaryota; kingdom Metazoa; phylum Chordata; class Lepidosauria; order Squamata; family Lacertidae; genus Podarcis; species Podarcis liolepis. Next base: position 43,322,256 of record NC_139573.1, on the reverse strand, counting down.
AAGACAGGGTCCATTCCATAAAAGCCCACCTCGTGTCTGCTTCTGTTTCTTTTCCCTTCCCTTTCTGCCCTTCGCTTCTGTCTTGCTCCTTGTTTCCTGGGACATTAGCATCTCTTTCCTCTGTCTGCTTCATCTTGCCTTGCTGCTCCTCCAGTGCTCATTTCTCAGTCAGTCCCTGGCCATCCTCATTCCACTCCTCCTTACTTTGGCCATATAATAAAACAATTCCATCTCTGATTTGGGCCAAGGGGTGGGTCTCTTTTAGGACAACGTATTGTGGTGCAAAAACACTTGCTCCCTAGGAGGTGAGCGGTTGCTATCAGGGAATAGTGCCAAGGCACTGTTTCTACCCTGGACTTCAACTATTCAGCCTTGCTTTGCAGTTATTTTGGCCTTGGGATATCTCATCGGCCCTTTCCTCTAATTCACACCAGCAGTTTTAAGGAAGAGAGTAAAAGTGGGGAATCCTGAATGGACCACACTGATCTCAAGAGCCATCTGCTAACTGACCTCAGAGGTAGTGACAGATGCAAATGGGCCATTGTTTACCAGCCAGTGCTTCTCGCTTACTGGGAAACCCCAATACAGGAACTGTTGTTGTTGATATGAGCCATGCCGCTACATGTCTCACCTGGGCGACACGCTAGACTTGCACACTAATTGCAAAATGGAACTATTGGAGATGTGGAGTAGAAATGGGTACCATGTTTCATATGTGGTGGCTGTGTAAAAAAATTAAGATCTTCTGGGATGACATATACGGTGAACTTAGGAAAATGTTCAGGGTCTTATTTAATAATAAAAAAAACCAGGGGCCTTTCTACTCGGAATTACAGAACCAGACATTCCTATAAAGGTAAAAGAAGGGTTTTTTTATACGCCACTTTATTTGTTAGTGTTAAAAGTGACTAACTGGAAAAGTGATAAAAGTCATTCCAGATCAGAATGGTTACAAAACTAGCTGAGTATGCAGAGCTGGCCCAACTACAGTGGTACCTCAGGTTACGTACTTAATTCTTTCCGGAGGTCCGTACTTAACCTGAAACTGTTCTTAACCTGAAGCACCACTTTAGCTAATGGGGCCTCCCGCTGCCACCGCGCCGCCGGAGCACAATTTCTGTTCTCATCCTGAAGCAAAGTTCTTAACCTGAAGCACTATTTCTGGGTTAGTGGAATCTGTAACCTGAAGCGTATGTAACCTGAAGCGTATGTAACCCGAGGTACCACTGTATCTGAAAAAATGAAAGACAAGTCAAAACAAATATTTATTGCAGGATGGGAAGTTTTCAAAACATATCTTAAAAATAACTGTTGCCTTATGAATTCGGTCGCTGCCTTTGAATAACTTTTGCAGCTGTACTAAATAAGAAATAAAGACACAGAAGAGTAATATTTTATTGTAAAATGAACATACAGATTTATGCAATAAGTTTGTAAATTTTGAAAGAAGTATGGAAAAGACGGGAAGTTGGATGTACTTTGAGAAGGTTTACTGACAAATCATTAAAAAAAAATACTTTTTTGTTTATTTTGTATTTGAGGTGGCGGGTGATGTAAATGTATGGTTGTTGTGGGTGTGTGTTTTGTTGTTGTCTGTGTACAATAAAGCATAAATTTAAAAAATTGCAAAATGGAACTAAGGTACCGTATTATTCGCCCTATAGGACGCACTGGCCCATAGGACGCACCTAATTTTTTGAGGGGGGAAATAAAGGAGAAAAAAATTATTCCCCCCCCCCGGCGCGGGGCTGGGGTGGGGGAAGCCCGAGCTTCCCCTGACCCCAGCCCCCAGAACAGGCAGCTCTCCGCAAGCCATGGGAGCCCAGCGACGGGCTCCCACGGCTTGCGGAGAGCTGCGCGAAGCTAAGCCTGGGCGCGCTGCGCCTCCCCGCTGTCCCCCGAGCTTGTGGGGCTGGCGGCAGGGAGAAGCGGGCTTCTCCCCGCCGCCAGCCTCCAAACCAGGTCGGGGGACCGCGGGATGGCGCGCTGCATTCGCCCCATAGGATGCACACACATTTCCCCTTCATTTTTGGAGGGGGAAAAGTGCGTCCTATAGGGCGAAAAATACGGTAATCTTTTTTAATTTTTGCATTGCTACATTGATGGGAGTGCCAACCTGTGATTTATGTGTGCTTTAGGATGTAGATCAAGACACAGGGGAGGATTTGAACCCAAACAGACGTCGGAACCTCGTCGGGGAGTCTGAGGAGGCAGCCATGAGGAACCCAGACCGGCCAACCCATCTCTCCTTGGTCAGCGCTCCGGAGGTAGAGGACGATACGTTGGAACGGAAGCGCCTCACCCGCATTTCCGACCCTGAGAAATGGGAAATCAAGCAGGTAACGATTTCTGGCTTGGGACTAAATCGCCAATGGCAACCAAGCAGGAGACAAGTCCTGAGTCCTTTGCCTGAGCATGAAGAGGGTGTTTGCCATCGTTTAAATAAACTTGTGTTTGAAACAAGACAGGCCTCTAAACTTTTTGGCTGAAGGTTTTGTCCTTGTGCTTCCCCACCCTCTTCAGATGATTGCTGCCAACGTGCTTTCCAAGGAGGAGTTCCCTGACTTCGACGAGGAAACGGGGATCCTGCCAAAGGTTGACGATGAGGAAGGTAAGGAAAGTTGCGCTCTGTGATGGTCTAGACTTGATTCACCTCTGTGCTTGTTCCTCATCTAGCAATTCATTTTGCTCACGTCCCACTCTGAACTGGAGAATAGTGGATTTGAGGTACAGCGGTGCCTTGGTTCTCAAACTTAATCTGTTCTGGCAGTCAGTTCAACTCCCGAAATGGTTCAGAAACCAAGGTGCGGCTTCCATTTGGCTGCAGGAGCTTCCTGCACTCAATTGGAAGTCGCGGAAGCAGCGTTAGACGTTCAGCTTCCGAAAAACGATTGCAAACCTGAACACTTCCTAGTTTGCGGCTTTCGGGAGCCGATTTGTTCGGGGGGTCAAGCCGTTTGAGTACCAAGGTACTACTGTACTTCCACTATCAAGACTAATTAACTGCTCCCCTGCCTTCCACACTGCCTAGAAACATGGCTAACATCTGCACCCATCCAGATGTTGCTAGACTACAGCTCCCATCGTCTCGTGACTTTTGGCCCTGCTGACTGGGACTGATGGGAGTTAGTCTGCCAACATCTGGAGGGCCACAGTTTACCTGCCCCTGGCTGAGAACATCTGCAAGGTAGAACTCAAGGGAGAGTCTCTTTCCATTGTATTTCTGTGTTCTTCAGAGGCTAGGAGCGTCTCCACCTCCATCGTTCTGCCCGGACACTGAGGTCCAGCGCCGAGGGCCTTCTGGTGGTTCCCTTGCTGCGAGAAGCCAAGTTACAGGGAACCAGGCAGAGGGCCTTCTCGGTAGTGGCACCCGCCCTGTGGAACGCCCTCCCACCAGATGTCAAAGAGAACAACAACTACCAAACTTTTAGAAGACATCTGAAGGCAGCCCTGTTTAGGGAAGCTTTTAATGTTTAATAGGTTATTGTATTTTAGTGTTCTGTTGGAAGCCGCCCAGAGTGGCTGGGGAAACCCAGCCAGATGGGCGGGGTATAAGTAATAAATTATTATTATTATTATTATTATTATTATTATTATTATTATTAGGCAAAAGTTTTCCAATACAGGGACTAGTCTGCTCTCTTTGCAGGGGCTAGATTAGCCTAGAGGCTGCTAGATAATCATAAGATTGTAGAGCTGGAAGGGGTCACGAGGGTCATCTAGTCCAACCCCTCCTGCCCTGTTGGAATCTTTTGCCCAATATGGGGCTGTACCCACTGAGCTATCCCAGGTGCCATCCCCTAGCTTAGCTGGTAAAGAACGAGGTTGGAGTTTGTTGATGAGAGCAGGAAACCTTGTTAAAATGTTCCTGGGACTGAGCTTGGTTCCCTCTTCCAGACGAGGACCTGGAAATCGAGCTGGTAGAGGAGGAGCCGCCGTTCCTGCGAGGGCACACCAAGCAGAGCATGGACATGAGCCCCATCAAGATTGTGAAGGTGACCAGATCCAGTTCCCGGGCCCTTCCATAATTGCCAGAAGTGGGGAGGGATGGCGTGTGTGTGCTGATATTTGATTTGGGGGTGTAATTTGTTGGGGTGGCTACCGAGATGAGAGAAGCTCAGCAAGGACTTCTTGGACAAACTGAGCTTTGCAGCGAGTAATGGAATACGTTTCCCTGTATTACTCCAGAACCCTGACGGCTCCCTGTCTCAAGCTGCCATGATGCAGAGTGCGCTTGCAAAAGAGAGGCGAGAGCTGAAGCAAGCCCAGAGGGAGGCAGAGATGGACTCCATCCCCATGGGACTCAACAAACACTGGGTGGATCCCCTCCCAGACGGTAACCGAATCTCCCTCCTGATGTTTTTTGGTTGTAAAATGTACTTCTGTTTAGACATCAGTGTGGGAACCCGCTGTAACATGTAACGTGTACTGTAAATTGGGATGCATCAGGCAATTTAGGAGACGCAGAGATCCAGAAATTCTGGCTGCCTTGATGGCCAACTGCTTTCCCCCTCTAAGCAGCTGTGGAATGAATGTTTTTCGCTGTCCTGTTACCTGAGCCCGTGTGCTCACTGTCGGGATCACCGCTCGGCCAAGTTGATAAAGCTCATTTTCCTCTGGCCGAGTCCTCCGACGATAATTAACGACCTGAGCCTTTGATGAGGCCTCAGGCACATTCCCGTTCAGCAGAGTTTCCAGCACAGGGAAGTGATGAGATTTATGGCTACATCGCTATGCTTTATTTCTTACTACTCAGACAGCAAAGAAATCTACATCCTCTCTCTGTGAAAGCAGAGAGCAACTGAAACAAAGGAACAAAGGAACAGGAAACCAGTAAACATCACATCCGTCTCCTGTCTTCCGTGAGACTTCCAACAGCCTGGAAGGTCTCTGGAATGTAAACAGAGTCTTGTGACTCCAGAAGCACTGCACAGTGGCAACACACAGAAACTAACACTCACACCCCTTTCTAGTCAGTCCTCTCTTACCCCTTCCATGTTGCCATACGGACCAAAGCGTGATGTAAATTTTCCTCTCTCTTTCCAGTGGATGGGAGACAAATCGCTGCCAACATGCGAGGGATTGGCATGATGCCAAACGACATCCCAGAGTGGAAGAAACACGCTTTCGGAGGCAATAAAGCCTCTTATGGGAAGAAAACTCAGCTGTCGATCATTGAGCAGAGGGAAAGTCTCCCAATATACCGGCTGAAGGATCAGCTCATCCAGGTAAGACTGAGAAGAAGAAGAAGAAAAAAGCCAGCTGTCCGGAATTGAACCAAGGGTCATCAAATCCATCATCTCAACATGCCGATATCAGGTGGTTTGGCCTCCACAGGAGATGACCATGGTGTTCCAAAATCCTAAGGAGCTTCTATATTCCTGCCAATTCTTCTCCCGTTAAATTCTGCAAGCGGAAAACACAGAAAACCTGTGATTGGTGGGAGCTGATGCAGCTTCATATATGAATGCCCTTACCTAGCAAATGTTTCCTGTTTAGTTCATTAAAGCTGCACACCCTGCCTTTGTATCAGAAATTCAGGGCGGCTTACAACCCAGAGAATAAAACAGTAAAAACAAATTGGTTAATATCGTGCAGTCGAACAGACTGGAAGGCCAATACAGTCATACCTTGGATTCGGAACGCCTTGCAAGTCGGAACATTTTGGCTCCCGAACGCCGCAAACCCGGAAGTGAGTGTTCCAGGTTGCAAACGTTCTTTGGAGCCTGAACATCCAACGGGGCTTCCAAGGCTTCCGATTGGCTGCAGGAGCTTCCTGCGGCCAATCGGAAGCCATGCTTTGGGTTCCAAATGTTTTGGAAATCAAACGGACTTCCAGAACGGATTCTGTTCGACTTCCAAGGTACGACTGTAGAAGCATAACATCAGCTTTATAAAGGGAGGGCTGTGAATGTGGTATATATACTTTGCATGTAGGTTTGCTCTTCTGGATGTTCAAAACCTGAGCAGGGTGTGGCAGGGTGTATGAAACCAGAAGTTGCCCTATAAGGAACTTTGAGAACACCGGATAGAATTAGTTGTATAGAGGCAGGATGCAAAGAAAATGGTGTCTGCTCAGTGAGCTAAAAGTCACCATCTGGTCACTGGAAGCTCCCTCCGGTGTTAGTTTGTTTGAGCATCTTTTTCCATTTGAGCTCTTTCTTGAATAACACTTTAAGAACCATACACTTCCAACAGAAAACTCTGACATTTGGATTCACCGGGTTCTGTGGTATTGGCAATAATTTCGAGGAAACATTTTTCCACCTGCCATGCTATTGCATCCATGCAGATTTGTAGGCCCCTTTCTGTAGCGTCCGAACCTGCGGCTTGATTTTAAAAGAAAAACCGATTCGTGCAGACAAAGAGCAGCACGCTTCCCTATTGGACGTAATGTTCACTGAGGAGAACAGACAGAGTAGCAGGTGGAAGAGATTTGAGTACCTTTGAACAGTGAGGATACCTGAGCATTCAATGGCTTCTCTGTCCTAGGCTGTTCACGATAACCAGATTCTGATAGTCATCGGGGAGACGGGCTCCGGGAAAACGACGCAGATCACGCAGTACCTTGCTGAGGCTGGCTACACGTCCCGCGGGAAGATTGGCTGCACCCAGCCTCGGCGAGTGGCTGCCATGTCCGTGGCCAAGCGGGTATCGGAGGAGTTTGGCTGCTGCCTGGGACAGGAGGTAAGATGCGCTGGTGCTTGGTGGATTGACCCTGCAATGTGCCAGAAGTGGCAGATCATACAATTCCATGGTGGCAGCTGCGCTGATTACTTTCCTCAAGCTGGCAGGAGTGGATAGGCCGTGTGAGGTTGTGCTCAGGGCCAACACAATGGAATGGGCAAGAGACCATGTGGGAAATGCAGATCTATTCCACAGGCCAGAGGTTCCCATCCACGCGGGAATTCGTCCATCCATCCATGAATCCATCCATTCCCATCTACGCGGGGCTGCCCTTGAAGCTGTCCCAGAAACTCCAGCGGGTGCAGAATGCAGCAGCGAGGCTCCTCACAGGGTCTCTGCCATGGAAACATATTCACCCAGTGCTTTTCCAGCTGCACTGGCTCCTGGTGGAGTACAGGGTCAGATTTAAGGTGCTGGTTTTGACCTTTAAAGCCCTTCATGGCCTAGGACCCTCGTACCTACGGGACCGCCTCTCCTGGTATGCCCCATGGAGAGCCTGAAGGTCCATAAATAGCAACACCCTAGTGGTCCCGGGCCCTAAGGAAGTTAGATTAGCTTCAACCAGAGCCAGGGCCTTTTCAACTCTGGCTCCGGCCTGGTGGAACGCTCTGCCTCATGAGACCAGGGCCCTGCAGGATCTGATTTCTTTCCGCAGGGCTTGTAAGACAGAGTTGTTCCGCCTGGCCTTTGGCTTGGAGCCAATTTGATTCATTCCCCCTCTTTTTTCCCTTTTTCCTTTCTCCTCCTGTGACGAGGCTACATTTTAATATTTTAATGTTTCAATATTTTAATCTTGTTTTTAAGTTGCATTCATTCAACTTGTTTTTATTATTGCTTGTTAGCCGCCCTGAGCCCAGCCTTGGCTGGGGAGGGCAGGGTATAAATAAATATTATTATTATCTTTGCTGTACACCTTTAAATTTGCAGTTGCTTCTTGCAGGCAGGCAGTCAAGACATAATCGCCAGAGCAGAAATGTTTCCCATTCACCCCCTCCTGACTGTTTTGCCCCACTCTTCCTGGTAGGTTGGCTACACCATCCGGTTTGAGGACTGTACCAGTCCAGAGACGGTGATCAAGTATATGACGGACGGGATGTTGCTGCGAGAGTGCCTGATTGACCCGGACCTGACGCAGTATGCCATCATCATGTTGGATGAAGCCCACGAGCGCACCATACACACCGATGTGCTCTTTGGTCTCCTGAAAAAGGTGTCAAATCTTTCAAACCTCTTCCCCCCCCCCAAAAAAAAATTAATTAGGAAAGAGCAATTGATGAAAGACTTTATTTTATGTTATTTTTAGGGTCTTTTTAATTTGATTGTCAAAAATAAAAATGTACAACAAAACACAATACGAAATCCAAATATTGAGATTACTCTGAATCTCTTGACTCCTCCACCATCCCTTCAATGGGTCCTTTTAGTTCTATTTTCAACTGCATATCAATACGTGTCCAATTTTCATTTTTCTCAGTTCTGTTACATTCCATGCATTCTGTTACATTTCAATTGTATTTAAAATCCCGCTAATGTTTTGACCTGTTTACACTGATTTTGTATATACATTATAAACATTTCCCATTGTTTTTAAAATTTCTTGTCCTCTTGATTCCTGAGCTTCCCATTGACCGTATTTTTTGCTCTATAGGACGCACCTGACCATAGGACGCACCTTGTTTTAGAGGGGGAGAACAAGGGAAAAAAAATTCTCCCCCTCTCTGCTCAGCGCCCCTTCAGCGAAGCGGCAGGAGAAACGGAGCCCCTTCCATTTCTCCTCCCGCTTGGCTGAAGGGGCGCTGCGCAGCTCTCCCTCTCTGCTGAAGCCGGGAGAGTCTTGCTCTCCCGGCTTCAGCGAAAGGAACCCGAAGCCTTCGGAGCGCAGCGCGAGTTCCCACTGCGCTCCAAAGGCTTCAGGCGACTATCCCTGAAGCCTGGAGAGTGAGAGGGGTCGGTGCGCACTGACCCCTCTCGCTCTCCAGGCTTCAGCGAAAGCAACGTGAAGCCTCCGGAGTGAGGAGGGAGCACTCCCTCTCCGCTTCGGAGGCTTCGCGTTGCTATTGCTGAAGCCAAGGAGCCTGCATTCGCTCCATAGGACACGCACACATTTCCCCTTAATTTTTGGAGGGGGGAAAGTGCGTCCTATAGAGCGAAAAATATGGTAGTTTTGCCATTTCGGCATAGTCCGTCCACTTGATCTGCCATTTCTTCTTTGGTTGGGGGGTTGTCCCTTCCACCTCTGGGCTACCAAATTCCGAGCAGCTATTGTAGCTTACAATTCCTCTGGTCCTTTGGAGTCTCGGGAGCTATAATTCCTAATAAAAAAAACTTCTGGTTTTTTAACAAAAGTTATTTCAGACATTTTTTTCATTTATTTATATATCATTTCCCAATGACAGAAAGCTTTATTAACAAGGATATGGATTCTCCACTGTGTAACCCTGTGCTCAGAAAATAAGAAAGAAGCCTGTCTGTCCTGGGCCCTAGCTCTTGATTGGTCCTTGGATTAGTCTTGCTGCTAGCCAGGGCTGTTGTCCCCTCATGGCTTGTGTTGCTGTGTACAATTTTTCCTGCACTGAACACGCTTTGCCAATTTCTCTCCTGCAGACGGTTCAGAAGAGGCAAGACATGAAGTTGATAGTGACGTCGGCCACCTTGGACGCAGTTAAGTTCTCCCAATACTTCTACGAGGCTCCCATCTTTACCATCCCAGGCAGGACGTACCCGGTGGAGATTCTCTATACTAAGGAGCCAGAGACAGATTACCTGGATGCGAGCCTGATCACAGTCATGCAGATCCACTTGACGGAGCCACCAGGTAAGGCATGGAATGTTGGTGTTCACCTTGAAGGTTGCTTCATGTTGGAGGATGGAAGGCTTTCAGTCCCATGCAGTAATCATAGAGCACTCCTGCAGCTTCCAAGGTGGCCATGTGGTCTAAACCACCGAGACTCTTGGGCTTGCCAGTCAGAAGGTCGGCGGTTTGAATCCCCACAACAGGGTGAACTCCCATTGCTCTGTCCCAGCTCCTGCCAGCCTAGCAGTTCAAAAGCACGCCAGTGCAAGGAGATAAATAGGTACCACTGTGGCGGAAAGGTAAATGGCGTTTCCGTACACTCTGGCTTCCAGTGTGATGTAGTGGTTAAGAGCGGTAGACTCGTAATCTAGTGAACTGGGTTCCCGTCTCCGCTCCTCCACATGCAGCTGCTGGGTGACCTTGGGCTGGTCACACTTCTCTGAAGTCTCTCAGCCCCACTCACCTCACAAGGTGTTTGTTGTGGGGGAGGAAGGGAAAGGAGAATGTTAGCCCTTTGAGACTCCTTCGGGTAGTGATAAAGCAGGATATCAAATCCAAACTCTTTTTCTTCTTCTTTTTCTCTTCTTCCATCACGGTGTCCCGTTGCGCCAGAAGTGGTTTAGTGCTCCTGGCCACGTGACCCGGAAAGCTGTCAGTGGACAAACGCCGGCTCCCTCGGCCTGAAATCGAGATGAGCACCACAAACTCCATAGTTGCCTTTGACTGGACTTAACCATCCAGGGGTCCTTTGCCCTTTTTTTTTTACCTAGGGTCACTGGCTTGGGCTAGATGATGTTTAAGTCCTCTCTTTTCTGTTCATCAGTTTTGTTTTTGGAATGCTAAAAAAAAAAAAAAGTTGACAGACACTTTAAAGGTGTATCTCATCCGCATAGACCTGCTATGAGAGTGGGGTAGGCTACTATAGATACTCTTCACTGGCCAACAAGAAGAAACCTTTGATGGTGTGTGGCACTGTGGGTTAAACCACAGAGCCTAGTGCTTGCTGATCAGAAGGTCGGCGGTTCAAATTCCTGTGACGGGGTGAGCTCCAATTGCTCGGTCCCAGCTCCTGCCAACCTAGCAGTTTGAAAGAACACCAAAGTGCAAGTAGATAAATGGCGGGAAGGTAAACGGTGTTTCCGTGCGCTGCTCTGGTTTGCCAGAAGCGGCTTAGTCATGCTGGCCACATGACCCGGAAGCTGTACGCCGGCTCCCTCGGCCAATAAAGCGAGATGAGTACCGCAACCCCAGAGTCGGTCACGACTGGACCTAGTGGTCAGGAGTCCTTACCTATCCTAGAATAATAGAATTGCAGAGTTGGAAGGGGCCACAAGGGTAACGCAGGAATCTTTTGCCCAATGTGGGGCTTGAACCCACGACCTTGAGATTAAGAGTCTCATGCTCTACCAGCTGAGCTATCCCAGATCTGTAGCACACTACCCTCCTATGTGCACCCATCTTGCAAATGAAAAGCTACATTTCTCCAAACCATACTACTCTATAGTTATTTACAGACTCCCTGTTAAGCCCGTGTTCATGGAAGACAATCTTGCTCAGCTATGAGTGAGCACCAGAGAAGACGACAACTACTCTGTCTATGCTGAACTTGCCTCCCAAACCCTTCTCCTTCAGGCACAGCAAATCATGCAAAGCTGTCGGTTTGGCACCCACCTAACCACAAATTTTCAAGCTTGCTTTGACAGCCATAAGGGCCAGAAGTTTGCTTTCCCGTCGATTTAAACGAAGCTGAGTTTGTGAAAACTGGCCAGTTTCATACATTTTATCTTCACTGGCTCCCAGTATTTTTCCGAGCACAATTCAAAGTGTTGGTGCTGACATTTAAAGCCCTAAACGACCTGGGTCCTGTATACCTGAAGGAGCGTTTCCACCCCCATTGTTCAGCCCGGACACTGAGGTCCAGCGCCGAGGGCCTTCTGGCAGTTCCTTCACTGCGAGAAGTGAGGTTACAGGGAACCAGGCAGAGGGCCTTCTTGGTAGTGGCGCCTGCCTTGTGGAACGCCCTCCCAGCAGATGTCAAGGCAGTAAAAAACTACAGTGGTACCTCGGGTCAAGCACTTAATTCGTTCCAGAGGTCTGTTCTTAACTTGAAACTGTTCTTAACCTGAAGCACCACTTTAGCTAATGGGGCCTCCTGCTGCTGCCATGCCGCTGGAACAGGATTTCTGTTCTCATCCTGAAGCAAAGTTCTTAACCCGAGGAACTATTTCTGGGTTAGCGGAGTCTGTCACCTGAAGCGTTTGTAACCTGAAGCGCATGTAACCCGAGGTACCACTGTATTTTACTTTTAAAAGACAACTGAAGGAGGCCCTGTTTAGGGAAGTTTTTAATGTCTGACACTGTATTGTTTTTAATATTCAGTTGGAAGCCGCCCAGAGTGGCTGGGGAAACCCAGTCAGATGGGAGGGGTATAAATAATAAATTATTATTATTATTATCTGTTCCTGAAGTTGTAAATGTTGTGCCCTGGCCTGCCTGCGGGTGGAGCTAATCGAAGGAACCGTTTTTATTTTCTACAGGAGACATCCTGGTGTTTTTGACTGGCCAGGAGGAGATCGACACGGCCTGCGAGATCCTCTATGAGCGAATGAAATCCCTGGGTCCCGACGTCCCTGAGCTGATCATCTTGCCCGTCTACTCAGCACTGCCTAGCGAGATGCAGACACGCATCTTTGACCCAGCTCCCCCAGGGAGTCGAAAGGTAGCTGCTTCTACCACTTTCTGGCAAAGATGGCGGCCCCCCCCCCATATGATTCCTGTGAAAGTTCCCTTCTGGACCAGTCTGTGGAGGCTTTTGATGCCTCCTGTTTAGCATGCTGTTTGACCCTGCGTGTCTGTCTCTTTCGTCCTATCTAGGTGGTCATTGCCACGAACATCGCTGAAACTTCGCTCACAATTGACGGCATCTATTACGTGGTGGACCCTGGGTTTGTGAAACAGAAAGTATACAACTCAAAGACAGGAATTGACCAGCTGGTTGTGACACCTATTTCTCAGGTACGTGGCTGGGTGGCTGTTCTACACAAGATCTGCGACTGGGGTTCGTGGGAGATAGAAGAATTTCTGTTGGCAGATGTGATGGATTTCTCTTGCTCAGCCCTATGAAATGTGGAGAAGAAAATTATTTGTCTGCTTGTGTTAGGTGAATGTTGTTGTTGTTCAGTTGTTTAGTTGTGTCCAACTCTTCTTCAAATGCATCAATTCTTCAGCGGTCAGCCTTCTTTATGGTCCAGCTCTCACTTCCATACATCACTACTGGGAAAAGCATAGCTTTAACTATACGGACCTTTGTTGGCAAGGTGATGTCTCTGCTTTTTAAGATGCTGTCTAGGTTTGTCATTGCTTTTCTCCCAAGAAGCAGGCGTCTTTTAATTTCGTGACTGCAGTCACCGTCTGCAGTGATCATGGAGCCCAAGAAAGTAAAATCTCTCACTGCCTCCATTTCTTCCCCTTCTATTTGCCAGGAGGTGATGGGCCCAGTGGCCATGATCTTCATTTTTTTGATGTTGAGCTTCAGACCATATTTTGCGCTCTCCTCTTTCACCCTCATTAAAAGGTTCTTTAATTCCTCCTCACTTTCTGCCATCAAGATTGTGTCATCTGCATATCTGAGGTTGTTGATATTTCTTCTGGCACTCTTAATTCCGGCTTGGGATTCATCCAGCCCAGCCTTTCACATGATGAGTTCTGCATATAAGTTAAATAAGCAGGGAGACAATATACAGCCTTGTTGTATTCCTTTCCCAATTTTGAACCAATCAGTTGTTCCATATCCAGCTCTTAGGTGAATAGGGATGTCCTAGAAGAGTTTGGATTTGATATCCCGCTTTATCACTACCCTAAGAAGTCTCAAAGCGGCTAACAATCTCCTTTCCCTTCCTCCCCCACAACAAACACTCTGTGGGGTGAGTGGGGCTGAGAAACCTCAAAAGAAGTGTGACTAGCCCACGGTCACCCACCAGCTGCATGTGGAGGAGCAGGGAATCGAACCCAGTTCACCAGATTACGAGTCCACTGCTCTTAACCACTATACCACACTGGCTCTATCCTAGTGTGGCAGGAACAGCAGCTCCCTGTCGCCAAGACACCTTCCACAAATAAAAATAAACTTCAGGAATTACTTGCTCCTTTTTATGGCACTCTAGTTGTGTTCCCTAATCAATGAATGCCCCCTCTCATCTTTTGTATTTCCTTTTCCAGACTCTACTCCAGGGGTCAGCAGACTTTTTCAGCAGGGGGCCAGTCCACTGTCCCTCAGACCTTGTGGGGGGCCGGACTGTATGAACGAATTCCTATGCCCCACAAATAACCCAGAGATGCATTTTAAATAAAAGCACACATTCTACTCATGTAAAAACATGCTGATTCCCGGACCGTCTGCAGGCTGGATTTAGAAGGGAATTGGGCCAGATCCGGCCCCCGGGCCTTAGTTTGCCTACCCATGCTCTACTCCCAGGGTAGCTGAATTTGGAGGCTGCAAGAATTCTGAAATTTGAATGTCTTCTGCTTCTGAATAACTCTTGCTCCAACTTGGCCACACACGTGTGTCTTCCCCACTTCTGAGATTTTGTGGCATGACCACACACTTCCAAATCTAAGGCCTAGAAACATGCTTGCTTGTTTAAAAACGAAATTTTTGATTTTTCAGATGCTGAGTTCTGTGTTTCTGCGGCGCAACCATGGATCCCCTAAACAGCCTCCCTTAGTTCCACACAGATGTTGTTGTACCTTTTGCCATATTTCCTCATCTACTTCTTTTTATGTATTTCAAAAAAATTACATCCCGCTTCACTGCAAAGAAATCCCCAAAGCGGTTTACAAAAAGAATAAAACCATAAAATGATCAGGGAAACCCGGTCGAAAAGCAACAATTTCAAACCTTAGAAAAATAATTAAAGCCAACAGTAAGCTAAAAACCAGATTTGCTTGGTTCATATTCCTCTGTCACAACTGGGCTGGTGGTTGTTGGCGTCCACCTGTCTTGAGAGACAGTGGAGTGCGCCTCCAGGACTGACATCAACCCGCTGTGTTAGCAGTACCAAAGTGACGTTCCTCAGTGCAGAAGCCTAGGCAGTGTGTATGGAGGTCCTGGGCTCCGCGGACGACAAGACACACACACCCCTTTCGGCCTCGCTGATGTGGTCCAAAAGAAAGCAGAGCAATACGTTTGGCACCAGCTTGGCTGCAGGAGTTGCCGGAAGGAGGCGTACAAGGCGCCATCCAATTAGGGCACGGGAGGTTTAGGATCAGAGACTCCCTTCTCCTAGATGGGCCACCTTCCCAGGATGACGAGCCCCATCTTCCCCTCACTTCCCTCTGGGCTGCTTCACTGCTAACCATGTTTCCTTCCTTCATATTTTCTCACACCTGTTTCGGACCTGCAAGACCTGTGATGGTGTGGTTTCCATATTCCATACTGCAGCTATAGTTCCCTGGTGCTAAATAAAATGCACTGAGGGGGCAGTCAAAAGTAATTTGCTGGGAAATCATTTGTCATAAATTGGAAAAAAAATGTTTAAAAGTACTTAAAAAACAAAACCCAGAGTCCTTTTCGTTGGGGATAATTCAGATGGAAATTCCCAGGTGTCAAAAAAGGTTATTTATGTGTGCCACTAGGGATGCGGGTGGCGCTGTGGTCTAAACTACAGAGCCTAGGACTTGCCGGTTAGAAGGTCGGCAGTTCGAATCCCCGCGACGGGGTGAGCTCCCGTTGCTTGGTCCCTTCTCCTGCCCACCTAGTAGTTCGAAAGCACGTCAAAGTGCAAGTAGATAAATAGGTACCGCTCCGGCGGGAAGGTAAACGGCGTTTCCGTGCGCTGCTCTGGTTCGCCAGAAGTGGCTTAGTCATGCTGGCCACATGACCCAGAAGCTGTACGCCGGCTCCCTCAGCCAATAAAGCGAGATGAGTACCGCAACCCCAGAGTCGACCACGACTGGACCTAATGGTCAGGGGTCCCTTTACCTTTATGTATGCCACTACTGCGGATTATGTTCTGTTAGCCCCAAAATGGAAAATGAGCAAGGTCACAACTAAAGAAGAATGGCAACTTAAACTGATGGAATATGCGCAGCTGGCAGACCTAACATATAGAATAAGAGAACAAGAAAAACATACGTTTAAAGAAGATTGGAAAATGTTTATTGAATATACGTGGGGGGCGGAATTGTGTATATTTGAAAACGTGGGCAGCGTTAAGATAAATTCAATAGTGTAAATAGTTTTGATGAATGTAATAATGGAAAACTGGTTTAGTTTATATAAAATATGCAGGGATTTACGTTATGCAAAATGAACCATGGAAATAGAAGAAGGGAAAGCATTGATAGTTTAAGGTTGCTTAAATAAATATCCTAAAATGTAGAACAGAAAATCTAATAAAAATTATAGAAGGGGGGGGGAGAGAGAAAGTAATTTGCTGACCTGGTTTGTTATCTATGATTCCTGCAGGCCCAAGCCAAGCAGCGAGCTGGGAGAGCTGGGAGAACCGGGCCAGGCAAGTGCTACCGGCTGTACACAGAGCGGGCCTACCGCGACGAGATGCTCACCACCAACGTGCCTGAGATCCAGAGGACCAACTTGGCCAGCACTGTGCTGTCCCTTAAGGTAGCCGCTGGTGACGCAGAGGCTGGTCTCTTATGGCAGAGCCATCTCTAGAAAAGCCTTGCAGAGTATCTTTGTAGCGCCTTGTAAAATGAACCTTCCTTCTGTTTGTAGTGTTTGAGCTGGGTTCTTTTCATTTGGTCAGGGCGGTGGAAGATATTTGTACAAGGCATGGTCTAAACCACTGAGCCTCTTGGGCTTGCCGATCAGAAGGTCGGCGGTTCGAGTCCCTGCGACCGAGAGAGCTCCTGTTGCTCTGTCCCAGCTCCTGCCAACCTAGCAGTTCGAAAGCATGCCAGGGCAAGTAGATAAAAAGGTACCACTGCAGCGAGAAGGTAAACGGTGTTTCCATGCGCTCTGGCTTCTGTCCCTGTGCCAGAAGTGGTTTAGTCATGCTGGCCACATGACCTGGAAAACTGCCTGCGGACAAACGCCAGCTCCCTCGGCCTGAAAGCGAGATGAGTGCCACAACCCCATAGTCGCCTTTGACTGGACTTAACCGTCCAGGGATCTTTTGCTGTTGTTGAGTCGTTTAGTCGTGTCCGACTCTTCGTGACCCCATGGACCAGAGCACTCCAGGCACTTCTGTCTTCCACTGCCTCCCGCAGTTTGCCCAAGAAAGTAAAATCTCTCACTGCCTCCATTTCTTCCCCTTCTGTTTGCCAGGAGGTGATGAGCCCAGTGGCCATGAGCTTGGTTTTTTTGATGTTGAGCTTCAGACCATATTTTGCGCTCTCCTCTTTCACCCTCATTAAAAGGTTCTTTAATTCCTCCTCACTTTCTGCCATCAAGGTTGTGTCATCTGCATATCAGAGGTTGTTGATATTTCTTCCGGCAATCTTAATTCCGGCTTGGGATTCATCCAGCCCAGCCTTTCACATGATGAATTAGTCTTTTGCCTTTACCTTTTTTATCCAGATGTTTGTACAGCACACCTCATGTTCTCTCCTCCCTCTCTCTCATGCACACTCACAGGCTATGGGAATCAACGACCTGCTCTCCTTTGATTTCATGGATGCTCCGCCAATGGAAACTCTGATCACCGCAATGGAGCAGCTGTACACTCTAGGTGCCCTGGATGACGAAGGGCTGCTCACCCGACTGGGACGCCGGGTAGGCCCTGCACTGTTCAGGTCTCATGGCTGGGGGGATGGGGGTGATGGAAGGGATATCTAAGCTCGGGGAATCTTTGGGAAGCACTACTTGTAGAACCTAGTGTTTGCAGCTAGAATAAGCAACTTGAGTCTGCTTACATTTGCTGTCCCTCCTTATTTGTTATTGCATTAAAGTTCTGGGATTTTGATTGTGATTATTTATATGCCGCCCATCTGATTGGGTTGCTTCCAGCAGATTAAAACATCAAACATTTAAAAACTTCCAGATACAGGGCTGCCTTCAAATGTCTTCTTAAAGTTGTATAGTTATTTATCTCCTTGACATCTGATGGGAGGGCCTTCCACAGTGTGGGTGCCACTACTAAGAAGGCCTTCCGCCTGGTTCCCTGTAACCTCGCTTCTCACAGTGAGGGAACCGCCAGAAGGCCCTCGGAGCTGGACATCAGTGTCCGGGCTGAACGATGGGGGTGGAGACGCTCCTTCAGGTCTAGTGGGCTGAGGCCGTTTAGGGCTTTAAAGCTCAGCACCAACACTTTGAATTGTGCTCAGAAACATACTGTGAGCCAGTGTAGATCTGAAAATGGTGAAAATGGGCCAGGAAATAGATGCAGCAGTATGGGGGAGAAGGAACCGCAAAGGGTGTTGGAAACACTTTTCTCCCTACCCCAGTGATCTGGAAAGCTCTGCTCAACCTTCCCCCCTCAGATTGTACCAGAAACAGAAGATAGATGATACGTACCGTATTTTTTGCTCTATAAGACTCACTTTTTCCCTCCTAAAAAGTAAGGGGAAATGTGTGTGCGTCTTATGGAGTGAATGCAGGCTGCGCAGCTATCCCAGAAGCCAGAACAGCAAGAGGGATCGCTGCTTTCGCTGCGCAGCGATCCCTCTTGTTGTTCTGGCTTCTGAG
The DNA here is from genome assembly GCF_965112155.1 of Podarcis liolepis. Classification (NCBI taxonomy): domain Eukaryota; kingdom Metazoa; phylum Chordata; class Lepidosauria; order Squamata; family Lacertidae; genus Podarcis; species Podarcis liolepis. The sequence goes on along the minus strand of NC_139573.1, from coordinate 43,304,131 downwards.
ATTCAGAATATTTTTTTTCTTGTTTTCCTTCTCCAAAAACTAGGTGCGTCTTATAGAGCGAAAAATACGGTATTTCTAATTTCTCACCCATAAGAACTGGAAACTTGTTTAACAGAAGGAGAGAACAAGCTGGCTGAGCTTGCCAGAATCCTGAAATCCATTGCGGGCGTGCTAAACCCTTGTGACCTGCCCTGACTTTGGGGGTGGGGGAAAGCTCCCTGTGCAGCACTGGAGCAAGAGATGGTTAGAGGTCCCTAGCCCTGGATTTGCCTGGTATGTTCTGGGAACCATCTCTGGGAAGGAAGAGCTTCAGTTATGATAGCTATACCAGACAACCAGCTTCATAAGGTAGAAATGAAAATCAAAGAGGGAGTATTGAAATGTGTGTGCAAGTACTTGGGGCATTCTGTTCCTGCCCCCCCCCCAAGACAAAGTTCGGTGGTTTGCTGCAATCAGGTTGACTGCCACTGCTTGGGGAGGCTGCACAGATTTGAAGAAATAACCAGCTGTGAATGCCGTTCCCTTCCTTCCCGACAGATGGCCGAGTTCCCCCTGGAGCCCATGTTGTGCAAGATGCTCATCATGTCGGTGCATCTGGGATGCAGCGAGGAAATGCTCACCATCGTCTCCATGCTGTCGGTGCAGAACGTCTTCTACCGACCCAAGGTAAATGGGCACGTTTGGGAGATTGGACTCTCAAGGCAGCCTGGCACTGGTCGCAGCTGGGCCAGCGCCAGGGAAGAGGAAAAGAACATGGAGTGCTGGTCTGGTGGGTAGTGAATCGGACCTAGATGTGGGAGACTGCAGTTCCCTGTCACGGATTCACTTTGCGCAGCTAGAGTTACCCGGCATCAACTCCTTGTTTTGGAAAATTGATTTTTTTTTTTTACTTTACGTGCTGCTTTTCCACAACGAGCTGTGCTCAAAGAGGCTTGCAACAAACCTTCAGAACGTTAAAAAAGGAGAACGTTGGAAATACCAAATGTACAAAACAACAGAGCATGTCAGTAAATTTAAAATAACAAAAATCAACATGCAGATGTAGATCGGGCACACTAGGAAGTGCGCAGGGTTGGTGTGTCAGTTAGCTGTGATTGACCCTGTTAACTAATGTTGAATTATCATTGACTCCCTTGTGTTAACGTTTGTAATAACCGGATGTTGTAAATACTTGACCATTATTTGATATTGCCCGTCCCATACTTAGCAGATATTTCAGCAGGTCGGATGCCTTACTCTAGAGCAGATGTAGGGGACCTTTGGCCCTCCAGGTGTTGCTAAACTACATCTCCCATCATCCCTGACCATTGGCTATACTTGTTGGGGGTGGATGGGAGTTGTATTTCAGCAACATTTGGAGGGCCAGAGATTGCCCACACCCGCTCTAGAAGGTGTACAGAGCCTAAAATGATGTCAAAAGGGGGAAGGAGCATAGGCAGTGGCCCCTTGCAGCTGAGCTGATATCCAATAAAATGTGCAACTTTTGATCAGTTTGTGTCATGAGCCAGCCAGCCTTGAATTGCTTCATTAACTAGAGATGAAAATCAAAACGTGGTGTTGAAATATATATATATATATATAGAAACAGTTTATCTGTTCAGTTTGCACAAGTAATTGAAGGTGCCAGTGTAATAGAAGGCAAACCAATTCTCTTCTTCCCACACCCCACAGTCTGTCTGCATCTGTCCAGAAACATGAGCACAAATCCCTTGGTAATGCCAGCCCCTTAAAATAGTGCAATAACAAATAATGACTACAGAAAATCGTGTGATGGGTTCCAATAATTTGTTCAAAGGCTATACAGTCGTACCTTGCATCCCAAACGCCTTGGTACTCGGACGTTTTGGCTCCTGAACGCCGCAAACCTGGAATTGAGTGTTCTGGTTTGTGAACGTTCTTTGGAACCCAAATGTCCGACGGGGCTTCTGATTGGCTGCAGGAGCTTCCTGCAACCAATTGGAAGCCATGCTTTGGTTTCTGAACGTTTTGGAAGTTGAATGGATTTCCAGAACGGATTCTGTTCAACTTCCAAGGCATGACTGTAAATGTTGTTAAAAATATTTGCAATTGTGCCTTTTTTTCGCTGACCTGCGTAGATACTACCATTTTGTGCATGCACTTGTTGCCATTTTGTTAATTTTAGGTAAAATATATTGGCTCCTCCAGAAACCGATTCCTTATAAGCCGGAGTTCTGTCCCTGTTCTTTTGCTGTTCCCGATGGCAGGGGGCTGCTGGAGAAAACTCACTTCCTGTTTTGCTTGTGTGCGTTGTAGGACAAGCAAGCTCTCGCTGACCAGAAGAAAGCCAAGTTTCACCAGACGGAAGGGGACCACCTCACGCTTCTGGCCGTGTACAACTCCTGGAAGAACAACAAGTTCTCCAATCCCTGGTGCTATGAGAACTTCATCCAAGCCCGCTCACTGCGCCGTGCCCAGGATATTCGCAAACAGATGTTAGGCATCATGGATAGGTGAGGGTCTGGCCACAGGCTAGAACAGGATGTTCCAAAACTGTCATGGACCAGTGATCCATGAGCTTCGGTCAGGTGGTCTGCAGCTCGCCGGTGGATTCGTGGTTGAAGATGGGAGCCAGGACATCCATTATGATCAGTGCCGATAAGGATTTTTTAATTGTATTTTAATTTTCTTCTTCTGTTGCTTCCTTGGGGTGGGGGAGACAATGGGGGAAGCATCCATTCTGTGTGTCAATGCTCCCAAAGGCATCTCAGCCTTCAGAGTCTTAATTAGAGCTGGCCGGTTTTCAGTTCATCGTCCGAAACCCGTATGATGTTCAGATCACGATACAGTGGTACCTCATGTTAAGTACTTAATTCGTTCTTGAGGTCCGTTCTTAACCTGAAACTGTTCTTAACCTGAAGCACCACTTTAGCTAATGGGGCCTCCTGCTGCCGCTGCACGATTTCTATTCTCATCCTGAAGCAAAGTTCTTAACCCAAGGTAATATTTCTGGGTTAGCGGAGTCTGTAACCTGAAGTGTATGTAACTTGAAGCGCATGTAACCTGAGGTACCACTGTACTGGTTTCAGACTTTTTGAGCTGGCAATACATAGTAGCTCCCCAGCCACCGCCAACACACCTGCCTGCCTACCTGCACTGTGCTGGCAGCGCCATGATGTATTCTCAGCTCAAATCACCTGCTCTCCCGCCTGCCTGCCTGCCTGGCTGTGAGCAAGTGTGGTGGGCGGTCAGTCTCTTTCCTCCCCAGTGGTCGCTTGGGAGGACAGAGACTGCCTGCCGCGCTTGCTTGTGAGGAGGCAAACACACAGCCAGACATTGCTCAGCCCTAGTCTTAATTAGGAATGTGCTCATAGTAGGTAAGGTAAAGGGATCCCTGACCATTAGGTCCAGTCGTGACCGACTCTGGGGTTGCGGCGCTCATCTCGCTTCATTGGCCGAGGGAGCTGGCATACAGCTTCAGGGTCATGTGGCCAGCATGACTAAGCCGCTTCTGGCGAACCAGAGCAGCGCACGGAAACGCCGTTTACCTTCCCGCCGGAGCGGTACCTATTTATCTACTTTGACGTGCTTTCGGACTGCTAGGTTGGCAGGAGCAGGGACCGAGCAACGGAAGCTCACCCCATCACGGGGATTCGAACCGCCGGCCTTCTGATTGGCAAGCCCAAGAGGCTCAGTGGTTTACACCACAGCGCCACCCGTGTCCCGCTCATGGTAGGGGGCAATACTTAACCTGTTCCCTCCCCTACCGCTAAGCACTAGAGCAGCAGAAATAGTACACCTGGCGAAGATAATCTAATGTTCAAAAAGCTGAACGTGAGTTTTTGAGCTGGGCAAAACTCTCTTTCGAGCAGAGCGCTTTCCTGGGGATCACAGCAAAGTTTGAGCTGTGGAGTTTGTGTGTGGACCTGGGTGTAGGGCAGCCTAGATTTGCATCAACTGAAGCTTCTGTTCTAAACTCTTCCACCACTCCTCTGGTTGGACAGGCACAAGCTGGACGTAGTGTCATGTGGAAAAGCCACCGTACGCGTCCAGAAAGCCATTTGCAGCGGTTTCTTCCGGAATGCCGCCAAGAAGGATCCCCAAGAGGGCTACCGGACCTTGATTGACCAGCAGGTCGTCTACATCCACCCCTCAAGTGCCCTCTTCAACCGCCAGCCTGAATGGTAAGGAGGCTGGGGCTGTCGGATGTCATTGTTTCTACCAAGAAAAGGGATGTTTGTATGACACAGTTGAAAGTTAAGGGGGAGTTCCTGGGCTTAGCCTGGTGGGGCAACCCCATTTGACTGCACTCCTGGGAAGTGGCATGTAGTAGTAGTAGTAACAATAATAATAATAATAATAAATAATAATAATTTATTATTTATACCCCGCCCATCTGGCTGAGTTTCCCCAGCCACTCTGGGCGGCTCCCAATCGAGTGTTTAAAACAATACAGCATTAAATATTAAAAACTTCCCTTCAGATGTCTTTTAAAGATAAGATAGCTGCTTATTTCCTTCATATCTGAAGGGAGGGTGTTCCACAGGGTGGGCACCACCACCGAGAAGGCCCTCTGTGGTTCCCTGTAACCTCACTTTTCACAATGAGGGAACCGGCAGAAGGCCCTCGGCGCTGGACCTCAGTGTCCGGGCTGAACGATGTGGGTGGATCAAGGCCGTTTAGGGCTTTAAAGGTCAGCACCAACACTTTGAATTGTGCTCGGAAACGTACTGGGAGCCAATGCAGATCTCTCAGGACCGGTGTTACGTGGTCCTGGCCAAAGCAAGCTCCCCATCCCCCGCAAAGCATTACCCACCCCCTAAATTTTTGGAAGGAAGATGCTAAGTAGGATTGACCCCCCTGCACATCAGTTGGTACAAAGGGAAATCAATCCAGCTTGATTCAGGTGTGCAAGGGAACTTCATCCCTTTCACACCCCATGCGCTTTGCTTTGCTAGGCTTTGAAGTCCTGAAGTCGGGACCTTCAAGCTCCTTGCAAAAGTGCTTTGAAGTCCCAACTCTGAGACTTCAAAGCATGACGCCAATTGCGATGTCACTTAAATGACAGGTGGGTGGTGACGCCGAACGGTCAAATTTGGTCCGCAAGGCTAATCCTGATAAGGGTCTGTCTTGTGGAGCCAAAATCCTTTCCCAGCCCTGGCCTAGATGGTTCTTACAGGAGGAAGGAGTTTGTGGTTGGCAAGCAGAGTGAATACAAATAAAAGCATGACATGCATTTTAAACGGTATATACGGTATCTTAGTGCTGCGGGAATTTGCTCCTGTCACACCTGGAGACCTTTTGAAATACACATGCTTTTGTCTTGTCAATTTTCAACGCCAAATTTGTTTGGGGGAGGGATTCCAAACCAGCTGTCACGTTGCTGAAGACTGCAAGCTCTGATTTATGTACTCGTTCTTGTTGATCCTACAGCAGTGTTTCTCAAACCTGGGTCCCCGGGTGTTGTTGGACTGCAACTCCCATCATCCCTAGCTAGCGGGACCAGTGGCAAGGGATGATGGGAGTTGTAGTCCGGCAACAGCTGGGGACCCCAGTTCGAGAAACACTGCCCTATAGTTACCCTTGGTGTAGGGCAGGCATGGCCAAACTTGGCCCTCCAGGTGTTTTGGGACTACAACTCCCATCATCCCTAGCTAACAGGACCAGTGGTCAGAGATGATGGGAATTGTAGTCCCAAAGCAGCTGGACAGCTGAGTTTGGGGATGCCTGCCCTAAGCTCCTGAAGGTAATGGGGTCCTTTATATGCCCAGCTGTCCTTTGTCAATAAGAAATTGTCGCTGGTTTTTTTTGTGCTGAATATATGCTATATGGTCATTTATGGACCTAATAGGTATCTAAAGCCATAATGGGATCAAAATAAATTATGTATTACATGAAATCAATCAGTAGACATAAGACTCATACCCTTAGTGTATGCTGCCTGATCATCAGTCTACAAGCACTCTTTAATATTAGACACAACAGCCTGACCTACATTCAACTGTGCTGCACTGCAGTCTGCAGCTGCATGCTACATACGGTATTGCCATGCAACCAGTTCATGCAGAATATAGGCACCCTATATATAGAAATGAGTGAACCAGTGATATTTTAGGGAGCAGACTAGCAGATGGGGCCCATTACTTACATCATAGGAGCCTACACAACACAAAACACTGTTGCTGTATGTAGGTTTTATTTTATTTGTTTATTATCTTCTATTTTGGAGGCCCAGGTTTGACCATGCCTGGTGTAGGAGATCTGCCTTCATATTTCACATAGAGGAAAGGGTTTTTAGAGTGAGCCGCATTCTGGGGAGAGAGGGATGTCCTAATTCACCCGTCCCCCTTTCTCGTCCTGCAGGGTTGTATATCATGAGCTGGTGCTCACCACTAAAGAGTATATGCGGGAGGTCACCACCATCGATCCCCGGTGGCTGGTGGAGTTCGCCCCTGCCTTCTTCAAGGTCTCTGACCCCACAAAACTCAGCAAGCAGAAGAAGCAGCAGCGTCTGGAGCCCCTTTACAACCGCTACGAAGAGCCCAACGCCTGGAGAATATCGCGAGCCTTCAGGCGTCGGTGAGCCCTCCTCGTGTGCCAAGAATGGTGGCTGGACACAGCACCATCACACGGTCCAGTCTTGGGCATATCTGGACAACTTGCTATGTACGTTTCAAGACCAAAAGGTGTAGTGGTGAAATGCCAGCTCTTAAAGGCACCGCCTCCACCATGGCTGGCCTCAGAGACCCCTTTCTTCATGGGATATTTTCTTTTGTTGCCGTTCCTGCGCTGTGCAAGGGTCAAAAGTTGGCGTGCGGTTTCGAATTCCCCTCTGTTACCGAAAGGCCTCCTTTCTCCGCTGCCCCAAACGGGAACCAAAAGGGGAACACAAAGCTCTCCCGTGACCTTTTCCCTTTAGAACTACCATATTTTTTCTTCAAAGCAACCCTCTGGAAGCACATTTGAAAAGACTGCTCTTGGAGGAAGGAAGACAAATACCCAGCCCCCTACACTGGTGGCCTTTCTTGAATGTGGTCTTCAGCTGTGCTGCCATGTTGCTTGCCCACTTCCTGTCAGAGCCCAAACAGTGTACAAAAAGCTGTTCTCTTTTCCCCGCAAGGATTCACTGACACCTGAAGCAACACTCCTGTGTTTCGTCAGTAATATTGCCAAGCAGTTTTTAAATTTGAAGAAAATAATAAAAAAGATGGAGGCCGTGTTGTCTAGATCAGAGTTTTTGTCTGTCTTTTTCTGTATGATCTTACTTGCGCTTGGTGAAAAATGTCCTCTGTCCTCAAGGTTGGATGTGCCTTTGCAGTACCAGGGAGGGGTGACTAACCTGTAGTCCTTCAGGAGCTATTTTCAACCTCCCTCCATCTCTCAGGCCAGTGGTTGGGGATTATGGGAGTTGTAGTCCCAGCAATATCTGCAAAGCCACCTGTTTTAGGAGATGCAGTAGAGATTCAGATGTAGTTGAGGGAGTGGAGAAGAGAGCACAATGCCTTCTTGATGTCTCTATGACTCTTCACAGCACCCCTTCATTGCAATTGCTGGCAACTTTCTGCTTGCCTGCTGAGAGAGCTAAGGGAGGTTGTGTGATCTTCCTTTATGTCCCAGGTGTCTGTGGTACAAGGAGGACTCTTTAAATTAAAAGTTGTCTTCACATTTTTTCTCTCTGTCTGGAAGCTGGTTTGTGTACACACACATGTACAGTGGTACCTCGGGTTAAGTACTTAATTCGTTCCAGAGGTCTGTTCTTAACCTGAAACTGTTCTTAACCTGAAGTACCACTTTAGCTAGTGGGGCCTCCCGCTGCTGCCGCGCCACTGGAGTACGATTTCTGTTCTCATCCTGAAGCAAAGTTCTTAACCCGAAGTACTATTTCTGGGTTAGCGGAGTCTGTAACCTGAAGTGTATGTAACCTGAAGCGTATGTAACCCAAGGTACCACTGTATTGTGGTTGTCATCCTTCCGTCTTGAGAGATGATGGAGTGTGAAATCAAATCGCTTGGATATTCAGCACCGAAGTGAACCTCCTCTGGACGCCAGCCTGGGCAGTGTGATTGGAAGTCCTGGGCTGCCCAGACTTCAAGACCCACTTCTCAGCCTTGCTGTGGTGGTGTGAACAGAGACGGGGTTTGGAAGGTTGCCAGGGTGTGAAGTGACAGGGAAAGAGTGTTTTCAGCAGGGTGTTCTGAAGAGGAAGAGGAGGAGGAGGAAGAGAAAGAAAGACTGGGATCCATCTTGGACAGGCTGGCTGAAGGCCGGCCTGTGGCCTGCTGTGGGGTGCAAGCCCCTCTTGACCATGCTGTACGATCCGGACTCCCTCCATGCAGACTGAAGGTGTAAATAGGTGAATAAACCATATTTCTTAAAGCTACGACCATCTCCGCTGTGTCTCAATTCTCTAAAGCAGGGGTCAGCAAGCTTTTTCAGCAGAGGGACGGTCCACTGTTCCTCAGACCTTGTGGGGGGCCGGACTATATTGGGGGGGAGTGAACGAATTCCTATGCCCCACAAATAACCCAGAGATGCATTTTAAATAAAAGTACACATTCTACTCATGTAAAAACACACCGATTCCCAGACCGTCCATGGGCTGAATTTAGAAGGCGATTGGGCCGGATCCGGCCCCCGGGCCTTAGTCTGCCTACCCATGCTCTAAAGAACTGAGCTATCCAGGTTCGTCCCTTGATCTTCTTGCTTAAATATATATATACAATGGTACCTCGGGTTAAGTACTTAATTCGTTCCGGAGGTCCGTTCTTAACCTGCAACTGTTCTTAACCTGAAGCACCACTTTAGCTAATGGGGCCTCCTGCTGCTGCTGCGCCGCTGGAGCACAATTTCTGTTCTCATCCTGAAGCAAAGTTCTTAACCTACCCATGCTCTAAAGGAACAGAGTGTCTGGAACCCCTGGGAATCTTGCAGAGGCTGGGGGTGGCACCCGACTTTTTTATCCATACACACACACTCTGATAGTCTGCCTGCTCACTTCTAGGGGATAAACACGACTACTAATATTGTTAACAGGGACACAGACATCTTGCACACTCTTCTATTCCTCCCCCTGCCGCCACCTCAATCCAGAGATGTCCAATGCGCACTGAGAGTGGACCAGCTTCCTCCACGGATCCATCCTAATGTAGTTCGTGCAAGCATTGTTTATACTACAGTAGGGTTTGCACTTGTTTTGATACAAGCAGTTGTAAAGAGGATAAGGAGAAAAGAGGAGCGCACTGTCACCCTGTATGCCCCCTCCTTGTTTCTGCAATCAAACCGCTGGAAAAAAATCCTTTTGTAAGCGAGAGAAATGCCTCTGTGTTCCGTCGGCTTCCCCCCGCTGCGATGCGGAGAGCGATCAAGGGAAAGCACTTTGCCTAACCATTCTTCATAATTCCAAAGAGCTCGATATATGACAACCAGCAGCAGCTTGACATTCCTTGCTCCACTTCCAAGCAGTGAACACATCTGGTTTAAATTAATTTAAAAGAATAAACTTGTATGACTTTTTGAGAGCAGGACGAGAAGGAATCTCCTGTTTATAAGTAGAGCTTTCTTTAAAAACGACACCGAGGAGAGAAAAGTGACCTTGAAGGCCTTCGGTGGGCAAGAAATTGACATTCCCGGAGTTACTAAAGTGATCTTCGTACCGCCTTGAAGTAAAACAGAGGATTCTGTGGAAATGAACCACTGGGAACCGACAAGAGGCTACGATAGGATTTGTGCTTGGAATACAAAGGCCTGTTCATTCTTTCTAAGTGTGAGCCTTGCTACCTTGTGCTTTTTACACTTGTAATGCTATTTTAAATTAAGTTAATAAACCGGGGTGGGGGGTGTTTAAGCATTCTCTTAAATTTCTCCCAGATTTCCATGATTATCATAGAATTGTAGACCCCAAGCATCATCTAGTCCAGGCATGTCCAAAGTCCGTTTTGGGGGCCTAATGTGGCCCTCCAGTTGGTTTAATCCGGCCCCTGTGGCAGCTTATTTTTGTGGGGTAAAATCCCCAAAAAAACTCAAAACAACTTAACAACTTTGGGGGTAAAATCCTAAAAGAAAGCTCAACAATTTCAATCCTAAAAAAAGCTCAGCAACTTTGGTTGGCCCTCACGGCCCTTCACTTCATCAAATCTGGGCCGCTTTGAAAAAAAGTTTGGATACCACTGATTTCTAGTCCAATGCTGGAATCCCAGGTAAAGCATCTGTGCTGCTGAATTGCAGAAATAGTCTCTATGTTGAAGCTTCCCATAGGATCTCAAGGTGAGACAACTCAGCAATCATCTTTTATTTCATAATGTTTATTTACGTAAACAAGGGTATGGATATAGAGAAGAAACCAACCGAAGCGGGCCTCCAGAACAGAGAAAATGCGACATCTAAAACTATATTAGTGGCGCAGCAGTAAAGCTGCAGGCACATTTGCAAAGCTAAGCAGGGTCTGGTATGGTTACAAATCGGATGGGAGGGGCCGCATGTTGAGATTCCTGCAATGCAAGAGGGTTGGGCTAGATGACTCTCTTAGTCCCTTTCAACTTTACAATTCTATGGTTCTATTTGCCGACAAAGGTCCGTATTGTTAAAGCTATGGTTTTCCCAGTAGTGATGTATGGAAGTGAGAGCTGGACCATAAAGAAGGCTGATCGCCAAAGAATTGATGCTTTTGAATTATGATGCTGGAGGAGACTCTTGAGAGTCCCATGGACTGCAAGAAGATCAAACCTATCCATTCTGAAGGAAATCAGCCCTGAGTGCTCACTGGAAGGACAGATCCTGAAGCTGAGGCTCCAAGAATTTGACCACATCATGAGAAGAGAAGACTCCCTGGAAAAGACCCTGATGCTGGGAAAGATGGAGGGCACAAGGAGAAGGGACGACAGAGGACGAGATGGTTGGACAGTGTTCTCGAAGCTACCAGCATAAGTTTGACCAAACTGCGGGAGGCAGTGGAAGACAGGAGGGCCTGGTGTGCTCTGGTCCACGGGGTCACGAAGAGTCGGAGATGACTAAACGACTAAAGAACAACAACAACATATCTATTATAGCACAAGTCACAAGTGGGAAACAATACGAACAGACGTACAGTTGAGGAGCACCGAGGGGGCCCAAACACGAATGCAACTCGGTAGTGCTTCCAAAATGAAGTCATACTTGGCAGGACTAAGCAGTTTATCATGTGTTTGTTCATGTAGGTCATATGAAGGTCAGCGCACTGCAGCAAAATCATCTGAGGATGCTTTGCCCCTGGTAGCCCTAAGATCATGCGTGGGATGATGAGAAGCAAGGCTTTCTTGTACCACGTATCTCAAGCAAAGGTCAAAGCATCTTTCCAGCTTTGAGAAATATTTAGACAGGTCACGACCAAGAGGAATAATAGAGGCTGTTTCAGCAAAAGCTCAAAATTTCCCCCATAGAACGTGAATAATTAACAAAACTTTGGACCATGAAATGAAAGTAATAATCAATGTACTGTACTGTAAAATGAGTAAGACCGTATGGAAGATGATAAAAATTAAAGTTATTTTTTTTCTTACCTGCACTGATGATAGTCATTGTTTGGATGGCAGACTTTTATCCATTTCCGCAGTCACACAATCAATCAGTAGCTGAACTGGGTTCCACACAGTCACAAAAACAGATTAACCAAAAAAGCCTCAAAAACAAAAACGCAAAATAAATAGCAAAAACAAGAACACCAAACTTAATCCGTTCGAGAAGTCTATTTGACTTCCGAAATGTTCAAAAACCAAGGCGCAGCTTCTGGTTGGTGCAGGTGCCCTTGGAAACAATAGCTGACAGCCACATCGGATGTTTGGCTTCTGAAAAACGTTCGGAACATTTACTTCTGGGTTTTTGGCGTTTGAGAACCAAGGTGTTTGAGAACCAAGTTACCACAGTATATAGAAAAAAATAATAATGAGAGGAAGACTCCCACAAAGGGTCCAAGGAGGACAACATGCTCTGTCAACACAGAATGTGGCCATTTTCTGCAACTTTGGAATATTACTTTTCTGGCTGAGCAGGCAAACGTTGGGATTTTTACTGCACCCTCCCCCCAGTAACCTTTATTATGTCTATTTTGTTTAGATTAATTATGTGGAAGCACTCATTGTGCTAACCAATGTGTGTTCATCTGCCTATGTTAAGTTTTTAGTTTTGTAAAGTTTCCTAATGTCTCCAATATGTTGACCATGAAAAACTGGTCCTATAAACACCTACAAGAGACAAAGACCATTTTAACTCAGTGGGGTTTTACTTCAGAGTAAGCATGTAGAGGCTTGCTCTGTAATTCATAAATCTGTGGTGTCCTGATGAGGTTGAAGACTAATTTAAAGGTTCTTATTCTTGCTGCTGCTGAACTCGTGTAATGGTCTTTTGGAAAACTAACACAGGATCCAGTTGTTGTGACAACTTGTCGTCATTAAGATTAGTTCAAGATGGCCCACAATTAAAATCTGATATGAGAATAACATGCGGGATTATTCATGTGTGTGTAAATAAATGATAAAACTGCCTACAGTTTGCAAGGACCCTTGACAGCAGACATTAAATTTAGCCTGCTCAGATCACACTTTTATTTCCTGTGAAATGGTCTGTAAAAGCTTCCATCTCCTTACTATACTAAGCTGTGTGTTCTTCAGGGAGTGGTGCTAATGTTAGGAATTCATCAGTTTGATTCCCCTGCTGAACAAAATGAAGTCATCACTTGGTAAACTTCAGATTTTGTAAGTAAACTGTGTACAGTTCTCGGAATCAGTTCCAAGTACCTAATCCACATTACAGTGGACTGGAAATCAATCTGTCCTGGATTGCTGCATTGTGTTGTGACGTGGAATCGCAGTCTCTAATAGTTGCCCCAAGATTGTCACATTTACAGTGGCTTTCTTCTTTACTTCGCTGAAGGCTTGAGCAGTTACAGTGGTACCTCGGGTTACAGACGCTTCAAGTTACAGACGCTTCAGGTTACAAACTCCGCTAACCCAGAAATAGTACCTTGGGTTAAGAACTTTATTTCAGGAGGAGAACAGAAATTGTGCGGTGGCAGCGGGAGGCCCCATTAGCTAAAGTGGTACCTCAGGTTAAGAACAGTTTCAGGTTAAGAACGGACCACAAGAACGAATTAAGTTCTTAACCTGAGGTACCACTGTATTCCGCTTTCTTCTTAACTTGCAAAAGCTGTTTCTGTTGTGTAGTTAGTGACAGGATTCAGCCTCTTCTGACACTTCATTACTGAACGGGCCTGACTTTTCCAAAAAAAGAGAGGGTTTTTTTTTAAAAAAAGCAAAAGAAAAGGGCCTTCTCAGTGACTGCTCCCTGATTCTGGAACTTCCTCCCTGGAGAAGCTAGACTGGCTCCTTCCTTGCGCTGCAGCTTCTGGGAAGTAACTGCTTTTAATGAAAGGGCTGGTGCTGTGCTTTTTTTAATTGTAATTATTTGTATGTTTCAAACAGGTTTTATATATGCCTATACTCTTAATTATATCAAGATAGGGTTACCAGATATCCCAGTTTCCCAGGGTCAGTCCCCGGATTTACAAATCAGTCCCCATACAAAATCCATTGAAGCTGAAAAGTGTCCCCGGATTCATTGAAAAAAAATCTGGTAACCTTATTTGTTGTTAGTAATTCTTGTTTGTATCTGTAAGCCGCCTTGAATCCCATCAGGGAAAAAGGCAGGGTATAAATAAATATATTACAACAACAACAACAACTCACACGCAACTTTCTACAGCGATCTGTTTGTGTGGGTGCTGTGGCAAAATATACAAATGAACCACTGAGAACTCTGGCAGGCAGCCATAGACATGGCAAGAACTGGGTGAGGGGCACTGGGGGGAAAATAGCCCGTAAAAAAGAGGAAGCGAAACGAGACATTGCTAACACGACATAGAAGTGTGACCCACAACAAGCTTTGCTGTGGTGCTGGAGTGTGCGGGTTACATGAGCCTATTATAGGAGGAAGGATAAAAGATGGCGATGCTTGGAGTTGGTGGTCCTTACTACTGCCCCTTTAAGTGTTTGCAGTACCTGTTCAAGGCTAGGGGAGCGTGGGGATTGATGACCCACACACACTAGGGCCGGATTTAGGTTTGATGAGGCCCTAGGCCAGGCACCCCCAAACTCGGCCCTCCAGATGTTTTGGGACTACAACTCCCATCATCCCTAGCTAACAGAACCAGTGGTCAGGGATGATGGGAATTGTAGTCCCAAAAAAACATCTGGAGGGCTGAGTTTGGGGGTGCCTGCCCTAAGCTCCTGAAGGTAATGGGGTCCTTTATATGTCCAGCTGTCCTTTGTCAACAAGAAATTGTCGCTGGTTTTTTTGTGCTGAATATATGCTATATGGTCATTTATGGACCTAATAGGTATCTAAAGCCATAATGGGATCAAAATAAATAAATTGTGTATTACATGAAATCAGTCAGTAGGCATAAGACTCATACCCTTAGTCTATGCTGCCTGATCATCAGTCTACAAGCACTCTTTAATATTAGATACAACAGCCTGACCTACATTCAACTGTGCTACACTGCAGTCTGCAGCTACATGCTACATATTGCCCTGCAACTAGTCCATGCAGGATGTAGGCACCCTATATATAGAAATGAGCAAACCAGTGATATTTTAGGGAGAAGGCTAGCAGGCGGGGCCCATTACTTACATAATAGGCGCCTACACAACACAAAACACTGTTGCTGTATGTAGGTTTTATTTTATTTGTTTTTTTATCTTATATTTTGGAAATGTACATCCAGTTGTTTTCCCTTTTAAACTTTTTGGGGCCCCCCAAGAAAGTGGGGCCCTAAGCTATAGCTTGTTTAGCTCATACGTAAATCCACGCCCTCGTAGTGCTGATGTGATTGTCTACAGCATCCAGGCTCAGACACTGGTGGGTGGGTAGATATCACACCTTCCTAAGAGCTCCACCAAACACACACACACACCCCGTTTTCATGGTCGACATGTGTGGTCCTGCTTTCTGTACTGCAAAAGTTTCAGGGGAAGTCATACTGTTTCGCTCCCAACAAACGCACAACCTGAAATCCTGTAACTTTTCAAGTACAAATGTTCTTTGGGCAGGGGGTGGTTGTCCCACTTTTGTTGCATTGTAGCCCTTCCAGACAAGCGATGACGTGGTAGCATCAGGGAACAAAGTGGAATAAATCCAGCACTATTCTTAAGGAAATGTTGCAGAATACACCCAGAACAAAACACCAGTCTGCAGTGGCGTAGCGTGGGTTGTCAGCACCCGGGGCAAGGCAAGTAATTTGCGCCCCCTAACCCATGGATTTGCGCCCCCTAACCCCCAGATGTTGCGCCCGGGGCGGCCGGCCCCCCCTGCACCCCCCACGCTATGCCACTGCCAGTCTGGAGAGGTCCAAAGTCAGGAGCATAGCTATCCACTTTTCCCTTTTCTTGCGAGGAATCCTATTTGGAATAAGGGAATTTCCCTTTTAAAAAGGGAAACGTTGACAGCTATAGGCAGGAGCATGGCCACCACAACCACCTTCCTGTTAATTTCTCTCCCTCTTCACCCCCTCTATGGCTCCCTTCCATCTTCCTCGACCTCCAATGTAGAAGAATGGAGCAGGTTAAAAAATTAAGGCGTGCATACACAATAGTATTTTACACTCTTTGAGGGGGATCATCCTTCAACTTTTCCTGACTTCTCCATACCTGAGAATTCCCTCATGTGTGCTATCCACCCATTCCTTGGGGAAGGGAACGTCTAATAATAATAATTATTATTATTATTTATTATTTATACCCCGCCCATCTGGCTGGGTTTCCCCAGCCACTCTGGGCGGCTTCCAACAAAACACTAAAATACAATAAACATACAAACATATTAGCACAGGGCAGCCTAAATTCAGTATTAAAAAATAATGGGGCTTAAGATGAGGCTTAATGGGCTTCGTGCATAGGACATGCCGTTGAACTTTTGAGAACCGCTGCCCTGGTTAATCCATAGTACAGTGGTATCTCGGGTTAAGTACTTCATTCGTTCCGGAGGTCCGTTCTTAACCTGAAACTCTTCTTAACCTGAAGCACCACTTTAGCTAATGGGGCCTCCTGCTGTTGCGCTGCCGCCACACGATTTCTGTTCTCATCCTGAAGCAAAGTTCTTAACCCGAGGTTCTATTTCTGGGTTAGCGGAGTCTGTAACCTGAAGCGTACGTAACCTGAAGCATATGTAACCTGAGGTACCACTGTATTGCTTTTCTGACATTCCTGCATTATTTTGCTGATATTGCTACGCTGAACACACAGTAGCTCGTATTTGGATGACCTCCAGGATAGCAGCCTATGGCTTGCATGTGTGGCTTTGCCGAAAAACAACGTAGTAAGGGGTAGCAAGTTTATGTTTCTGGGTGTTTTTTTTTAATCTACCTGCTTTCTTCATAAAATGAACTCCCTCAAAGCGGTTCGTAGAAACTCAGGTTGTGAAGATACCAGCCAGGAACAAAGAAGATGCCACATTCTGCATCAGCCCTCAAAGTGACTGGCTAGCATCTAGGCCCCGATTTCCCCGATGTCAAGAAGGCCTCCACTGTAGTTTAAATCTTGGACAGAGCTGGCCCGTTACATTTTGCCGCCTGAGGCGAAGAACAGCGCCCCTTCCCATTCCATGCACAGAAGCTGACCAGAAGCTGGCAGCTCAATCTCACTTCAGTACGGGAGTCATGACAGAGCCTTCCGCTGCACCTGAGGGTGGCAAGTTTAGTTTAGGAGGTGCAGGTCAGGTGGCTCATATGGTGGTCTGCAGGCCTCTGTCCCTCACCATCTTGCCACTGCTCTCTGCAACCTCACACCTGGTGCCCAAGAAGGTTGCCTCATTCTGTCTAATGGTAGGGCCGGTCCTGGAAGAGAAAGCACATACAGTGGTGCCTCGCAAGACGAAAAGAATCCGTTCTGTGATTCTCTTCGTCTAGCGTTTTTTTTTTTGTCTTGCGAAGCAAGCCCATTGACAGATTAGAGGATTAGCGCTATTAGTGCTATTAGCGGCTTTTAGCAGCTTTTAGCGGCTTATCAGCTTATCGGATCAGCTGATAAGCGGCTTAGCGGCTTAGAAAAAGGGGGGAGGGGGAAAACCCGCAGGAACTCGCAAGACATTTTCGTCTTGCAAAGCAAGCCCATAGGAGATTCGTTTTGCGAAGCACCTCCAAAACGGAAAACTCTTTGGTCTAGCGAGTTTTCCGTCTTGCGAGGCATTCGTCTTACGGGGCACCACTGTATAGCCTAATGTGGTGAGGTCATGACCTCCCCTGCTACATAGTCAAGAGTAGAAGAGGGACTTAAAAATAAGCTATGATTTCTCTTTAAGTGTGTGTGTGTGTTTTCTGGGTGTTAGACCTCAATCAGAAAGGGGAATGACATATTTCCTAGTCTATGTCTAGTCATGTGTGTCTAGAGACATATTTTAAAGAAACTCCAGCCCTTTTGTTCCGTCTTCATTGAACATTCTTATGACCATGGGTGAGTTCAGCTGTTCTGTGATGCCCTGTAATGGCTGTTAAACACACATATATAATAACTCAGTTTTGAAGTTTATCATGTTGGGCTGGGGTATCGTTTAGGGGATTTTGTTGGTTTTGTTGTTGCCTTTATTGGTATGTATTTTCTGCATATTTATTTATTTAAATCTATGGCGATTTATGAGGAAAAGTTCAATTTTCCAGTGTACTTTTTGAGGTGTTTTATATATTGACTATGTCTACTTTTGTTATTATGCCGATCTTTTCAAGTTGTAATCCTCTTTGAGCAGGGTTTAAACTATGGAATGGCGGCATACAAATAAACTGACGGTGGTGTTGCAGGGTTATTTTTTTGTTTTTTTTAGCCGCTTTGAGTTCTCTTTTCCGAAAGGTAACGAATAAATAAATAATAAAAGCAGTCAAGCTTAACCTCAACTCCAGAAAGGCATATCCATAATTGCAAAGTAACACTACTGTATTTTACATCAGTCTAAAAGTGTATAGGCTTTTCAACTGCACAGTGTTGTCTCTTGCCCAGAATGGAAAATTTGTTGTTGTTGTTTAGTCGTGTCCGACTCTTTGTGACCCCATGGACCACAAACCTCGGCCCTCCAGATGTTTTGAGACTACAATTCCCATCACCCCTGACCACTGGTCCTGCTAGCTAGGGATCATGGGAGTTGTAGGCCAAAAACATCTGGAGGGCCGAGGTTGAGGAAGTCTGGACCAGAGCATGCCAGGGACTCCTGTCTCCCACTACCTCCCAACAGTTTGGTCAAACTTAGGTTAGTAGCTTCGAGAACACTGTCCAACCATCTCGTCCTCTGTCCTCCCCTTCTCCTTGTGCCCTCAAGGAATGGAAAATTAGCTTGCTTTAATAGGCTAAGAGACAAATTGGAGGACAGTGCCTTCAACGTGTCAGATTTCCACATATCGGGACTGTGACTTGGGGAGGAGAGTTGGTCTTGATAATATTTTGGATGCATTGCAGTCTGGTGATTTTATAATAGGTCCGCCTATTTTATGCTTTTTCCTTGTGTGTGTGGAGGGGGGGCAGAAGTTTCCAATGTGGCAAATTGGGAAGCAGATTGGGGGGGGCGACCCCGAAAGATGGAGCGTTGCAGCTCTTTGAGTTGCATATTAAATATAATAAATTGGTGGTGACCAATCATCCTAAAATGCAGGGTTGCAAAATACTGGAGCGGGAGGGGGAAGCCTTATTATTTGCAAGCCATCTAGTGCAATAATTTGGGGGGTTGAATGGAGGTAGACCTGATAACGTCGTGCAATCCCAGGCAGCCTACTATGCCATCTCCGCTTTTGCAAAAACTGCTCTCCTTGCGTTGCGTGCATAACAAGACAAAACATGCACCCGCGCGCAGCATCGCGCCCATTTAAAAATGCCCGAGTGCAGCTGGGAGGAAAAAGGAGGTGCCTTTTAAAAGTGCGGCTGCGGTGGGGAGAAATGCTCTTGATTTTTAAGGTGGGCAGAGGGAGAAAGCTTGCTTCCCGCCCCCCCCCCCTTTGGGAAGAATAGGAACCAGAGAGTCTCTCTCTCTCCTTTCCTCCTCTCCGTCCCCCTCCGCCTCACTTGCAACGTGTTGCAATTCCTCTTAGCGCACATCCAGCTTGCCAAACCGCGGAAAAAGTTTGAGAAGTCTTGGAGAAAGCTTCTCTCCCCCCGCCCCCCCCATTTCCCTTCCGCCCACAACTGGCTGGGCAGCCTGTGGGGCTCGTGACGCAGCGTCTGAATTCTTAGAAGGCAGGGGAGGGGCGCTTTTTTCTTTTTTTCTTTTTTGGGAAGGGGGGGCGCATTCCTTGTCTCTCTCCCATCTCCCTGTCTCTTTACCCTCCCATCACCTTCCCAACAGGAGGAGGGGAAGGAAAGGACCCTGAGTCAGCACGGAGAGAGAGAGAGAGAGAGAGAGAGAGAGAGTGCGCAAAGACGCAAAAGAAGGAGAAGAGGGAGATCAGTCCCAGCCCCCACCCCCACCGCTATGAAACTTCCCAGCCCCCCCTCTTCGCCACGGCCTCGCTTGCTGAGATGCGCCCTGGGCATCCTTCTGACCATTGAGCTCGGACTTTGCGCTCTTCTCCCAGGTAGGGCTGAGTTGGCCAAATCTGTTTGTTTTTTCTCCCTTCCAAACTTGCAGCGTCTTTTAAGAAGAGCGGGAGGTTGGTTGGGTGGTGGTGAAAGGAGGTACTTGTAGATCTGCCTCTTTAAAAAAAAGAAGAAGGGGGGTCGGCTCCTCACAAAGTTAGCATGCACTTTTCTCCCCACCCCGATTTCCCTCCCCCCCCTCGTTTTGGGCAGTTGTTGGGGCATTTGGGGGGTGTACGCGAGCTTGCGTTTTGCAAGAGGGGAGGAGAAACCTGAATGGAACCAGATGTGGTTTGGAATTGCGAAGGGAGGAGGAGATGGAAGCGGCTGTTTTTGAAAGAAACTGGGGGGGGGGACGGACACACTTGGTTCTCTTCTACCTCCCCATCAGCAAAAAAAAGAGAGAGGATTTTTCTCTAGTTGCAAGAGCTGATCCCTGCTGCATTTGAAATAAATGCTCTTGTTTCTGTGCCCCTGAGGTTTGGGAATTTTATTCTCTCACCCACCAGTTCTGCCTTGCAACCCTGCAGGCTTTTTGCATGTGTCCAGCCGTAATAAAAACCCCAACACACCACCGGATTTTTCCAGAGGAATCAGTGTTTCCAAAAGCAAGAGCGAGCGCATTTTTCCAAGCTGGTCTCCCAATTGTCCCTCGGAGGAGGATAGCGATTTGGCCAGCAACAACAGTGATAGAGACGAGAAACTAATGAGAGGCATTTGTTTGTCCCCAGAGCTTTGTCAAAGGCTCAGTGTATTTGCTTCACAAGCACACTGGCCTTGCAAGTTGGCCAAATTTGCAAAACTTGCTCCAGTGTCTGGACCCGGTCAGTTGTGCCAGACAGTGACATTTAAAGAAATAAATAAAACCCCTGCTTTTTTGCTCCAGGTTCCATGCAGTCTGCAACCAAAGGATTAACAAAAACAAACAAACGCTGCAGCGTGATAAATTTCAAAAAGAGCCCCATTGTGGATTACGAAGCAAAAAAAATGCAATTTAAAGTAAATCAGGAAGCCGCTGGGAAATGGGGGGAGCAGGAAGCCATTGGGAAAAGGATCAGGAATGAAGCAGTGTGTGGTCGGTGGGTTGTCTCAGTTTTGGGTGGGAGGTTAGAGCAAAAGATGCAATGATGGAGTGAGAGCAGCTTTGTTGTTGTTGTTTAGTCGTGTCCGACTCTTCGTGACCCCATGGACCAGAGCACCCCAGGCTCTCCTGTCTTCCACTGCCTCCCGCAGTTTGGTCAAACTCACGCTGGTAGCTTCGAGAACACTGCCCAACCATCTCGTCCTCTGTCGTCCCCTTCTCCTTGTGCCCTCCATCTTTCCCAACATCAGGGTCTTTTCCAGGGAGTCTTCTCTTCTCATAAGGTGGCCAAAGTATTGGAGCCTCAGCTTCAGGATCTGTCCTTCCAGTGAGCACTCAGGGCTGATTTCCTTCAGAATGGATAGGTTTGATCTTCTTGCAGTCCATGGGACTCTCAAGAGTCTCCTCCAGCACCATAATTAAAAAGCATCAATTCTTTGGCGATCAGCCTTCTTTACGGTCCACCTCTCACTTCCATACATCACTACAGTTTATATATGGGGACCAACATCAGAGCAGCTTATATATGGCTAATTGCATAGGCTGATTGGGGTAGGAGATTGCCCACAACCACATGCTCTTCTCTTTCTCCTCCCACCCAGCGGCTTGCGCACCTCTGTAGCCAGCCAGGTACCTGCTCAACACTCGCAGAAACTTGTATCCCTGCCTCACCCCCTGGAAAATGGGGAGCAGGAGGAATGGGCCCACTCCACTTCCACAGTGCACTGCTCCAATCAAATGCAGAACTCTGCTGCCTGCAGCTCCTTTTACAAGTAAAAACCAGCTGGGGTAGATGGGAATTGTAGTCAAAAAGATCTGGAGGCCACTGGCTTGGAGGAGGCTGGTAAAACAAAGAATGCAAAGAGATGCCAGAATGTACAGTGGTACCTCAAGTTACATACGCTTCAGGTTACAGACTCCGCTAACCCAGAAATAGTACCTTGGGTTAAGAACTTTGCTTCAGGATGAGAACGGAAATCGTGCTCCGGCGGCGCGGCAGCAGCGGGAGGCCCCATTAGCTAAAGTGGTGCTTCAGGTTAAGAACAGTTTCAGGTTAAGAACGGACCTCCGGAACGAATTAAGTACTTAACCTGAGGTACCACTGTAGTTCGTTCCCTAATATGTTGTACTTGGATGTGGGAGACCTGCAGTCATAACTCACACCACAAAACAGTGGCCATGAACAATGTTCCTCTCTGTAAAATGGGAATAATAATAATGTCCTAGCTCTCTGGCATTGTGAGGACTTTCGTATTACATGCTTAGAATGCTGTTGCTGCTTAGCAAGTGAAATAAGCTAAAATGAAACGAAGAGTCAAGATGTTCACAGAATGTGAAATGACGTGTTTTGAAAACACTTGGTGCAGTTTCACTGAGGCTGCTTACATACCATACATTTAAAGCGCACTTAAAACACATGACTTTCCCCAAAGACGCCTGGGAACTGCAGTTCTTTAAGGGTGCTGGGAATTACAGTTCTGTGACAGGTAGATGACAGTTCCTGTAATTATTTTGGGGTAGTAATATGCCTTCAATGTATGGTGTGAACACCGCACAGTGTGAAAGGAAGACAGGTTGCAATGCCCCTCACTCTTGAGCTTTATTAATGGACTTCTTTTTGAGCACTGGCATATTTCTAATGTGTGTTTTTAAAAGCCACATAACTGTGTTGTACTGTGGGTGGCCTGTTGCTTTCGAAGGCCGCTTTTAAAATGAGAAGTGAACTGTTGGCACAACTCAGTCATCCATCGGACAACTGGCATCTAACTTTTTTCTAATTTAATTTGCTCAAAGATACAGTGGTGTCTCGCAAGACGAAAGGAATCCGTTCTGTGATTCTCTTCGTCTAGCGGTTTTTTCGTCTTGCGAAGCAAGCCCATTGACGGATTAGCGGATTAGCGCTTTTAGCGGCTTATCTGCTGATCGGATCAGCTGATAAGCGGCTTAGCGGCTTAGAAAAAGGGGGGAAGGGAAAAAAACCAGCAGGAACTCGCAAGACATTGTCGTCTTGCGAAGCAAGCCCATAGGAGATTCGTTTTGCGAAGCACCTCCAAAACGGAAAGCTCTTTCGTCTAGCGAGTTTTCCGTCTTGCGAGGCATTTGTCTTGCGGGGCACCACTGTAGTTTCTCTCTGATTATTGAAATCGTCGCTTCTGCCTACATGTTGGATGGAGTGGAAGGAATTAGAAGCAAAGCTGTGAGATCTCTTAAAAAAACCAACATGACAATTTTGAGTCCTTTTTGTTATTATTTGAACAAAGAGAAGTAATGTGTAGGATGGGAGTCAAGAGCCTCTGCTAACCTCTAGGTTAGATTACTGCAATGCGTTAATACATGGGGCTGCCTCTGAATACTGTTCTGAAACTTCAGCGGGTGCAGAATTCAGCATCCAGGTTGCTCACCGGGGCAAGGCAGTTTGCGCATATAATGCCAACCCGATCGCACTGGCTGCCAGTTAGTTTCCAGGCCCAATTCAAGGTGCTGGTTTTGACCTGAGAAGCCCTAAATGGCTTAGGACTGCAATACCTCAAGGACCTTCCTCCGTTCATATGAACAGACTGGACCCAGTGATCGTCACCTGAGGCCTTTCTTCATACACCCTCTCCAAAAGAGGTCTTGGGGGGGGCAATACGAGAGCAGGGGCTTTTCAGTGGTAGCTCCTCATTTGTGGAGTGCTCTCCCCTGGGAAGCTTGCCTGGCGCTTTTGTTACATATCTTTAGGCGCCAGGCAAAAACATTCCTCTTCTCCCAGGCCTCTTGCTAATTAAACAAGCTATGGATTTTTAAACTGTATGGCGGGTCATTCTTTTCGTTTGCTATTATGGTTTTGTTTTGTTTTGTTTTGTTTTTATGTTGTAAACCACCCTGTAATCTTCGGATGAAGGGCTGTAGAGTAATTTAATTAATTGATTAACAATAATAATAATACAATGGTACCTCGGTTCTTGAACATCTCGGTTGATGAATGTTTCGGAACCTGAACGCCGAAAATGGTTTTCAAACATTTCGAAACTGGAACGGTCTTCCGGAACGGATTGCGTTTGAGAACCAAGGTACCATTGTACTTGAGAAGAAAGGAATGAGCAGATCAAAGCCTTCTTTCTATAGCTCTCAACACCAAAACATTTGCCTAAAAGGAAAAAGCATCCTGGAAGATGCTTGTGCTTTGTTCCAACCAGGGCCGGATTTCATAGAATCATAGAGTTGGAAGAGACCACAAGGGCCATCGAGTCCAACCCCCTGCCAAGCAGGAAACACCATCAGAGCACTCCTGACATATGGTTGTCAAGCCTCTGCTTAAAGACCTCCAAAGGAGGAGACTCCACCACACTCCTGGGCAGCAAATTCCACTGTCGAACAGCTCTTACTGTCAGGAAGTTCTTCCTAATGTTTAGGTGGAATCTTCTTTCTTGTAGTTTGGATCCATTGCTCCGTGTCCGCTTCTCTGGAGCAGCAGAAAACAACCTTTCTCCCTCCTCTATGTGACATCCTTTTATATATTTGAACATGGCTATCATATCACCCCTTAACCTCCTCTTCTCCAGGCTAAACATGCCCAGCTCCCTTAACCGTTCCTCATAAGGCATCGTTTCCAGGCCTTTGACCATTTTGGTTGCCCTCCTCTGAACACGTTCCAGTTTGTCAGTGTCCTTCTTGAACTGTGGTGCCCAGAACTGGACACAGTACTCCAGGTGAGGTCTGGAGTAGGTCTGATGAGGCCCTAAGCTACTGAAGGTAATGGGGCCCTTTATACGTCCAGCTGTCCTTTGTCAACAACAAATTGTTGCTGTTATTTGTGTTGAATATATGCTATATGGTGATTTATGGACCTAATAGTTATCTAAAGCTATTTGCACATAACAAATAGGAGCCCACAGAGCACAAAACACTGTTGCTGTAAGTAGGTTTTATTTTATTTTTTTATCTTATATTTTGGAAATGTACATCCAGTTGTTTCCCCTTTTAAATTTTTGGGGGTCCCCCAAGAGAGTGGGGCCCTAAGCTATAGCTTGTTTAGCTTATACGTAAATCCGTCACTGGTTCCAACCCAAACCTATGAATTCCTGCCAGTGCTGCTGCTGTCACTTGGGAGCATTCCTGGCTCACCGTTAACATGTCTATAGGATGCTGTAGCTCAGGGGTCGGCAACGTGCGGCCCGTGGGCCGGATGCAGCCCACGAAGACGGTTTTACCGGCCCACGGGCCGCCACCGAACTGCCCGCTCGGTGAGTCCCCTGCGTGCTGCGCTAAACCAGCATTTTGATCAGTGTATTACCATGTTGTGCTAAGGTGGTGGGAAAGAACTGTATGCCAGGATACCACCCGGAATTTCATCGCGTGAAATTGCAATGCAAAATTCCCTCTATTTCCTGGGATTCAGCTGGATTTCCCGGAAGTGCCTTTTGCGTTTTGTGAAAGAACACGAAAATTGACAGAAGGAAACTGAAATAAAGTACCTCCTGAATGCAGTCTTCTCTCCTAATTGTGAAGCAAAAACACAAAAAGCAAACAACACCCATCACTGCTGTTTAAAACAGGGAAACCAGAACGATATTCCAGTCCAATAGTAGCGAACATTATTTTTCCAGAATTTGGAAGTTGTCGCAGGACTGCAGGCAACAGAACAGAAGACTTTCTGGTTAGTCACTTCTCTGTATGTGGCATATGAGCTCAGAAGAAGGCAGGCCAGTAGGGAACAGACCCGAATACAGTGGTACCTTGGGTTACATACGCTTCAGGTTACATACACTTCAGGTTACACACTCCCCTAACCCAGAAATAGTGCTTCAGGTTAAGAACTTTGCTTCAGGATGAGAACAGAAATCGTTCTCCGGTGGCATGGCGGCAGTGGGAGGCCCCATTAGCTAAAGTGGTGCTTCAGGTTAAGAACAGTTTCAGGTTAAGAACGGACCTCCGGAACAAATTAAGTACTTAACCTGAGGTACCACTGTATCAGTGATGTGGAAAGGCTTTTTGTGAAACATCTTGTGGTTGGCCAAGCCAGCTATCAGTATCAACATGCTGCAATGGAACCTGGTCTGTCTACCACATTTGGGTGCTATAGGTCACACCCAACTGATACCTTTAAAGCAGGGGTCAGCAGACTTTATCAGCGGGGGGCTGGTCCACTGTCCCTCAGACCTGGTGGGGGGGCCGGACTATATTTTTTGGGGGGGAAATGAACAAATTCCTATGCTCCACAAATAACCCAGAGATGCATTTTAAATAAAAGGACACATTCTACTCATGTAAAAACACCAGGCAGGTCCCACAAATAACCCAGATACGCATTTTAAATAAAAGCACACATTCTACTCATATAAAAACACGCTCATTCACGGACCGGCCAGATTTAGAAGGTGACTGGGTTGGATCCAGCCCCGGGCCTTAGTTTGCCTACCCATGATTTAAAGCACTGTTACGCCACGTCAAGCGTCATGGCTTCACCCAAAGAATTCTGGGAAACGGAAGTTTGTTAAGGGTGCTGAAAGTTGTTGAGAGAAATGCCATCCCCGTGATTCATCGGGGGAAGGCATGGGGTGTAAATGTATGGGGTGGACTTCAGCTTTTCCTCCACAGGAATTCCAGGATTCTCGACCCTTTATTGCTCTGCACTGCACCATTTCAGCTTCTCTCCATGTATTCTCTCCATGAATTTGCTCCCGTTTGTCCTCCATTTCTCCCAGGTTTCCCTTAGTACAACCACAGACCTGTTAAAAACTAGATTTGTGCACACTGACGGGCTTCCAGTTTGATTCAGAATTTAACTTTAGTAGTTTGGTAGGGGGGACGTGGGTGGCGCTGTGGGTTAAACCACAGAGCCTAGGACTTGCCGATCAGATGGCTGGCGGTTTGAATCCCCGCGACGGGGTGAGCTCCTGTTGCTCGGTCCCTGCTCCTGCCAACCTAGCAGTTCGAAAGCACGTCAAAGTGCAAGTAGATAAATAGGTACCACTCCGGCGGGAAGGTAAATGGCATTTCCGTGCACTGCTCTGGTTCGCCAGAAGTGGCTTAGTCATGCTGGCCACATAACCCAGAAGCTGTACGCCGGCTCCCTCGGCCAATAAAGCGAGATGAGCGCCGCAACCCCAGAGTTGGCCATGACTGGACCTAATGATCAGGGGACCCTTTACCTTTTAGTTTGGTTGGGGCAAAAGTTTCTTGTACTTGCATCCGTGTTTATGCGACCTGAGTCTTCTGCCTGCAACTGCAGCATGGATTTGCCTTGGGAGGGTGGATGGAGGGTCCCCATGGAGGCAATTTAACTCGACTGACCTTCTGGAGCAATCTGAGGTATGCTTTGTATAGGAAACCTTTCCTCTCTGGAAATCCAGATTGGCCACCAACAGTGGCCAAGTGTGTGGGCCGCGTTTTAAAGCACCATTTAACACCTCTGAGTGTGGTTTTTAAAAAGGGTGTTGTTATTATTATTTGTGTAAAAGCTCTGAAACAGCTTGCAACAGAAGCTCTGGAGCAATGATTTAATCCCCCCCCCCCCCTTTTAGGCTGTTTTTGCAATATAAACACGCACAAACACATAACCCTCAGAGGTGCTTTATATAGTATGCAGCTTTTATTGATCTAAAGGCAGCATTTCCCTTTTGGGATTTTGGGGAAAAGTGGTCTAATTAAATATAAAAAACTCTCCATTTTCCCTTTGTATAT
Source organism: Podarcis liolepis (assembly GCF_965112155.1). Classification (NCBI taxonomy): domain Eukaryota; kingdom Metazoa; phylum Chordata; class Lepidosauria; order Squamata; family Lacertidae; genus Podarcis; species Podarcis liolepis. Next base: position 43,276,849 of record NC_139573.1, on the reverse strand, counting down.
TAATACGTGCCGGAAAGTGCGGTGTACCAGAGATCCATCTTTTACGGATCCCGTGCCATTTTTAAGCTGTTGTCCTATTTCACCTATATACAAATGATATTGTTGAGTTTCTGTCATCACTAACTTATCACGTCTCCAAGTTGGCCACAAAAAAAGATTTCTGTTTTATTGGATGCAGATGATCCTATAATTCTATTCCAGAAAAAAAATGGGTGTGAGGGTATTTTCTGAATATTGTTAAAAAGAAGGTAATGGTGTTTTCTAAATGATACACACACCTTCCCCAAATGGTATTTAGATGAGCAGCTTATTGAACAAGTAACAGTTTTTAACTATTTGGGAATAGATTTTCAACCTTCTGAAAAGATCAACAAGAATATTGGCGTAGAAGAAGCTAGTCAAATTTTGCTGCTTTTTTTTTAAAACCAAACAAAAGGCCATAATTTTATTTCTGCAGTACTTGGCTAAATCTTGAGCTCAGTTACTTTATGGGATTCCGATGCTAATTTAAACCCTCTGGATGTTGTGCAGTGTAAATTCCTTCGACACGTTTCCTCTGCACCAGGTTGGGTCTCAAATGTCACTTTGCGACCCGAAGCTTCCATTCTCACACAGGCCTGGATGAGGCCATTGGCTCTGGCTGAATGGCTTGGTTGGTTTTGTTCCGCTCGATTCACTTGAAAGCAAGCTGGATGAAAGCCATCGATTTAAGGTTATGCGCTTTTGGCTTTTCAACCACATCAGTTATTAAGTTTAGGTCCGAGCAGAGCGTTAGAACGTATTGAGGCAACGCCCATTTTATACTGGACCACAAAATAACCTTTCTGCAATGAGAAAATTGAGTCTTGGTACGACTGCTTTGCAGATAGCCCTCTTGATAACAGTAGCATCTCTCTACGTGGGGCTGCCCTTGAGACTGACCCAGAAACTCCAGCGGGTGCAGAATGCCACGGCGAGACTCCTTACGGGGTCCTCACTGCGGGATCACATTCACCCGGTCCTATACCAGCTGCACTGGCTCCCGGTGGAGTACAGGATCAGGTTTAAGGTGCTGGTTTTAACCTTTAAAGCCCTATACGGCCTAGGACCCTCGTACCTACAGGACCGCCTCTCCTGGTATGCCCCACAGAGGAACTTACGGTCTTCAAACAAAAACATCGTGAAGGTCCCAGGCCACAGAGAGGTTAGGCTGGCCTCAACCAGAGCCAGGGCTTTTTTGGCTGTGGCCCCGATCTGGTGGAACACTCTGCCACAAGAGACTAGGGCCCTGTGGGACTTGACATCTTTCCGCAGGGCCTGCAAGACAGAGCTGTTCCACCAGGCCTTTGGCCAAGGCACAGCCTGACCCCCTCCTTCTGTAATCCTCACAGAACTCTAGCCCAATGGTTGCCATCAATTTGATTTGAATTAATTTTATAATGAAATGATTTTAGAATGTTGTATTATTTTATTGTTGTTAGCTGCCCTGAGCCCGGCTTCGGCTGGGGAGGGTGGGATATAAATAAATTTTATTATTATTATTATTATTATTATTATTATTATTATTATTATTATCTGCAGGATCTAACATATCCAAAGAACAGAAGAGCCTTCTTGAGTTCACAACTGGACGTGCTTACTTCAGCAACAGTACTTGAGGATTGTTTTAAGACAAGTAAAGGCAAACGTGGCCCTCCAGATGTTTTGGGACTACAACTCCCATCATCCCTGACCACTGGTCCTGTTAGCTAGGGATGATGGGAGTTGCAGTCCCAAAACATCTGGAGGGCCAAGTTTGCCTGCGCCTGTTCTAAGAGAATCCTTTCACAAAGTTGGATATAGAGTTTTCCACTTCCTCCAGGTCTTGCCACCCAAAAATAAAAATATGCTATATTTTCTAACTTCAAAAGCAACTTCCTGGCTTGGGGTTAGGTCCACAGGCTCTCTTCCTCCTAGGAAAGGAGCATCGCCTGAGAGGAGCCCTTTGCCACAGATGGAAGGAGTCATTTTGCATTGATTCCCTTCACAGAACTACAATTCCCAGAGTTCCCTGGTGCATGGACGCAGCCATAATGTGGAAAGTTGGTCGGGATCAGTGCCCGTTTACCAAATACAGTGGACGCTTGGGTTGCGAACGTGATCCATGCGGGATGCATGTTCGCAATCTGCGTCTGTGCATGCGTGGGTTGTGATTCGGCCCTTCTGTGCATGCGCAAAACTCAATTTAGCGCTACTGTGCATGCACGACCGCCGAAACCCAGAAATAACCTGTTCCGGTACTTCCGGGTTTCGGTGGTCCGCAACCCGAAAAAACGCAACCTGAAGCGGTTGTAACCCGAGGTATGACTGTAGGCAGATTAGGCACCGGCCTGAGGGCCCCACACCTCCCCCCCAATAATATTTATTATTTTCCATACATAAACATAACAGAAGAAAAAGTAAACAATAATAAAGGAAAAAGAATGAAACTGAAAAAAGAAAAAGAAGAAAGGATATAAAATACATCAAATCACCACATAAACTAAAACTTAATTAATTAATTAAAATCCATCTTCATAAACATATTACTTGACTTCCTCAAATCTCTTCCATCTGAGTTTCTTAGTAATTATATATAGCAGTTTCCAATATCGTTATTTCATAAAACCATATCACAGTCATAATCCTATTTCCTAACTTTTCATACATTTTTTTCTTATTTATTTATTTAATCCCAATTTAATCCTAGGCCTAATTGATTCTTTCAAGTGATTACATAGCTTTAATATTACAATATTTATTCAAATAGTCTTTAGATTTCTTCCAGTCTCCTTGGTGTTCCTCTTCTTTCTGGTCGCGGATTCTCCCGCCTTTTAGGGGGCGCTGGGACAACGGATCAAAATCATAATCAATTTTGAAATACTGATCTTGAAAGAAAGTGTCAATCAAGCTTGCTTCTCTCCTAAAATTTGTGAGGGGGTCCCCCGAGATTTTGACTGGCTAGGGGCGTCCGCAGGGTTTAATCCGGCACCGGTTGGGATTCTGCTAGCCATTTACGACAGAAGAGCAACGCTCGGGTTGTGCCAGGAGTCAGCAGTCTGGAAGCATCCTTAGCAATGCTGAAATTCACATTTCAGGGTGTGTGTTGTTGTTCTTTTTAAAAAAAGGCTAAGAACATGTTTAGACAGCATATTATGGCTCCGCGTCATACAGCCACATCCGAAGAGCAGGAAATGTAATGGAGGAAAATATATTCCTATCTCCATTTTTTTTGGCACTTCGACTCCCTTTGTGAGACTTGCTAGATCACAAAGGCAGGACTAGGAGGTCCCATATTTAGAGAGTATTATGTGCCTTTCCCTCCTCAGGTAACTTTCCTTTGTGTTTGCCACTCCTGTAAAAGGTTCTGAAATCTCCAGCAGCTGTAATTTTCTAAGTTCTCCTGCAAGTGGTAATTTTCTACTTTTAGCCCTTTGTCTGTTTTTAGACTCAGCCGATCTCTCCCTTTCGGTCATAGGTGCAAATTCTTTTTCTGGTCTGGACAGTTGAGTATGACCTTGCGGTTTCTAAACTCATCTATCCAGGAGCATGGCGAAGCCTCGGGAGAGCTCATTTTCCCCAGAACCTGTCATGTCTTGAATTACCGTATTTTTCGCTCTATAACACGCACCCAACCATAACACGCACGTAGTTTTTAGAGGAGGAAAATCTGTAGGCATGCCACCCGTAGGCATTTCCTCCATAACACGCACAGACATTTCCCCTTACTTTCTAGGAGGAAAAAAGTGAGTGTTATGGTGCAAAAAATACGGTAATTTTATAATGAATGATTTTAGAGTGTTGTGTTGTGTTGTACTGTTGTACTGTTTTATTGTTGTTAGCCGCCCTGAGCCCGGCTTTGGCTGGGGAGGGCGGGATATAAATATTTTATTATTATTATTATTATTATTATTATTATTATTATTATTATTATTATTAATTTTTTATTATTATTAATTTATTATTATTAATTTATTATTATTATTATTATTAATTTATTATTATTATTATTTTGTTTTTGGGGGTGCTGACACCACTGCCTCCTTTTGTACCTGCAAGGAAAGGGATCTTGAGAGTGAATGATTAAAAAAATAAATCCATATGGCATACCCTCCAAGATTTCTCCAATGAAAATAGGGATGTACTATTCAACAACAACAGTACCCCTTCCACCTGACTAGATTGCCCCCGTCACTCTGGGTAGCTTCCAGCCTACATAAAAACATAATAAAACATTGAACATTAAAAAAAGCTTCCCTGTAATGTTGTCTAGTTACTTATCTCCTTGGCTTGGTGGGTCATATAACTCCATACCCTCCAGGGTGGATAAAAATCAAGGATTTTTTTAAAAAAAACAAAATGAAAAAAACGGATTTTTAAATTTTTAATCGGATTTTTAAAAATTTAAATCAGATTTTTTTATTTAAATCGGATTTTTAAAATAAAATGTTTTTGGATAAAAAATCTTTCCAATGATAGTTTTCTATTTAAGTTACATTATAGTCCAAAGGCTATTCATCGGGAAATAAGGATTTGTTTTAAGCTTTTCACGTGTGCTAAAACTCAGTCTAAGGTTGTGGTTTTTTTAAAAAAAAAATCGTTTAACCACATCAGTTAACAAACATGGATACATATGCTATAATGCTATTGTTTTAGTTAAATAAATTGTTTAAATTGTTATTAAGGAAATGATTATTTTTCTCCTTCCAATAAAGTACATCAGAAAAGTTGTCCAAATATAAACAATAATTTCATAATTACCTGTTTTTCTATTTCTAATAGTATAACCAAATCAGTAATTTTTGATAGAACTGTAAAAACAACTCTGAAAATTTATTATTCCAAAGATGAAACCTTCTTCTGGTTGTAAATATTAAGATTATACCTGCAAGAATGAGTCTTTCTGTAAAAAATATGATTTAAATCAAGTCTTACTGACTCGTGATTTAAATCAAGTCTTAAAAAGGTAAAGGTAAAGGACCCTTGACAGTTAAGTCTAGTTGCAGACGACTCTGGGGTTGTGGCGCTCATCTCGCTTTACAGGCTGAGGGAGCCGACGTTTGACCGCAGACAGTTTTTCCGGGTCATGTGGCCAGCATGACTAAGCCACTTCTGGTGAACCAGAGCAGTGCACGGAAACACCATTTACCTTTCTGCTGGAGTGGTACCTATTTATCTACTTGCACTGAATCCTAGAATCATAGAGTTGGAAGAGACCACAAGGGCCATCGAGTCCAACCCCCTGCCAAGCAGGAAACACCATCAGAGCACTCCTGACATATGGTTGTCAAGCCTCTGCTTAAAGACCTCCAAAGGAGGAGACTCCACCACACTCCTTGGCAGCAAATTCCACTGTCAAACAGCTCTTACTGTCAGGAAGTTCTTCCTAATGTTTAGGTGGAATCTTCTTTCTTGTAGTTTGGATCCATTGCTCCGTGTCCGCTTCTCTGGAGCAGCAGAAAACAACCTTTCTCCCTCCTCTATGTGACATCCTTTTATATATTTGAACATGGCTATCAGGTCCAGTGGCGTAGCGTGGGTTGTCAGCACCCGGGGCAAGGCAAGTAATTTGCGCCCCCTAACCCGTGGATTTGCGCCCCCTAACCCTAACCCCCAGATGTTGCACCCAGTGAGGCCGGCCCCCACTGCACCCCCCACGCTACGCCACTGATCATATCACCCCTTAACCTCCTCTTCTCCAGGCTAAACATGCCCAGCTCCCTTAGCCGTTCCTCATAAGGCATCGTTTCCAGGACTTTGACCATTTTGGTTGCCCTCCTCTGGACACGTTCCAGTTTGTCAGTGTCCTTCTTGAACTGTGGTGCCCAGAACTGGACACCACTGGCGTGCTTTCAAACTGCTAGGTTGGCAGGAGCAGGGACCGAGCAACGGGAGCTCACCCCGTCGCGGGGATTCGAACCACCGACCTTCTGATCGGCAAGCCTGTGAGGCTCAGTGGTTTAGACCACAGCGACTAGTAATTTAAATCGTGATTTAAATAGATTTGATTTAAATCAAATCCACCCTGATACCCTCCAACATTTCTCTGAGGAAAATAGGGACGTCCTAAGGAAAAGCGGGACATTCAGGGATCAAATCTGAAACGGCTTCTGTAATTTTGGGGCTGTTCCTGGGAAATAGGGACGCTTGGAGGGTTTGAGATGGTTGTATCTTGTGGTGTTAGTATGGCTTCCGTCAGCAGGACATGGAAGCAATCGATTTCTGGCGATTCCCTGTGGAGGGTTCCCAACCCTTTGGAGCAGAATTATGGAGGGAGGGCAGCTACAGGAGGAAAACCGGTTCCCCCCACATTCTGCTGACGGGAGTGTTATGGTCATTGGAACAGCACATTGTATAAAATCTAGAAGCAACATCTCATCAGCTGAAAACTTTGCCCTTAAAGCCAGAAACAAGGCAAAAGCCCGACTCCAGCTATGGCCTGTGTCTTGTGAGAAACTTTGCTAAAGAGGTTGGCTTGGTGCAAGAAGGTAATTGCAGGTTTTAATAACCGTTTGGGGTTTTAAGCAAAGCAGCAAGTAAAATGCGGTTCTGCAAGAATGCATGTTTTCATAGTCAGAGGTGGTTGTATACAGTACTATTCTGGTTGGTTGGCTGCCCCTGCCATCTGGGAAACTACCTCGTACTTGATTCCTGCAGAGCTGTTTGCTACCAATATGGGGCTATTGAAAGCAGATCCCACCAGATCTGGGCACTATTCCACATTATGCCTGCTCTTACTCATGTTTTCATTTCATTTCATGCATTTGTTTATTAAATGTGTATACTAACCTTTCTCCAAAGATCACAGGGGAACATAAAATTACAAAATAAGAACACAAAGTACAGTACAGTGGTACCTCTGGATGCGAACGGGATCCGTTCCGGAGCCCCGTTCGCATCCTGAGTAGAATGTAACACTTGACTGGTGCCTAAAGGTACGGTATGAAGGCCCCAGGTGAGCCTCTCTGGGGAGAGCATGCTGCAAACGGGGAGCCACTGCAGGAAAGGCCCCGTCTCATGTTGTCACCCTCCGGAACTCTCATGGAGGGCCTCAGATGATTATTATTGCAGGGCCCGGGTCGGTTCATATGGGGGAGAGGCGGCCCTTGAGATATTGCAGTCCTGAGTCTTTTAAAGCTTTGTAGGTCAAAACCAGCGCTTTGATTTGGGCTCATAAACTTAATTGTCGGCCAGTGCAGTCAGGCTAGGATCAGTATAATAGGTTCAAACTGTCTTGCCTTGATGAGCAACCTGGCCTCTGAATTAGTGGGTTGACCTGTGTGTTGTGAGGATGGTCCTGTCTGTGACAGGGAGTTGCTAACTACATGGAGGGTTTTTTTATACAGTGGTACCTCGGGTTAAGAACTTAATTCGTTCCAGAGGTCCGTTCTTAACCTGAAACTGTTCTTAACCTGAAGCACCGCTTTAGCTAATGGGGCCTCCTGCTGCCGCTGCGCCACCGCTGCACGATTTCTGTTCTCATCTTGAAGCAAAGTTCTTAACCCGAGGTAATATTTCTGGGTTAGCGGAGTCTATAACCTGAAGCGTATGTAACCTGAGGCATATGTAGCCCAAGGTACCACTGTATATAAAAAGTATACAGTGGACGCTCGGGTTGCGAACGTCATCCATGCGGGATGCACGTTTACAACCCACAGTGGCGTGTCTGCGCAAGCGCGGCTAGCGATTCGGCACTTATGCGCAAAGCGTGATTTAGCGTTTCTGCACATGTGCGACCGCCGAAACCCGGAAGTAACCCGTTCTGGTACTTCTGGGTTTCGGCAGGTCCATAATTCAAAAAAACGCAACCTGAAGCGTCTGTAACCTAAGGTATGACTGTATTTTGTTTTAATTTCCACAGACTCTGGGATATTCCTCATCTATAGCAGTGGTCTTCAAGGCTGCTTGGAGACTAAGGACTCTCTAGTGAAAATTTCCAAGAGTTGCAACACCAGCCTCCCAGCCCAGAAGTGGAAATGGGTTTCCCGGAACCGGCTTTTCAACGTTGGGACCATGCAGTGCTTGGGGGTCTCCTGGAAGTCTTCAAACTCCAGCGCAACAGCCCAGGCACTAGGCACCTATGAGTGCGACCGGGAATCTGTCAACATGCGGTGGAACTGCCGGAGCATGGGTGACCAGCTTTCCCAGTATTTGAGCTCCAGGTTGGGGAACTGGTCACTGACACCATCGGAGAGGGGCGATCAGGCACGAGGAGGCCAGTGGAAGATCTATGGCCACGATGAAGATTTGTGCTCCAGGCCGTATTCGGGTAAAGCCTCTAGTAGAGGATTGAAACTTCTTTCTCATTCTTTGCTGCTGCTGGTAGCACAGTGGTACCTTGGTAGTCGAACGGATTGACTCCAAAACAAATTGGCTCCTGAATGCTGAAACCCAAATGTGAGTGTTCTGGTTTGCGGACATTTTTCAGAAGCCAAACGTCCAACACAGCTTCCAATTGAGTGCAGGAAGCTCCTGCAGCCAATCGGAGGCCGCGCCTTGGTTTTCAAACGTTTTCTGAAGTCAAACGGACTCCCAGAATGGATTTAATTCGAGAACCAATGTACCACTGTATGTGTTTCACGGGTTTGCTGTGCGAATTCAGAAGGCGGCTCTCTCAGCCGCACCAGTGCTGGGTCTAGCAAAGCAGAAGTGGTTCCTTCTACGTTCCGCACGGAGTCGTAGGAGTTTTCAGAGCTTAGGATTGCTCTGCAAATCATAGTTGAGCGGAGCGCCAGCAATCGTAAAATTTCCAACTGTTTGTAAAAGCCAAAGCAAACGGGGAAATGGTGCTGTGTTTCTGAAAGATGGGTCCTTGATTCTTTTCCCTCTCTTCCGCGACGCTCGCTGCGTTCCCACCATATTTTAACTGTCTCTCTTGAGTTTCATTTTGCCAAAGTCTGGGCCGTCGCCAAAGCCACCGACCACCATTCAGTCTAAATAACGCTTAAGTTCAAACATCAGCCTCAGTTTGCATTGGAAACAGCTGCATAGTGAAATTGTGGTTTAAATTGCTTTAGTTTGAATCCAGGTTAAGTTGCTTGCCTTCTGGCTGTTTCCACACTGGGCCGCTGCTGTGAAATAGCTGTGCTTTTACTGACTTTCAACGAGGAATCTGCATCCCCCGCTTTATCTTTTCGTCAACCCCTTTGAGGCTTTTTTTTTTGCCCCCCCCCCAATCAAGCTGTGTACAAATTTTACGAAATAAAATAAGCATGTTTGCAGTTCAGATTTTGTTTTTATTCATAGCTCAAAAATTCTGACCTTTATAGCTCAATAGAACAGTTGTACATTTTCTCCAGGTTTAGATGATCCATTTCATTACAATTTTGGCTGGTTTGCGACTACAACTCCCATCATCCCTAGCTAACAGGACCAGCGGTCAGGGATGATGGGAATTGTAGTCCCCAAAACAGCTGGCGGGCCAAGTTTGGCCATGCCTGGGTTAGATCATATGGCCTTTGGAGATTGCTTAGCTGTTTTGTCGATTGCGTTCTAACCATTTCCTTCTCTAGGGTCTAGCTCTCCTCCGAATCAGCTTCCATTTACCTAAATAATACTACCTTTAAATCTGGTTCCCCCACCGCCAAAAAGAGAGACTGCAGTTGAAGGCAACTGTGATTGGTAGTCAGGCAGGGGGAGAGAGTTTGTAATCCTTTATCCTCACACAGTAGGGACGCGGGTGGCTCTGTGGGTTAAACCACAGAGCCTAGGACTTGCCGATCAGAAGGTCAGCGGTTCGAGTCCCCGTGACGGGGTGAGCTCCCGTTGCTCGGTCCCTGCTCCTGCCAACCTAGCCATTCGAAAGCACAAAGTGTAAGTAGATAAAGGTAAACGGCATTTCCATGTGCTGCTCTGGTTCGCCAGAAGCGGCTTAGTCATGTTGGCCACATGACCCAGAAGCTGTATGCCAGCTCCCTCGGCCAATAAAGCGAGATGAGTGCCGCAACCCCAGAGTCGGCCACGACTGGACCTAATGGTCAGGGGTCCCTTTACCTTTTTTATCCTCACACAGTGGTCCCAGAGCAGATTCTCTCTCTCTCTTAACTTACAGGGCTGGGGAAAGAGAGATTGCCCTTTGGCTCTACAGGGTATTAGAGTGGCTATTCCACTTCCAGCTTAAATCAGAACAGCGATTCTGTGCTGCTAAATTGTCCCTGTCTGGGAGCACCCTTTGATTTCCAGCGAGGAAAGTTAGCCATGACTAACCAAGGTTCCACTAAAATGAGCGCAGGATTAAAGTTCAACTAATTTAGCCTGGATGGAACCCTCTTTCACAAAACCTATGTGTGTTCTAAATTGCAGCATAAAACCACTCTGTGATGTGGAACCGAACTGTTCTGTGAAAGGTTGCTTTTCTGTCCCTCAAGGCTGCAAAGATAGGCAGAGGTACCTAGGCAGGTACCTGATAGAATCTAAGGCGCTAGATGGAGGACCGAATTTCCAGAGAATCAGTGTTCCAGTGCTCTTTAACCTTTCTTCAAAATAAGTGCAGGACAAAAATGCCATTTTTGTTTAATTTGAGTAATTTATTTACTTCATGGAACTGAGTTGTTCTTTGGCAGAAAATTTGGGCTATGTTGATGCAGACTTTTTTGGGAGAGAAAAAATACCTGAGTACATATACATGTATTGCAAGGTGACCAAATGAACAAGAAACTCAGAACTTGGACCAGAGAGCGGTTTACGAATATGAATAGAGTCGTAGCCCAAAATTCATAAGTCAAGTCAGTGTGTCTTTCTGAAAGGACAAATGAGCTCACAGAGGGCAAATCCTCACCACCTCTGTGTTGCTGATATATTAGGAGAGGAAGGGGGGAATCGCATTTCAAAGAAGTTCTTGTTTAGCTTTGCCTCTTCCCAGTCGGCTTTTGATGTGCTAACTTTTCAGACAATGCCAAACCCCAAAACCTTGCGATCCAATTCTGGATTGAATAGTCGGGAGGACCTTTTTTAAGTGTCTCCTATTTTTGCCGCAGTAAATAGACTAAACCTTTTGCTTTGGGAATTAAGCCCAACGCATGTACATTTCCAAACCCTGTGAGAGATCAGTTTCCCTGCTGATTATTTAGGGGATCAGATGCAAATGGTCTTATTTGATGTCTTTGCCTTCTGCTAGTTTGATGACCTTGAAGCTTTTTCAGCCAGCTGTGCTTCAGTCAGCATCCTTCCACTAACAAACAAGCCCTGTGTCTGCTTGATGCAGGATTTTTATGTTTGTTTTGGTAGCGCAGTGTGCGCATACTCTCGGCGCATGTGGAAAAAATGTCATCATGTGCTCAGTGGAGCAGCCCGCCAGCCCAAATATGTGCTGGATTAATTTGAAGTCAGGCAGGGTATGCTGTGAGGGCACAGCTAGCCGGAGGAGTTGTGGAATAGTGTGTTGAATGTTAACTTAGGGCTGCAAGAACATACAGGTGAAACTCGGAAAATTAGAATATTGTGGAAAAGTTCATTAATTTCAGTAATTCAACTTAAAAGGTGAAACTAATATATTAGAGATAGACTCATGACATGCAAAGCGAGATATGTCAAGCCTTTATTTGTTATAATTGTGATGATCATGGCGTACAGCTGATGAAAAGCCCAAATTAACCATCTCAGAAAATTAGAATTTTAAACGAAATCAGCAAAACAAGGACTGCAAATAGAGCAATATTGGACCTCTGAGAAGTAGAAGCAGGCATATGTACTCAGTGCTTGGTTTGGGCCTCTTTTGCATCAATTACTGCCTCAATGCGGCGTGGCATGGATGCTATCAGCCTGTGGCACTGCTGAGGTGTTATGGAAGACCAGGATGCCTCAATAGCAGCCTTCAGCTCTTCTGCAATTCTCGGTCCCATGTCTCTCATCTTTCTCTTGGCAATGCCCCATAGATTCTCTATGGGGTTCAGGTCAGGCGAGTTTGCTGGCCAATCAAGAACAGTAATCCCATGGGCATTGAACCAGGTTTTGGTACTTTGGGCAGTGTGGGCAGGTGCCAAAGTCCTGCTGGAAAATGAAGTCAGCATCCCCATAAAGCTCGTCTGCGGAAGGAAGCATGAAGTTCTCCAAAATCTCCTGGTAGACGGCTGCATTGACCCTGGACTTAATGAAGCACAGTGGACCAACACCAGCTGATGACATGGCCCCCCAAATCAACACAGACTGTGGAAACTTCACACTGGACTTCAAGCATCTGGCATTGTGTGACTCCCCATTCTTCCTCCAGACTCTGGGTCCTTGGTTTCCAAATGAGATGCAAAAGCTGCTCTCACCAGAAAAGAGATTAGTCAAGAGACAGATGAGAGACATGAGACCCAGCAATGCAGAAGAGCTTCTCCATGATATTCTAATTTTCCGAGTTTCACCTGTAGGTTGCCAAGGCCTTTGGGGTTAAATGATAAGCATTCTCTCTCTCTCCATATCAAAGAAGGACTCTCCATAGGAGCTCTTTCTCTCTGTGTGTTTTATCTCTCTCTTCTCTTCCTCCAGAAATTTACACCATTCAAGGCAACTCTCACGGGAAGCCCTGTACCATCCCCTTCAAGTATGACAACCAGTGGTTCTATGACTGCACCAGCATGGGGCGTGGAGATGGTCACCTCTGGTGTGCCACCACACAGGATTACGGCAAAGATGAAAGATGGGGGTTCTGCCCCATTAAGAGTAAGCTGCTTCTGTGGGGCGGGAAATCACGGGGACCGATGGGCATGTAGCAGCCAAACCACAGGAGTGAACAGATGGTTGTGCCAACTGTTGATCAGAAGGTTGGCAGTTCAAATCCCTGCGACGGTGTGAACTCCCATTGCTCGGTCCCTGCTCCTGCCCACCTAGCAGTTCGAAAACACGTCAAAGTGCAAGTAGATAAATAGGTACCACTCCGGCAGGAAGGTAAATGGCATTTCTGTGTGCTGCTATGGTTCGCCAGAAGCGGCTTAGTCATGCTGGCCACATGACCCAGAAGCTGTACGCCGGCTCCCTCAGCCAGTAAAGCGAGATGAGCGCCGCAACCCCAGAGTCGGCCACGACTGGACCTAATGGTCAGGGGTCCCTTTACCATTTACCTTTATGATATGTAAAATGAACCATGGAAAGAGAAGAAGGGAAGTCATTGATATCTCAGGGGTGTAAAATAAGTATTTTAAATTGTAAAACAGAAATTTTAATAAAAATTGTGTGTGTACACACACACACACACACACACACACACACACACAGTGGTACCTCTGGTTACGTACTTAATTTGTTCCGGAGGTCCGTTCTTAACCTGAAACTGTTCTTAACCTGAAACACCACTTTAGCTAATGGGGCCTCCCGCTGCTGCTGTGCCACCAGCACGCAATTTCTGTTCTCATCCTGAAGCAAAGTTCTTAACCCAAGGTACTATTTCTGGGTTAGCGGAGTCTGTAACCTGAAGCGTATGTAACCTGAAGCATATGTAACCCGAGGTACCACTGTATATGTGTGTGTGTGTCTTCTTTCCACCTCCCATTCCATTGTGTTCTTCAAAAGGGACAACTCCCCTTTGATACTACCTGCAAATGGTGTCTGTTGACCACGTTAACTTGCAGTAGTAAATGCCCTTCTTTCTTTCTTTCTTTGTCTGTCCTCTTAGGCGATGACTGCGATACATTTTGGGACAGGGACCAGCTCACCAACAGCTGCTACCAGTTCAACTTCCAGTCCACCCTGTCTTGACAGGAGGCTGGGAAGAGTTGTGAGCAGCAAGGGGCCAGCCTGCTGAGCATCACAGAGGTCCACGAACAGACCTACATCAATGGTGAGCAATGGGCACAGGGAACTGAAGAAGTCCCTGTGTGCTGGACCTGGGGGGGGGGGTTACCGAGAGGCGTGGTCAGAGTCCGGTCCTGGGTCAAGGGTCTGGAGACTGTCCACCAAGGGCAAAGCGGGGTCCAAAGCAAGAAGCCGGGCCTGGTCAGGAACTCAGGAGAGCAGGTCAGGGTGCTGGCAGGAACAGAATACCAATGATGTTGCTCCCGCAACCTGGGACTGGGCTGACTGGCCTTTATCTCCTCTGAGGCCTAGGGCGGTCCCGGCCCACAGGTGACTCGCCTCTCCTGGCCTTAAGGTGAGCACTCCTCCTGAGAGAACTTAGTTCCCTCCGCCTCTCTGCCCTGAGCCTCTGAAGCTCAGGAGAGGCTGGAGGGTTACTGGACCTAGGGGCAGCTTCGCCTTCCCCTGACAGGGCTGGGAGAGGAGCACCTGCAGGCAATGGGTCCTCAACCACCTCCGGAGCCAGAGTGGATTCACCTGGTGCCTGCTCCTGAGGACCTGGCACAGGTGAGGGCCCTTCCGATTCAAGCCCCTGCCCCTGCTCAGCCGGCCCTGGAGGCGGGGACTCCTGTGCAGGCTGGGATTCCTCAGATTCAGCTTCTGAAACAGATTCCCAGGCCATCACACCCTGCTTCCAAAAGTGTACAGGATGCCCTGACTTGCCTTTCTCCCTGTGTACCAGCAAAAGGCCGTTCCAGTCATGTTTGTTCTCCTGGTCTACTTCAGTGAGTGGGAACTCGGTTTGGGAAGGGGCTGTAATGAAGACTGACTCTGGGAAAGTGGGCCAATCACTGTATAACATATGTGCAAATGTCTTTCTGAACAGCGACAGGAGATTTGGAGCTGGCAGTTCTGTGATCACTTGAGATTCTGCAGCGGATTTCATTTCATTTTAAATTTGTATACCGCCTTTCTATCTTACAATACTCAAGGTGGTTTACAAGCTGAAGAAACAAAAAATGTACACCTTATAACAATCGAATGCAATACAGAAAAAAATGATAATAAAACATAACTTTAAAATAGGCAACCTACATCAAAAAAGCAACATTCAACAACCATTAGAATAGTATAAAATAATATCAACATATAAAAGTTAAACAGAAATCCACTCAACAGTTACAATAATTGCCTCAGTACATAAAACAATGCAATACACATTGAGGCAGGTGGAAGGAGGCCTTGCCTGATGGAGTCTCTCCCCTCACAGTCTCTCTCAAATAATAATAATAATAATCATCATCATCTATACCCCACCCTCCCTGTCTAGAGCCGGGCTCAGGCCGGCTAACACCAATAAAATCACAGTAAAAATGTAATAGGGGGAAAAGAAAAGAAAAATTAAAATACAGGTTAAAATGCAATTTAAAATGCAGCCTCATTTTAAAGGTAGCCGATAAATCAAGACTATAAGGGGAAATAAACATAAGGGTCAGGCTGAGTCCAAACCAAAGGCCAGGCGGAACAGCTCTTCAGTACAGTCTAACCTTGCATACCGAACGCCTCCATTTTGGAACGTTTCGACTCCCAAACACCGAAAACCTGGAAGTAAATGCTCTGGTTTTCGAACGTTTTTTAGAAGCCGCACCTCGGTTGTCAAACGTTTTGGAAGCTGAATGGGCTTCCGGAACGGATTATGTTCGACAACCGAGGTTTGACTGTATTGCTGCAGAAATTCAGAATCTCTTGAGTATCGGAAGAGAAGGAAAGCTGGCAGGCTCTTCTTGCAAATGAGAGAGATAGGATCTGGGGACAATCAGGCTGTGTTATGTGGTCAGCAGGGCAAGCGTCCAAGATTTAAGGAGGTCTCTGTGGCTGGAGGAAGTGGGGTCTAGGTTCTGTCAGGGACCAGGAAGTGATTGTGTTGCTGCATGTGTCTTACTCTGAGAAGGTGGAGGATCTGACTGCCCTTTTCCTGTCTACACCAGGACTGCTAACGGGATATGGTTCCACACTGTGGATTGGGCTTAATGATCTGGACCTCAACGGGGGCTGGCAGTGGTCAGACAACTCACCTTTGAAGTTCCTTAACTGGGAGAGTGGTAAGTAAGAAAAATACCAAGAGGATGGGTGAATTATCCCACTGAATTGACAAATGAGCACATGGCTGGCATGGGCTGTTGGTATTTGCTGGAGACTAATTTTATGCAGGTGGCGCTGTGGTCTAAACCACTGAGCCTCTTGGGCTTGCCGATCAGAAGGTCGGCGGTTCGAATCCCCGCGACGGGGTGAGCTCCCATTGCTCGGTCCCAGCTCCTGCCAACCTAGCAGTTCGAAAGCACGCCAGTGCAAGTAGATAAATAGGTACCGCTCTGGCGGGAAGGTAAACGGCGTTTTCGAGCGCTGCTCTGGTTTTGCCAGAAGTGGCTTAGTCATGCTGGCCACATGACCCGGAAAAACGGTCTGCGGACAAACGCTGGCTCCCTCGGCCAATAAAGCGAGATGAGCACCGCAACCCGAGTCATTCACGACTGGACTTAACTATCAGGGGTCCCTTTACCTTACCTTAGTGCTACTATATCACTTTTTGGAATACAAAGTGTTGTGACAGTTCTGATACTGGTTTGGCCAAAGGTACCCCACAAATGTCAACCGTGAGCAGTCACTTGAACTTGGGTCACAGTTGGCAAATCAAGCTCTTCAGCTGTGCAGTATAAATTCTCTCCTGCCTTCAGTGATACAGCTAGATAATTTAAAACCCCAGACTTAGTGACCTTTCCCCCTCTTCTTCTTCTTTTTTGCAGTGAGGGGCTTTTGACGCCCATGTGTATTGTGGGCAGTTGTGAAGCAAACAATTCACATTTCTCTTCTCCATCCCCTCCCAGCTCTCCTCCATACTTTAAAACTGCTTCTACGTTTCTGATAAATCAGAGCAAGAAACACTTTGTGAATTCTGATTTATTTTATTTTTTTAAGGAGCATGTGGAGTTTCTCATTTTAAACTAGCCATCTGGACTACGGGAATAAAATGGGGTTTGCTTCTGCTGAATGGATGTACTTGGGAATAAGCATCATATTTGCTTGTTATGGAAAAGGATGTAGTGGTTCTAAAGTAAATAATGAAACGAGCATTCTGTACATTGGTGCTTGGCCATTTCTTGACACACTCTCTCTCTCTGTACAGTGGTACCTCGGTTTACATATGCTTCAGGTTACAGACTCCGCTAACCCAGAAATAGTACCTCGGGTTAAGAATTTTGCTTCAGGATGAGAACAGAAATCCTGTTCCAGCAGTGCAGCAGCAGCAGGAGGCCCCATTAGCTAAAGTGCCCTTACAAATGCCCTTACAAATGTATATAAAATAAAAGAGACATTGAATGGGTGCTTCCCAGAGTGTTCAGTTTGAAAGATAAGGAAGGAGTGCAAGCTTATAGAAGGCCATATTGCCATTCCCAAACGGCCGTCCCATCTTCTCTTATTCCTGCTACAGTGGTACCTCGGGTTACACACGCTTCAGGTTACATATGCTTCAGGTTACAGACTCCGCTAACCCAGAAATAGTACCTCGGGTTAAGAATTTTGCTTCAGGATGAGAACAGAAATTGTGCTCCAGCGGCGCAGCAGCAGGAGGAGGCCCCATTAGCTAAAGTGGTGCTTCAGGTTAAGAACAGTTTCAGGTTAAGAACGGACCTCCGGAACGAATTAAGTACTTAACCCGAGGTACCACTGTATATATATATTAAAGCAAGAAGATCAAGGGATGAACCTGGATAGCTCAGTTCTTTAGAGCATTGGTAGGCAAACTAAGGCCCCGGGGCCGGATATGGCCCAATCGCCTTCTAAATCAGGCCTGTAGACGGTCCGGGAATCAGCGTGTTTTTACATGAGTAGAATGTGTGCTTTTATTTAAAATGCATCTCTGGGTTATTTGTGGGGCATAGGAATTCATTCACCCCCCCCCAATATAGTCCGGCCCCCCACAAGGTCTGAGGGACAGTGGACCGCCCCCCTGCTGGAAGAGTTTGCTGACCCCTGCTTTAGAGCATGGTTGCAGGTCTGATCTCAGTATGGGACTTCACTGTGGGGGGGTTGGATCCTGAATATCTCTCCCAACTCTACAATTCTATGAGTCTTAAGGATACTGCAGCAACCAGCATTGGCCCCAGTGACCCATGGCCCCCAGGTGCTGACACCAAGCCTGTTTGCCACTGCCCCATCGCCTGCTGTAATTGTGGGTGGCTGGGTTGTGGGGCCTTGGGAGTTCATCCAGAAGGCACAACCCTAGCTGCCCCACTGGCTGCCTCTTCCAAGTCTCAACAACAGCATCCAAAGTGCATTCCTTATTCCGATTCTCATTGGAACACAGTGGTACTTCAGGTTAAGTACTTAATTTGTTCTGGAGGTCCGTTCTTAACCTGAAACTGTTCTTAACCTGAAGCACCGCTTTAGCTAATGGGGCCTCCCGCTGCCGCCACGCGATTTCTGTTCTCATCCTGAAGCAAAGTTCTTAGAGAGCCAGTGTGGTGTAGTGGTTAAGAGCGATAGACTCGTAATCTGGGGAACCGGGTTCGCGTCTCCGCTCCTCCACATGCAGCTGCTGGGTGACCTTGGGCCAGTCACATTTCTCTGAAGTCTCTCAGCCCCACTCACCTCACAGAGTGTTTGTTGTGGGGGAGGAAGGGAAAGGAGAATGTTAGCCGCTTTGAGACTCCTTCGGGTAGTGATAAAGCGGGATATCAAATCCAAACCCCTCTTCTTTTTCTTCTTAACCCGAGGTACTATTTCTGGGTTAGCGGAGTCTGTAATCTGAAGTGTATGTAACCTGAAGCGTCTGTAACCCGAGGTACCACTGTAAATGCATAGGCTGCCTCCACACCATATATTTAAAGCACAGGATTCCACCCAAAATCCTGAAAACTGTACTTTTTTATGGGAATTATAGTTCAGTGATGGCATGAGCTACAGTTCTCATTATTCTTTTTTTTTGGGGGGGGGGGAGCCATGTGTTTTAAATGGGTGTGTGCAGCCTCTATATTTGAGATTCAGAACTGATCTCAGGTGACATCCTCTGGTGTGGTTTTGCCTCTTGCCGCACAGCAAAGCACTGTCAGGCTGTGCTTTTCTGGGTAAATAACAGCTGTAGTTGCAAAGGTTGGTGATCTCCCCCTGCCGCCCCTTGCAGATCAGCCTGACAACCCCAGCGAAGAAAACTGTGGGGTGATACGGACAGAGTCGTCAGGGGAGTGGCAGAACCGCGACTGCAGCATGGCCCTGCCTTACATCTGCAAGAAGAAACCCAATGCCACTTCTAATATATACTTCTTACGTGAGTAATATGCAGAAAGCGATGGGTTTGACGTATATATATCATGATCTGAAAGCCACCTATCTCATGCCTGCCTTTCTGCAACCCCAACAACTATTGGCCGAGCTGTTCTGATGTCACGGAATGTCCGTGAAACATGTGCTGACTGTTTGGAGTAGAAGTGAGTGTCGGGAACGGAATGCTGCAAAGAGCGCAGCTTCTGTGAGACGAGTGAAAGGGCAGTTTAACTGCGGTCTTTTTTTTTTTCCTGGCTGAAGCTGAACAGGAAGAGTAGGCCTAGGGGAAAGCATGACTATAAAGCAGAGAGTGGGCAGAAGAAGCTTTCAAGCAGTGCTGTTGAGAGAAAAAGACAAAATCCTGAGGGGAAAATGAAGGAGGGAGACCTGGTGGAAAACATCTTGCTGGATTTAGGGGCAGAAATACATGGAGTTGGTTGGAAGGAAGTAGGCAAGCAATGTCGGTTTGTAGAAAAAGTGCCAGGCAGTCCTAGAGGGTCTAAGTGAGGAGGGAGGGGAATTTTACACTTTCATCTGCATTGGCTACAGGGCCTGTAGTTTGAAGGATTTTATTACCTCTCTGTTAGATGGAGCCTTTTGGATTCATATATTTATTTACTTTTTACTATTTCTGACCTGGCCTACCCTGTAAGGCCCCAATAAATCAAAACTAAATAAAAGAAGGGAAAAGGTTTACAGTCGTACCTTGGAATTCGAACAGAATCCGTTCCGGAAGTCCGACTTCCAAAACGTTCGGAAACCAAATCATGACTTCTGATTGGCTGCAGGAAGCTCCTGCAGCCAATCAGAAGCACCGTCGGATGTTTGGCTTCCAAAGATAGTTCGCAAACTGGAACAGTCACTTCCGGGTTGGCGGCGTTTGGGAGCCAAAACGTTTGAGAACTAAGCTGTTCAAAAGCCAAGTTACGACTGTGCATGCAATGATAAAAGAACAAGTAAAACAGCACAGTGTGGAAGAAGTGAGTCCTTAAAAAAACAATAACCCCATTAATTGACAGAGGCCAGAGTGAAAGAGGTGTGTCTCTTCAGCACACGACAGAACCTATACGATGAAGATGCTTGCTAGTTTGTTCGTGGAGGGCATGTGAAATTTCTGCTTTCTGGGTTGCGGGTCTTGGGTGTGAGCTCCTAATTAAAATATTGGTCCCACAGCTTTCCCTGGATACTGCTTACGCAAAGCTTTGCTTTCCCCAATTGCAGTAGAGTCTGATGTGAAGGTTGACTGTGATCCAAGCTGGCAGCCTTTCCAGACCAACTGCTACCGCTTGATCAGTGAAAAGAAGAGCTGGCCAGATGCCAAAAAGACCTGCTTGCGGAGCGAAGGGGATCTGGTCAGCATCCACACCCTCAACGAACTGGAGTTTGTTACCAAGCAAATCAAGCAAGGTAAGCAATTCTGTGTCACACTCTGTGTGTGTGTGTGTGTGTGTGTGTGTGTGTGTGTGTGTTTGCTTGTGTGTATGTGGATTATCCCATAAAGAAGGCCGATTGCTGAAGAATTGATGCTTTTGAATTATGGTGCTGGAGGAGACTCTTGAGAGTCCTATGGACTGCAAGAAGATCAAACCTATCCATTCTGAAGGAAATCAGCCCTGAGTGCTCACTGGAAGGACGGATCCTGAAGCTGAGACTCCAATACTTTGGCCACCTCATGAGAAGAGAAGACTCTCTGGAAAAGACCCTGATGTTGGGAAAGATGGAGGACACAAGGAGAAGGGGATGACAGAGGACGAGATGGTTGGCCAGTGTTCTTGAAGCTACCAGCATGAGTTTGACCCAACTGCGGGAGGCAGTGGAAGACAGGAGAGCCTGGCGTGCTCTGGTCCATGGGGTCACGAAGAGTCGGACACGACTAAACAACAACAACATGTGGATTATCTCTGATTTAACTTTTCTTTAATGCGAGCAAAAGCTTAGTTGAATATCGAGCAGTGACTCTGCTGTAGAACCAGAGTTGCTCCTTTTATATCTGCACACACTTCCAAAATGTATCAAGCTGATTCTCTCCAGGAGAAGCTGGCTGTGCAGAATGCTGATTGGCTGGCTCTTGTGACAATCACAAAGTTGCCTCCCTCCCATCTCGCCATCCAGATGTTTTGGGGACAATCTTGAAGCTATTCGCCTTGAGCACAGGGTGTTAAAAGGGGAGTCTTTTAGAAAATCTGGATTTATTTTTTTTTAAAGCACTGAATAAATGTTTAATGGATAAACATGCCGCGGGGTCTGGAAAATCGTTTTGAAATGTCACAGTCTGGAAGAGCAAAATCGAGGAGAGTGAAGGTTATGGGGAGGAGCTACAGCAGGGAAATGCTCCACTACTTCTATAGGGAGCTATATCTGCCTCTTCCCCAATTTTCTATTCCTCAGGAGGATCAAGTGTTTTGCTAAATGCTCACAAACCAGAGGGAACTGGTTGAGAAAAGCTGGTTGGGAACTGGTTGGGAGCTGCACGGCCAGGGAAAAAACCATGCTATCCAGGGTTGTAAAGACTGCAGAGAGAATAATTGGGTGCACTCTTCCCACCTTAGATCAAATTTGTGTGGCTAGGTGCATAAGAAAGCGGCAGAGATAGCGCAGGATAGTACACACCCTGGAAATGATCTCTTTCAGCTTCTGCCTTCTGGAAGAAGGTATAGGGTTATAAAGGCCAGGACTAGCCGCCTGAGAAACAGTTTCTACGCAAATGCAATTCTGGTTCTAAACGCAGCATAAGGGGTCTCTGTAGTATAGTGCATTTTAAAATGGGTTTTTTAAGTTTTTGGGGGGGTTTGAATGTTTTATGTAGTTTTATGTAGTTTTTATGTAGTTTTATGTAGTTTTTATGTAGTTTTCTGTAGTTTTCAATTTCATTGTTCTGCAAGGGACAATGACAATAAAGATATCGTATCGTATTGCCTGGGTGTATTGCGTGGGGCAGTCACTGGCAGATGAGGATTTTTTTTTCTTCATTTAGTAGAAATCCCCCCTTTCCCTGCTTGTTTTGGCAGATGTCGAAGAGCTCTGGATTGGCCTGAACGATCTCAAGCGGCAGATGAGCTTTGAGTGGTCAGACGGCACGCCAGTGCAGTTCACATTCTGGCACCCCTTTGAGCCCAACAATTTCCGAGACAGCCTGGAGGACTGCGTGACCATCTGGGGACCGGTATGTGTAAGAGCTGGAAGTGTAGCCTTATTAGACTTTACCGATTGGTGGGCTCTGCGTTGCTCCCGGATGGGAGGAAGGAAGTCAAATGACACCGAGGGTTGGTTCAGAGAAAGAGTTCTTTATTTCTGCTCTCCGGAGCAACAGAAAGGCATTTGCGTGGTCAGTCCACAGCAACTCCAAAGAAATGAGAAATTTCATGCAGTATATATATCCTAGCAGTTTGAAAGCACACCAGTGCAAGTAGATAAATAGGTACCACTGCAGCGGGAAGGTAAACGGCATTTCCGTGCGCTCTGGTTTCCGTCACGGTGTCCCGTTGCGCCAGAAGCAGTTTAGTCATGCTGGCCACATGACCCAGAAAGCTATCTATGGACAAATGCTGGCTCCCTCGACCTGAAAACGAGATGAGCGCCGCAACCCCATAGTTGCCTTTGACGGGACCTAACCGTCCAGGGGTCCTTTACTTTTTTTTTTTTTACAGTAATGATAATCTTGAACATATGTTTATTTTCTTTTTTTTTTAAATATTTACTGAGATTTTCAAAAAATTACAAAAGAAGAAAAAGAAAAATACAAAATAAAAATAGTTAAAAACAATTCAGTCTTTCCATCACATATTTTTCATTTACTTATTTCCCAGACCTCCTCACGCCTCCCTTTTCTGTATTCCAGTTCAAATTGTTAATTCAGCAAATCCCTTGAACATATGTTTATTTTCTTACAGAGTTTCCCCCCTTTCCACTACTGTACCTGGGAATAACTTTTGCTGCAATTCTGATTAAGTAAAACAAGGGTAGGGAATAGATCTGAGGACTGATCAGTGGAAAGTGAGGATGTGTAGGAGAAAATTAGATTGAAATGTAGGAGCAGGCAAGATGGAGTATCGCTGCAGAAGGGCACAGAGACAAATAGCCTGGGGTTTTTTGGCAGGGGGTTGGGGAAATCAAAGTCTTCTAAACTATGCGGAATTCTTCCGATAAGGCAAGGCTGGGGAAGCTTTGTCCCTCCGGATGTTGTTGTATTCCAACTCCCATCAGCCCCATCCAGCGTGATCAGTGGTCAAGCATGATGGTAATTGTAGTTTAGCAGTATCCAGAAGGCCACATGTTCTCCTCCCTGCAATAAAGGACTGTATTGGTCCTGAGGCTTTTGTGTGTGTGTGTGTTTGTTTTGTAAATAGAATAAAATTTCATCAGTGCATCCTTCAATGGATTTATTTATTTCCTGTGCTCATATTAGGAGCTCTCCTTTGCTAGACCAAGGTGAGATTAGGGCTCCTAAAAGAACATAGGGGTGGTGCCCCCACAGTTGCAAAATAATTTAAATAATTTGAGTCCAGCAAGATCCGAAGGGCACTAGGTTGGGAGAAAGGATGGACTGGGTATACGTCGTAGGGCGGAAGGCTTACATTTTTGGGTTGCATGTTTTGAAGCTGCTGCCTTCTGTGGGGAATTCTTTTCCTTGAGCTGGGACTTCTCTGCCTCTCTCTGTCCAGGAGGGGAGGTGGAACGATAGCCCTTGCAACCTGACGTTGCCTTCCGTCTGCAAGAAGCGTGGCCGCGTGAGCCAGGGGAGAGAAGAGGAGGACCATGGCTGCAGAAAGGTAAAGAGAGCAATGGCGGCGTTGCATGCAAAGGTGACAGGGCGGAAGGCCGCAGGAAGGGGAAAAGAGGAGGCTGGGAGTTGTGGTTCAAAGGCTGCCTCTTGGGGAACAGACCTCTACAGGTCGACATATGAGCACTTCTGGAGAGGAGAAGGATGAGGCCCAAGGCCTGTCCTGCCCAAGGCAGGTGAGGTTTCTGACTCACGAGCGACTGATGAGGAGAAGTCTCTGTGTTTTCAAGTGCTGCTTTAGAAATAATAATAATAATAATAATAATAATAATAATAATAATAATAATTTGTATCCCGCTCTCCCCAGCCAAAGCCAGGCTCAGAGCGGCTAACATATAAATAAGACAATATGCATAATCAAATAAAATAACATTCAACATTCATTAAAACAATATAGAATAATATTAAATATCAGCATTTCAAAATTAAACAGAAATCCACTCAACAGTTACAATAAGTAATTTCTAAACACTCATTTGGAGCAGAGCGGTGAACAAATAAGAAACCAGAAGTTCGTAAACTCTTTCTAAAATAAAAGCAAGATGCGTGTCCTGTACTCTGTTTAAACTAAGCTATTGCCCTTTGAGAGAGACATTGTACCAGCTGCATGTTGTCTGTCCAGATGTGTGCTGTCCATATAGACTTCCTTTTTCCGGTGCAGCTCAGCTGTCCAAGGAGTATCTCCTTTCCAGCTGGCCAGGGCTGGAATGTGCTCGCCTTTCTCACTCTGCAACAATAGCGCAAGCTGGAAATGGGGACGTGACACGTTTCTGTATTAACTGCTTTTACCTAAGGGAATTCTGGCATTGTCAAGGGCCCTGTGACACCAGCTGGGATGGGGCAGGAATGTTTGTCTGTGTCAGAGGGGGGTCCCAAGGTGTGAGTGGTGGGGGGGTATGAAGTTCAAGCCTGCCATGGGTCACAGAAGGGGAGGCAGAGCTGGCAGGGCTAGTTCAGGGAGCGGGTCCGGTCGCCATCCGTGTCGTGCAAACTGACACAGCTCTGCACTCTGGTGTGTACACTTTTAAGCCCAGCCTTCCCGTTTGTGACGAGTGCCTTGCAATTGACGGCTGCACCCGGCTCTTTAAAAGTAGAGGTATTTTGTTATGCCAAGCCATGTATCATGCTTCAAACCGCGCATCCTATACTTTGAGCTGAAGAAGAAGAGTTTGGATATCCCGCTTTATCACTACCCTAAGGAGTCTCAAAGGGACGCAGGTGGCGCTGTGGGTTAAATGACAGAGCCTAGGACTTGCCGATCAGAAGGTCGGCGGTTCGAATCCCTGCGACGGGGTGAGCTCCTGTTGCTCGGTCCCTGCTTCTGCCCACCTAGCAGTTCAAAAGCACGTCAAGGTGCAAGTAGATAAATAGGTACCGCTCTGGCGGGAAGGTAAACGGCATTTCCATGCGCTGCTCTGGTTCGCCAGAAGCGGCTTAGTCATGCTGGCCACGTGACTCAGAAGCTGTACGCCGGCTCCCTTGGCCAATAAAGCGAGATGAGCGCCGCAACCCCAGAGTCGGCCACGACTGGACCTAATGGTCAGGGGTCCCTTTACCTTTACCTTAAGGAGTCTCAAAGCGGCTCACAATCTCCTTTCCCTTCCTCCCCCACATCAAACACTCTGTGAGGTGAGTGGGGCTGAGAGACTTCAGAGAAGTGTGACTGGCCCGAGGTCACCCAGCAGCTGCATGTGGAGGAGCGGGGAAGCGAACCTGGTTCACCAGATTACGAGTCCACCACTCTTAACCACTACACCACAAGACCGTGTGCAGATTTTATCGATAAAGCTTTCGGACTTTCCCCCAGCTGAGAGTCCCCAAGGCTTTCGTCCGAAGGCGGGAGCCGCGACACGAGAAATCTGTAAGATTCCTTAGAATACTGTTTTTGAATTGAATTGATGTTTGGGTGTGGAGGAGAACAGAGAGGAGAAGTGGCTGAAGTTTACGAGCATTGGTCAGTTTGTTTATATGCTTGTTTTAATGCTCCCCTTTAAGTAAACCCACTGTTTAGCTCTGAGGGATGAGGGTAAAAGATTGGCCTGCTAAAAGTTGAACCCAACTTCTTATAAACATTAAATGGCAACCTTTGCCCAACTTCTTATAAACATTAAATGGCAACCTTTGCCTTTGGACAGCTGGTCCCTTGACTTAGATATGGGCAGGAAGGAAAGCCGCATCATTCCTCAAAAGTTGTGGTGGGAGCTCTGAATTGCTCTCTAGGATCAGAATGCATTGGGGTTGTCTGCACCTTTGAAAACCACCATGTCACTAGTTGCAGTAGACACTGGGCTGGTTTCTGGGCAGTGGCGTAGTGTGGGTTGTCAGCACCCGGGGCAAGGCAAGTAATTTGCGTCCCCTAACCCGGGGCAAGGCAAGTAATTTGCGCCCCCTAACCCCTAACCTGCCGCCGCTGCCAGCTTCTTCTTGCTGCTGCCTGGTCTGGTCTGGTGTGGTTCTCTCCTGCGCTCAGCGCTGCGCTGGGCGGCCACCCCACTGTCCCTCCCCCAGATAGTCCCTCGCTCTGCACGCCTGGCACCCACCCCCTCCACAGTGGGCGGCGACCCAGCGGCTCGGATCGGATTCGCACAGCCAGCACTGCACTGAGAGAGAGTGAGTGAGCCAGAGAGCTGCGAGTGCAAGCGCGCCCCCCCAGATGTTGCGCCCGGTGCGGCCGGCCCCCCCTGCACCCCCCACGCTACGCCACTGTTTCTGGCTCATCTAGCAGATGCTTCTAAAGTTTCCTTTGTAGATGCTTCCTTCGTTTTTGCTCATCTGGCTTTTACTTGGTTCTTTTCCATTGTGTTTTCTACCTTCCCGTTTAAGGAAAGTTTTGTGTGCCATTTTAAGAGTCCGAATGGTTCCCTCCAGATGTAGCTGTGCCAGCTGGAGCTGATGGAAGTTGTAGTCCAGCAACATTGGGTGCTTTAGTTGCGATTCCTGCATTAATGTATTTTTACTCTTGGTTGGAAGCCGCCCAGAGTGGCTGGGGAGACCCAGCCAGATGGGCGGGGTACAAATAATAAATTGTTATTATTGTTATTATTATTGCAATGGGTTTGACTAGATGACTCCTAAGGGGTCCCTTCTAACTCTTAAGAATCTAACATCTGGAGGGCACCAAGTTGGCAAAGGCTGATAAATACCAGCCAAAGGTGGGTCTTTGAAAGGAGAGTCATCTGGACTGCTTTGAGTAGCCCAGCTGTCATGTGGGCCATGCCAGGTGTGTGTTTGTGTGTGTGTGTGTGTGTGTGTGTCTCAGTCTCAGCATTGCTTGGACTCCATGCAGAAGAAAACCCCACGTCTTGCCTTCCTGGTTTGCAGTACCTCTCTCCCCTCCTGACCCAAATCCTCCTCCTTTCTCCAAAACACTCCCCCCCCCCAGCTCTCAAGCCTCGGGACAAGGAAGTATTCTTGAATAATAATACTTCTTCTAAGTCACGAACATAGCTGAGTCTGTACACAAGTGCTTTTCGGCCCTTTGCCTAGATCTGCAGAGCTACAGAAGCAGCAAAAAGTCGTGTGCCCACATGGGAGCCCAGAGGTGAAGCCTGCCAGCTGGCAGCCCCTGGGGGGGGGGGTGAGGCAAGGATTGCTAGGGTTCTGGGTGCTGTGTTCCCATGCCCTGCAGACTTGTATATGCCTTGTGTTTTATGAATATATTTAGCCTCTTGAACCCCAAAGGAAAAGGATCTGGCTGTAGAAGAAAACATTCACCCAAATACAAAGACAGAGATGCTTCGCGACTTTGTTTTTCTGCCGCTCACCTAGGCAGTCTGCTGCAGCAGAATTCCCTTCTTCTCAAGCAGTTTCATTACAAAGCTTGAAATGTTCTCTTTGACGATAAAGAGTTTCCTTGAAATGTGTCTGGAACCGTAGCTGTCAGGGCAACCGTCTTTTCCGTTCCCCTTCATTGTTTCTGCTTCATGCTGAAGGTGTGCAGCTCTTTCCTATGCCTTCTGACACTTTACGTCGATATAGATATATTTAGGAGGCACCCTGTTCCTTTGATTTGCATTTGCTTCAAACCAATTTGCATGTTGCACTTTAAACCAGTGCTTCTCCAACTACCTGATGTGGTGGACTGGCAAGCCCTGCTCCATTGCGCCAAGGGACCGCATTTGTGTGTTTTTTTTAAATATTTATTGAAATTTTACAAACAATAGAAAGTTTCTAAGTTTAAACATAAAGAATAAAAACAAAGAATAACCCTGATAAAAGAAAAAAAAACACTACAGATATACAAAAACAAAACACGTGAAAAATGCAAAATAGAAAACAGTTAAAAAGAAGAAGAAAGAAAGAAATGAATCAATATTTTCATATCTTATATTTCATTTATTAGTTTCCCGACCTCCTCACACCTCCCTTTTTGTATTCCAGTTCAGATATTTAATTCAGCAAGTCCTTACCCTCTATCATTTATCCTTAACTTATTATAAATATATATTTCCACCATTATCAATCCATATTTACATATTCTTGTTAATCTTTTTACGAATACCGCTTATTTACAATCCAACATCCCTTTAACATTCATTAATTTTACAGTATTTCTGCAAGTAGTCTTTAAATTTTTTCGCTTTGGCAGCACATATACTAAAATTGGAACGATACAGAGAAGATTAGCATGGCCCCTGCGCATTTGGTCCCTGAGCCATTCCACCCAACCTGGGCTGCGGTCCGCCAGTGGCTCATGGACTGGCACCCGTCCGCAGGCCAACACTTTTGAGTAGCTCTTTTTAAAATTGCTGGGACCTTATGGTGAAGACCAGGCAAGAAACTTGAGTAAAACAAGTATACTCAAGTAGGTTAACCTTATTCCCATTTTACAGATTTGAGAAAACGAGCCTGAAAGTGATTGATTCCCCTAAGGCCAGTTGGGGACCAACCAGAGATATGACAAGAGTAAAAAAAGAAAAAGCGCAAGCCACTGGATAATAATTTATTACTTATACCCCGCCCATCTGGCTGGGTTTCCCCAGCCACTCCGGGCGGCTTCCAACAAGAGATTAAAAATACATTAAAACATCAGTCATTAAAAACTTCCCTAAACAGGGCTGCCTTCAGATGTCTTCTGAACATCAGATAGTTGTTTATCTCTTTGACATCTGATGGGAGGGCGTTCTACAGGGCAGGTGCCACTACCGAGAAGGCCCTCTGCCTGGTTCCCTGTAACCTCACTTATTGCAGTGAGGGAACCGCCAGAAGGCCCTCGGCGCTGGATCTCAGTGTCTGGGCAGAACGATGGGGGTGGAGACACTTCTTCAGGCATACTGGGCTGAGGTCGTTTAGGGCTTTAAAGGTCAGCACCAACCCTTTGAATTGTGCTCAGAAACGTATTGGGAACCAATGTAGATCTTTCAAGACCGGTGTAATGTGGCCTCGACGGCCGCTCCCAGTCACCAGTCTTGCTGCCGCATTCTGGATTAGTAGTTTCCGGGTCACCCTCAAAGCTAGCCCCATGTAGAGCCCCTTGCAGTAGTCCAAGCAGGAGATAACTTCTGGACTTCTCTTTTCCTCGCCTCCCTTCTTTCCCTCCCCATTGTCAACATTCCAGATGTTTCCTCCAGCTGTCAGAGGCTGCCGATCTGGTTGCTGGCCCACAGAGCTTAGCAAAAGCTCCAGCACTCCCTATCTTTTGTCCTAAAGCAACCAAGATGGTGTTTTTGGCAAGAGGTGAGCCCATCTGTCTAGCGGATGCATTCCTCGCAGGCAGCATTGCAAACTTGGATGAAGGCTGGCGTCCAGCAGGTCCCTTCCTCCTCCCTCTCTCCTTCCCAGATATCCCTGTTCTTTTCCAGCAGGACTTTTTAAAAAAACAACAACATGCTGACATTTCCTTGGTTCTGTATTCTCCCAACTGGTTTCCTTCGTAACTAGGAGGACCCAGCCATAGGCCATTTATGCTAACAGCAGAGCTCAGAAGACCAGCTCCTAACCCCCCATTAAGTACTGTATTTTTTGCTCTATAAGACTCACTTTTTCCCTCCTAAAAAGTAAGGGGAAATGTGTGTGCATCTTATGGAGTGAATGCAGGCTGCGCAGCTATCCCAGAAGCCAGAACAGCAAGAGGGATTGCTGCTTTCGCTGCACAGCAATCCCTCTTGCTGTTCTGGCTTCTGGGATTCAGAATTTTTTTCTTCTTCTTTTCCTTCTCCAAAAACTAGGTGCGTCTTGTGGTCAGGTGTGTCTTATAGAGCGAAAAATACGGTACATCTGCGCATGGTCCAGGTGTCTCCCTAGCTAAGGCGTCCTAACTGCTCTCCTGTTTCTTTCCTTGTTGCCCTTGGTCTTCTCCCTTGCTCATTTGATCCCTTCTCCTTTTAGCCCTCCTCCTCCGCTCTTGTGGCCTGCTTGCTGCCTCCTTCCAAAGGCTTCTCCCACGCTGCATGTTGATAGTAGCGAGCCCTGTGGTTGCCTTCAAAAGGAGCTTTTTTCTGAACGATTCCCCCTCCATCTGCCTGACCAGTTTTCAAGGTCACAGCACAAAGAGAAGACGTTGCAGAGTTTAGAAAGGAAGAAGGAAAACACATCAAAGCCGCTTGAAATCCCCACACCCTAACCCAAGCTACCAATGCCCAGAAGAGTCTAAGAAGAGGAAGCGAACTCTCTTCCTTCGGCAAGAGAAAAAAGGGAAAAGGGAAGAAGTTCAAACCCCACCGCAGAGTGCTTTCATAGCTCTGGTTTGTTGATGTTGGAGCCTCTCCTAAGCTGGGAGCACAATAGGCAGCTCAAATTCAGTGGGTCTACTTTGGGTGGGATGGGAAGGGACTGTGAAGCCATAGGGCCCATTTCTCAGAAAGTGCATCCTGCATGCTAGTCAGGGATGGGAGAGGATTGCCCTTCTTCCACATTTGTTTGTTTGTTTATAATAATAATAATTTATTACTTATACCCCGCCCATCTGGCTGGCTTTCCCCTGCCACTCTGGGCGGCTTCCAACCAAATATTAAAAACGCAATACAGCATTAAACATTAAAAAAAAACTTCCCTAAACAGGGCTGCCTTCAGATTTCTTCTAAAAGTAAAATGGTTGCTTATTGCCTTGACATCTGTTGGGAGGGTGTTCCACAGGGCGGGTGCCACTACCAAGAAGGCCCTTCCCCTGGTTCCCTGTAATCTCACTTCTCGCCGTGAGGGAACCACCAGAAGGCCCTCAGGGCTGTACCTCCGTGTTTGTTTGTTTGTTTGTTTGTTTGCCACCCTTCATCAAAAGATCTCAGGGCGGTTCACAAAGATAAAAAACAAGCAAATAATTAAACCAAAACAACAAAAACGATAACCCCCACCTTCCCACAGAAACATTTAAAAGGCCGTAGACTATTAATCAGTCAAAGGCCTGGTTGAAAAATATAAAGTGAAGGCACCAGGCAAACCTCCCTGGGGGAAAGCATTGCGCAAATGAGGAGCCACTACAGAAAAGGCCTGCTCTAGTTATTTTATTTATTTGCTAAATTTATATTCAGTGTTGAGGATTTTATTCTCTCTTGTGATGCCCTGGTGCTTAGTTTTAATCATGAACAGTTTCTTATTTCCACTATGTTGGGGTTCTTTGCTTTCATGGTTGGTTGTGCTTTTATTGCTGTAGTTTTTATCCTGCGTTGTAAGACGCTCCAGTTTCTGTTTTGAAAAGAGTGGGGGGGTCTGTGTGAGTATTATTATTTTTTTACAGTAAGCGGTCAACGTGCTTAGGATTGCAGCCAAAGGTGCTTTTGATCAACGGTGTAACTATTTGATATTTTCTCTTGGGATGGTAAAATAAACAGTGATTTTAACAAATGCCTGCCCTCCTTAGTTGAGAGCTTAGGTTTGCATACTTGGTAGTTGTGGTCTCTTAATTAAACTGCGTTGAATTTCATCTCCACCACCACAAGCATGCAGCCACCATTAGCAATGTGCTGAGCTAAGCTTGAACGGATAATACTTATTTCCCCTTTAAAAAGCAGTCAGTGGGATGGGCTGCCAAAAGCTGGCCACACTCAGCTCACAGCAGCAGATGGCAAGTGGCTTGCCTTGCTAAGCCTTGATGGTGGCCTTAACAAAGTACTGTTTCGAACACGGGTTCAAATGATCATGTGGATGACTCAAAGCAACGAGGGAACAGAAATACAGTCTGAAATGTACTCGGAGTCGAGAGTGGATTCCATGCTCTTTATTCAGCTCATAGTGGTGAGGAGGAATGAAAGTTCCCCCCAAATATCTGCTTTATATATATTATTTACACAATGGGCTGCACATGATTGGCTAATTCCGGTATTCTCCTGTAGGCCAATCAGGTTGTGGGTTCACTTCCATCTGGAGCTGGATTGGGTGGCTCCTGCGGACCAATCATACTGCTGCATTGTTCTAGGACCAATCAGACTGCTGCATTTTGGATCCTAGTCAACTCAGTACATAACACAGTCGTACCTTGGAAGTTGAACGGAGTCCATTCCGGAAGTCCGTTTGATTTCCAAAATGTTCGGAAACCAAAGCACAGCTTCTGATTGGATGCAGGAAGCTCCTGCAGCCAATCGGAAGCCCCATCGGACGTTCGGGTTCCAAAAAACGTTCACCAGCCGGAATAGTCACTTCCGGGTTTGCAGCGTTTTGGAGCCAAAACGTTAGAGAACTAAGCTGTTCAAAAACCAAGGTAGGACTGTACATAGAAAGTGTGTGGCTCCTTTCCAATTTGCAATGTCGACTCATCATTCAGGGACAATGTTGGTTTGATAAGTTTGTTCAATGAAGCCACGTCATAAGGTGGGGTGGAATGCCCAAATCGTTCTCATTTTCACATATGATCTTTCATATTTTGGGTCTCTCCCAATTCTACATTGATCTGTGAGTTTACTTTTTTTATATAGAAAAATCCATATGAAAATCATATTTACATAAACTTTTTTTTAGCATTTATGCATTTCTGAACGTATTTTTAGTCCGCCCTATGAATTGTTCATCATATTTTTGGAATGGCTTTTGAGCTGAGAGCTACATAGCAAAATCTGGAGGTGTATGAAATATGAAGAGTAATTAAATTTTGATCTGCACATCAGTCTGGGAAGTAGGATCAGGCCAGGATGTGTTGGAATTCGCAATACCTTGAAGACTCTCATGCTGCAGTCTTGACTTGATGGCAGCTTTCGCTTGGTGGAGATCAGGTTATCTTCAGAGGCGAACTATCAAGCAATTTGACTTACGCGTCCTCCTGGAATAATGGATCATGTAAATGAACAAAGATTGGAAATACAGTTAATCCGCCCGAGGACAGAATTCTCTCTAGTTTCATCTAAATTTGGGGAAAATATTGAATGACATTTGCTGCTGACTTTTTTTTCACAGCATCACCAGTATGCAGTGGTACCTCGGGTTAAGTACTTAATTTGTTCCGGAGGTCCATTCTTAACCTGAAACTGTTCTTAACCTGAAGCACCACTTTAGCTAATGGGGCCTCCTGCTGCTGCTGTGCTGCCCGAGCACAATTTCTGTTCTCATCCTGAAGCAAAGTTCTTAACCCAAGGTATTATTTCTGGGTTAGCGGAGTCTGTAACCTGAAGCGTATGTAACCTGAAGCGTATGTAACCCAAGGTACCACTGTATACTAAAAATGTTCACAACAGCAAGAGAGTTTGTGATTTTGTTTTCCAGAATGGGAGGATGGTAAGTTTTCTCTCTTTCTCGGCACTCAACAGAGCACTGGGAAGGGGTGACAATACAGTGGTGCCTCGCGAGACGAAATTAATTCGTTCAGCGAATTTTTCGTCTTGCGAAGCACGGCTTCCCATAGGAATGCATTGAAAATCAATTAATGCGTTCCTATGGTCAAAAAAAGTCCAAACAAAGCCAAATTTGGTACAACAAGAGTTTATTAAGTGCTCTTTAAAGTCACACATACTGTAAAGAGCATTTCAAAATTCAAACCCAGAATTTTTTTTAAAAACAGCAGAGTGGCCCAATGGTCACAGAAAAGCATAAAAATGCAGAAAAAAAACCACAAGCTTCCAGATTCTTGCAAACCCCTCCCCAACTGTTCCCCCAGCCACCCAGCACACAGAAATTCAAATCCAGAATTTTTTTAAAAAAACAGCAGAGTGGCCCAATGGTCACAGAAAATCATAAAAATGCAGAAAAAAACACACAAGGTTCCAGATTCTTGCAAACCCCTTCCCAACACCAAGTCCTTGAATTCCAAACACCCCAACCCAAAATCCAAAACCCCCCAAAAAAGTTTTAAAAGCTTAACTTACCAAATGGCTGCAAAAGAAGTTTTGGAAAAGCTTCAAAAATCACCAAAGTCTTTAAAAACCTCAAAAAAGGCTACTATGTACACTGCGTTCTATGAGTTGCTCCTCGAAGTCAAGTCACAACTGTATTAACGGTGTTAAGAAAAAGGAAACAAACTTGCAAGACGTTTTCGTATTGCGAAGCAAGCCCATAGGGAAATTCGTCTTGCGAAGCAGCTCAAAAACGGAAAACCCTTTCGTCTAGCGAGTTTTCCATCTTGCGAGGCATTCGTCTTGCGGGGCACCACTGTAAATTGAAAATGGCCACTGCCATTTTAATCCCGCCCTCCCTGATGTTGATTTCCCGGCCTGATAGTATTGCACAGCCTAAAGTCTCTTCTTGGATCAAGCTATAACCACCTAGCAAAGCAAAGTAACACTTTGGTCAGATTAAAAGTAATAGAAATTGCCTTACTCTTTGCAATTGTTTTTTTATTTTTTATTTTATTTTATTTTATTTTATTTTATTTTTACTTTTCAGATTTATACATTTCACTAATTTTACAGCCATTTAAACGTTTCAGAACTTTACTTCCTTCCCCCTCTCTCTGCGGTTCCTTAAATTTATTTTTACTATCTTCTGCATATCCAGATTAACTTAATTTGCTCATTTATTCATCTGCTTTAAATATATACTCTTATAAAACTGCAGGTTATTGCAATAATCCTGCCAGTGTTCTTATCTGCTTACAATTTATCTGTAAATATTCAATAAACCATTTCCATTCTTTTATAAAAAAAAGTTTGTTGTGTTGATTTCTTATTCTCCCGGTAAGTTTTGCCATTTCTGCATATTCCATGAGTTTTTGTATCCATTCTTCCTTTGCTTCTTTCCATTTTGGGGCGAGTAACATTCTTGCTTCTGTAGTCACATACATGAATAAGTTTCTATACAGTTTAGGTAGTTCTGTCCCTATAATTCCCAAAAGAAAAGCTGCTGTGTTGTTGTTGTTTTTTACAAAGGTTATTTTAAACATCCTTTTCAATTCATTATATATCATTTCCCAGTAAGCTTTAACCTTACTACAACCATACGACAGAAAGAACCTTCTTTCTCTTTACATTTCCAACACTTAATTTGATTTAGATTTATACATTTCGTTGACGTTTTTCTGTCACGTTTTCCCCAGGGTTGGAAATGGCAAACTCCATCCTGCTATTGGCTCGGAGACGACCATTTGACATACAGTGACGCTCGGAAGGTGTGCACAGATTATTCGTCTACTCTGGTCACTATCACCAACAGGTGTGTGTTCTGTTGTAAGCCATCCGGAGTTCAACAAACGTCTTTTTTATTATTTAAAGAAATTGGATTATCATGGAATGGGTTTTCAGATATTGTGCTGCAAACACTTAGAGGGAAAGGCTAGGCCAGGCACTTGACCTCTTGGTTATTTTTGGAAGGAGCTATGCTGCCTGGCTGCCACATGGCAAAAAGCAACAGGATGCTAGACTGGTGACTGGGAGTGGCCGCCAAGACCATATAACACTGGTCCTGAAAGATCTACATCGGTTCCCAGTACGTTTCCGAGCACAATTCAAAGTGTTGGTGCTGACCTGTAAAGCCCTAAACATCCTTGGTCCAGTATACCTGAAGGCATACTGGACAAGTATACCTGAAGGTCTCCACCCCCACTGTGGTCCAGCTCCAAGGGCTTTCTGGCGGTTCCCTCACTGCAAGAAGTAAGGCTTCAGGGAACCAGGCAGAGGGCCTTCTCAGTAGTGGTGCCCTCCCATCAGATGTCAAGGAAATAAACAACTATCTGGCTTTTAGACAGTCTGAAGGCAACCCTGTATCAGGAAGTTTTTAATGTTTGATGTTTTGTTCTGTTTTTAGTGTTCTCTTGGGAGCTGCCCAGAGGGCCTGGGGAAACCCAGCCAGATGGGTGGGGTATTGTTATAATAGGGGTACCTCGGGTTATGTACTTAATTCGTTCCAGCGGTCCGTTCTTAACCTGAAACTGTTCTTAACCTGAAGCACCACTTTAGCTAATGGGGCCTCCCGCTGCCAATGCGCTGCCGCTGCACGATTACTGTTCTCATCCTGAAGCAAAGTTCTTAACCCGAGGTACTATTTCTGGGTTAGCGGAGTCTGTAACCTGAAGCGTATGTAACCCGAGGTACCACTGAATTGTTGTGGTTGTTGTTGTTATTTGACCATCAACCTCTGGAGGAAAGATCATGGATTGGTGGATGTGGTGAGGAAGCGACTGACTCATTCTGTTGTCTCCCTGGCCAAGGTTTGAACAGGCCTATGTGAGCAGCCTAATTTATGGCTGGGAGGACGAATATTTCTGGACAGCTCTACAGGACATAAATGAAACGGGCTCCTTTCATTGGTTGAGCGGGGATGAAGTCACCTACACCCACTGGAATCGCAACCAGCCCGGTAATAGATCTCTCCCTCCCTCTCTCTCTCTCTTTCTCTTTCTCTCTCTCTCTCTCTCTCTCTCTCTCTGTGTGTGTGTGTGTGTGTGTGTGTACCTAGGGTTTGTTTACATCTTTCAAGTGACTTAATATGTGTCACTCTTCTGCAATCACAGTGGGTTATGCATTCCCCTTTTTTAAAAAAAATTGGCTTGACTGTCTGAATTGTCTGCACTTTCTTTTTCATTTTTGAATAAATTTTATTAGGGTTTGTAGAGAAGAATACAAAACTTAATATCAAATATCTTTTTTGCTAAGACTTTGATCTAACAACAAGGAAAACATAAAGGTGGGGGGGGAGAGAGAGAAAGGAATGAACAAAGAAAAAGAGAGAAATAAAGAAAAAGTAATAGAAAAGAAGTTAAAGAGAGAGAGAGAAACAATAAGAAGAAACCTTGGTTTGTTGCAGTTTGTTTGGAGCTAAACAAACCATAATCCCTGGTTCAGGTATAAGGTTAAATTAGAAATTGTGACAGGTTTCCTCCACCCATTCGTGGGGAGAAGCAAAGGAGGTGTGGTTTGTTCATGCACAGTAAACCATGGTTTATAGCTTACCATGATGATCGCAGCCATTATCTAGTTTGGTGGTTATTGCCTGATTTTGCCAAGCCAGCTGGAAACCGTTTCCTTTGGCTTAAATTTTTTCTCTGGCCTCTTTCCCCCTTCCCATGAGGCTTTCAGGTTATAACAAAGGCGGCTGCGTTGCGTTGGCCACGGGGAGTGCCATGGGACTATGGGAAGTGAAGAACTGCACCAGTTTCAAGGCCAAATACATCTGCAGGCAGAATTTGGGGACTCCGGTGAACCCTGAGCTTCCTTCGCCTCATCCCACCCCGAGCCTCACGGGAACGTGTCCAGCGGGATGGGTCACCAGCCCCAAGTTGAGGCACTGCTACAAGGTACGTACAAAACGAGAGGAGGCAGCCAGCCAGTTCATGGTCCAAACTTTTAATGCAAAGTGAGTTGTATTAGCTCAAATTGGTTTTGGATTTAAAAATTATCGCAGCAGTTCGGGCTTGCAATACTCTCACTGAATGGGATCAGTTTGTGAAATGGCTCCCTCTTTTCTCTTCTTTTCTTTTTTCCCAAAAAATTGTTGATTTTCTCTTATAGCACACAGACATAAACACAGAAAAGAACATTACATTTAACACAACATGAAAGCTTAACAACAGTAAAAACACAAAAGATAAAAGAAGATTCCCCCCCCCCCCTTCTTATTCCCTGGTATATTTACATTGCTAGAAGACTTCCTCGACACCTTCCGATCTGAATTTCAACATAACACATATTTAGCAGTTCCCAATTTCATATTTATAGCATCAGTATCCTCTTTCATTACAAACTTCTTATCCTTCCTTCCAATTGTAATCCACAATAATCATTATTATTAATCTTTTTCTATCCTTTAGCCTAATCTGTTACTTCTAGGAATTTCTTAATTATCTTATACAGTGGTGCCTCGCAAGACGAAAAGAATCCGTTCTGTGATTCTCTTCGTCTAGCGGTTTTTTCGTCTTGCGAAGCAAGCCCATTGACGGATTAGCGGATTAGCGCTATTAGCGGCTTTTAGCGGCTGATCGGCTGATCGGAACAGCTGATAAGCAGCTTAGCGGCTTAGAAAAAAAACCCCCGCAGGAACTCACAGTACATTTTCGTCTTGCGAAGCAAGCCCATAGGAGATTCGTTTTGCGAAGCACCTCCAAAACGGAAAACTCTTTCGTCTAGCGAGTTTTCCGTCTTGCGGGGCACCACTGTATTGCAATATCTCACTAAATATTCTTTAAATTTCTTCCATTCTTCTTGTGTTTCCTCCTCTTTCTGGTCGCGGATTCTTCCCAGTCAGGTCAGCCATTTCCGAAAAGTCCATCATCTTCATCTGCCATTCTTCTATTGTCAGCATTTCTTGCAATTTCCAATTTTTGGCTAATAAAAGTCTTGCTGCTGTAGTGGCATACAGAAACAGTTTAACATCCTTCTTTCCGGTCCTGTTATTCCAAGTAGAAAGGCTTCTGGTTTCTTAATAAATGTATTTTTCAACATTTTTTAAAATTCATTATAAATCTTTTCCCAGAAGTCTTTCACCTTAGGACACGTCCACCACATGAATCGTATTAGCTCAAATTTTTTTTGGATTTAACATTCGTCATGGCAGTTCGGGCTTGTAAGCTCTCATCGACCGGGTTCGCTTTGTGAAATGGCTCCCTTTTTTCTTCGGCAGGTGTTCACCTACGACAAACTTCAGGAGAAGAAAAACTGGATCATGGCCCATTTGTTCTGCAGCGATCGGAAAGCCCAACTCTTGAGCGTTGGCACTTACGAGGAGGAACATTTTATAGCCAACACGCTCAACAAGATATTTGGGTGAGGACTGAGTTACAAATACAGGAGATGTATGTTTCTGGGCGACACCCTGGCAAATATATCCACGTGCACTCAGGCACACCTGAATGTTCCTTGGTATGTACAGTGGTACCTCGGGTTACATACGCTTCAGGTTACAGACTCCGCTAACCCAGAAATATTACCTCGGGTTAAGAACTTTGCTTCAGGATGAGAACAGAAATTGTGCTCCGGCGACGCAGCAGCAGCGGGAAGCCCCATTAGCTAAAGTGGTGCTTCAGGTTAAGAACAGTTTCAGGTTAAGTGCACACCTCCGGAACAAATTAAGTACTTAACCCGAGGTACCACTGTAAGCGCATTTGCGAGTTTTGGTTTACGCGCCGACAGTGTGATTACGTTTTATATAGACAGATAGAAAGCCGTCCTCATCATCCCTTGCTTTGAGAGACTATACAGTTGAAACCCACATTTAAAACCCCACCTTAAAAAAAAAAAAAGGAAGCTGAAACAAAAAGTTAAGAGGTTCTGCTTCCTCTTGAAGCTTGTGAAGAATCATAATGTTTTATCTGGTGGTTGTGAATGGGTGGGGATAGGGAAGGAGTGAGAGGTACCGTATTTTTCGCTCTATAAGACGCACCAGACCACAAGACGCACCTAGTTTTTGGAGGAGGAAAACAAGAAAAAATAATATTCTGAATCCCAGAAGCCAGAACAGCAAGAGGGATTGCTGTGCAGTGAAAGCAGCGATCCCTCTTGCTGTTCTGGCTTCTGGGATAGCTGCGCAGCCTGCATTCACTCCATAAGATGCACACACATTTCCCTTACTTTTTAGGAGGGAAAAAGTGAGTCTTATAGAGCAAAAATACGGTATCTGCTGAACTTAGAAGAAGCGTGGCTGTTTCCTAAAAGGGGGAAGTGGAAATGATGGGTTCAAGTTTTGCCAATAAAAAATAATGGTTAATCAGCAGTCCTTGATATTTTTTTCAGGGGGAGGGAAGCTGAACAGGGCCTAGATGGTGCTCTGTGCATTTTTATTCTGAAACCTCGGCAGCTACTTAGCTTGGCCCGTCACAACCGTGAGATGCTGCTCTTTTCCTGTCACCATGGCTACAAAATGGAGGGGGAAGTTGGCGCCTCCCGGGTGTTGCAGGACTACAACTCCCATCATCCAGGGCAACTGGCCATACTGCTTGGGCTGATGGGAGCTGGGAGTCCCAACAATATCACGAGAGCCACACGTGTGCCCCAACCCTGCTATAAGCAGCTTGAATCAATTGAGCCAAATCACATACAGCAAAATGGGGTGGCGGCTGGGGGGACAAACCTTGGGAGCTTTAGTCGAGCATTAAGTCTTCGCACAGTTACATTCATGGAAGAACTGACCCATCTTCTTTTCGGATGCCTTCCAGGGCATCAGAACCTGAAATCCATGAGCAACATTGGTTTTGGATCGGCTTGAATCGCCGGGACCCGGGACTTGAGAGGAGCTGGCGATGGAGTGATGGTCTTGGGGTGAGTGATGGTTTGCTCAACCTATTAAAAAAAAAAAGCACAAGAAAGGACTCAAATAAAGATCACAAATTCTAACAGAGATTACAAACACTAACTCATAAACATATTAAAAAAATTCCTTCCAGTAGCACGTTAAAGACCAACTAAGTTAGTTCTTGGTATGAGCTTTCGTGTGCATGCACACTTCTTCAGATACACTGAAACAGAAGTTGCCAGATCCTTCTATATAGTGAGAAGGTGGGGAGGGGTATTACTCAGAAGGGTGGTGGGAATGGGAGATTGGCAGATAGCTGAGATGAGCCTGTTGACGACTCTTAACGACTGCAATAGGTCTTACAGGAAAAGGCAAGGGGTGAGAAGGTGAAAAATGGCTTAGTCATGTATAATGAGATAAGAATCCAATGTCTCTGTTCAGACCAGGTCTCTCCATGGTTTTGAGTTTGGTAATGAGTTGCAATTCAGCAGCTTCTCTTTCCAGTCTATTTCTGAAATTCCTTTGTCGTAAAACAGCTATTTGTATATGTATAAATGGTATATAATACTGTTTTATAATTTATGATTGTTTTATAATGTATGATAATTTAGAATCTAAATGTATTTTCATGTAATGTTTGATACTTCCAGCTGATGAAGGTGAATACATAATTGACTTTTGACTTCTGCTCTATGATTGAAACTAAGTCTCCATCTGCAAGCTGATAAATTATAAGGATCAACATTATTGTCGAGTAAAAAAGAGAAAATCTTTGTAACGAATTATTGTGTTATACATACAGTGGTACCTCGGGTTAAGTAATTAATTCGTTCTGGAAGTCCATACTTAACCTGAAACTGTTCTTAACCTGAAGCACCACTTTAGCTAATGGGGCCGCCGCACCGCCGGAGCACGATTTCTGTTCTCATCCTGAAGCAAAGTTCTTAACCCGAGGTACTATTTCTGGGTTAGCAGAGTCTGTAACCTGAAGCGTATGTAACCCGAGGTACCACTGTATCTTTATGAGTTAGAGTTTGTAATCTCTGTTAGAATTTGTAATCTTTA
Organism: Podarcis liolepis; assembly: GCF_965112155.1. Taxonomy (NCBI): domain Eukaryota; kingdom Metazoa; phylum Chordata; class Lepidosauria; order Squamata; family Lacertidae; genus Podarcis; species Podarcis liolepis. The sequence goes on along the minus strand of NC_139573.1, from coordinate 43,235,454 downwards.
TTTGAGTTTGTAATTCTTGTCAGAATACAGTACATACTTTTGAATGGATTTGTTACTATTGACTATTGACTTGTGAGTAGGGACCACTCCCACTATTGAAACTTACATTGGCATGAGTTCTTGGTGTGCTTTTTTTCTTGTTATGTTTAATAACAAGAACTCCAACCTATTCAAAAGGCACTTGGGAACAGAGATTTCATGTTTGTGTGTGTGTGTGTGTGTGTGTGTGTGTTTTAACAAACTACTCTTGTTGGGAGATAAGTAAGTAAAATAGAATGCCTCTGCTGTTATTTAGAGGGAAAAGAGGACCAGGAGTTGTGTATTGGTGGAGAAATAGGAATATGACAAAAAGTCCCAAGAGTTATTTTGTCAGTATCTGAATTGATGCCTATTCTTTGATATCTTAAAATTGTCACCTCTTCTTTATTTCAGAGATTCTTTTCTGTTTGCTCTGTCTTTGTTGATATTTTGTCGATACAGAATTCATTAGAGATGCAAATAAATAAATAAATGCAAACTTCCAACATAAAAAACCCAAACCAGAGTTATTTTGTCAGGTAAAGGGTAAAGGGACCCCTGACCATTAGGTCCAGTCGTGACCGACTCTGGGGTTGCAGCGCTCATCTCGCTTTATTGGCTGAGGGAGCCGGCGTACAGCTTCCGGGTCATGTGGCCAGCATGACTAAGCCGCTTCTGGCGAACCAGAGCAGCGCGCGGAAACGCCGTTTACCTTCCCGCCAGAGCGGTACCTATTTATCTACTTGCACTGGCGTGCTTTCAAACTGCTAGGTTGGCAGGAACAGGGACCGAGCAACGGGAGCTCACCCTGTTGTGGCTTGCTGGAAATCATGGCTCTCCTTTTACTAATGCATTAAGGCTTCTTCTGTTAAGGAGCCACCATAAGAAACCCAGACCTCTCTTGAAGCTTGTTTGTTGCTGATATAGAGGAAAATGCATTTGAGATAATACAGAGCACAGTGTGGAGTGGGAATTCCTTCTGGTGGGGGGGGGGGGAGAGGAAAGTATTCATGTCACTGCGCTCAACTGAGTTGGATAAGCCAGTGATTTAAGGCATGGGTAGGTAAACTAAGGCCCGGGGGCCGAATCTAGCCCAATCGCCTTCTAAATCCAGCCCGCAGATGGTCCAGGAATCAGTGTGTTTTTACTTGAGTAGAATGTGCACTTTTATTTAAAATGAATCTCTGGGTTATTTGTGGGGCATAGGAATTTGTTCATCCCCCCCAAAAAAATATAGTCCGGCCCCCCACAAGGTCTGAGGGACAGTGGACCGGCCCCCTGCTGAAAAAGTTTGCTGACCCCTGACCTAAGGCTTCAGTTGACTAAGCAGGACATTGAGAGAATAATAATAATAATAATAATAATAATAATAATAATAATAATAATAATAATAATAATTTATTATTTATACCCCGCCCATCTGGCTGGGCTTCCCCAGACACTCTGGGCGGCTTCCAGAAAAAATATTAAAATACTGTAATACATCAAACATTAACTTGCCCTCCCCCATCTTTCTTTTGCCTTCAGTTCTCCTACCACAACTTTGACCGCAGCAATCACGACGACGAGGACATCCGGAACTGTGCGGCGCTGGACTTGGCATCCTTGCAGTGGATGCCTCTTCAGTGCGACGCTCAACTGGACTGGATCTGCAAGCTGCCCAAAGGTGACTGGGATGGCGACGGGTTGGCAGGGAGGGGAAGAGTTAGCCACAGTCAAGAACTTTGCAGTTGCCTCTTTCATGTCTACATATCTTCAAACGCGAGATTTCGAAGGAGGATTCTTGAGGTAATGTTCAGCCAACTCAATAATGTCCATTAAGTGAAGGAGTTGAGTACCTTGCCTGGGCTTCAGGAGGGCTTAATATCTTCATAGGTCACCACAGTGTGCTATGAGTTAATTTTAATACCATTTGGCCTGCCAGGTTGAGGATTCTGTTGTGGCTGACCTCTTTGGGGTTTTTTAATTGGGGTTTAGTGCCTGCTTTCATTTTTACTGCTGTTTATTTTTGCTGCCGTTGATTGCATGACTAATGTTACTGTTTTGAAAAAACGCTATAAGCTTCCCTGAGCATGGCAGATTTCTACGCGAGTGTGAGGTGTATAAAGATTGTTGTATTAAGTGCATCTGTTTCTTGTCAGTTCCTCAAATAGGATTATCTTCCCAAGATAACTTGGTGTCCCTACTTAATGGGTATGTTAATATTTTTAGAATAACAAAGTTTCTCAGCTCCACTAGTTCATACTAAGATTACTGAACATCTCAGGGACGTTCTGTCTTCCTTCTGGTGTCTGTGTTTGACTTCCACCCTCTCCCCACAATCTAACCCTTTCTATTTTTTAAAAAATTAATGTTTAATTATTTCCTTGATACATGGTTGAATGTGTATAAAGACAAGTAGCAGCATTCCAATAAACAAAGGATGAGGCTTGCTCCTCCTTCATAACCAGCAGGGATTGCAGTACAGAAAGGATAGGGGGAATATCTTACTTTCCTGAAGGGGCATTTTTTTCCTGAATCAGGAACTGAAATGAATTCTGGGCCAGGCCCAGCCCATCTCCCTTGCTCACTTGCTGATCGTGTGCTGTTGTTTAATAGGCACTGATGTGAAAGAGCCAGAGACAACCGTTCAAGGTGAGTGAATATTTCCGCCCCCCTCATCCCATGTGGCAAAGCCTCTTTGTGCAGAGATCGCTCTGTCTCCACCCTCACCCCATACTCCTCGACTTGTGGTCGCAAAAAACGTGTGTGTATGTGTGTGTTTTCTGGATGCATGCAAGCTAGAGGAAACGCGGTGCCAACGTCCCGCCTCTGTTATACTGTGCTGTTGGCATTGTGCTTTTAGAGCGGTGTTTCTCAAACTTGGGTCCCCAGGTGGACTACAACTCCCATCATCCCTAGCTAGCAGGACCAGTGGTCAGGGATGATGGGAGTTGTAGTCCAACAACACCTGGGGACCCTAAAGTTTGAGAAAGGTTTGTTGGGAAACTGTGTACGTGCAGCTACTCACACAGAGTCAATTAAGGTTTGGCAGACAGCCAGAAGGCAATCTGAAGGAGTAAGTCTGCCTGGTGATAACAGAGACATGGAGACCGCTCCCTGATTGGTCAAGCTCTCTCAAGGGAGTGATAATTAATGGCCTACTAACTGGAATGTGTTCAGTGTTCAGAGGTTCAGAGTTCTGTGTCAGTGTAGGAGTTGTGAGTCGTATCAGAGAGCGCTAGCAAAAGATCCATGTTCTGTTCCTGTAAATAGTCCCCTGTATATAATAAACACCTAACTACAAGTTCCTGGTTCCTGCTTCGTCTATCCTGTCTGCAGCCAAGTCGCCAATTGCTTCCGTGGATTCTGCGTTTACTCAGAAAGTTGCGAAACACCAAATAGGTTTTGCCATTAAGGTTCCGCAAGGTGGTCTTGTCAAGGATTGGTAGAGTGCTGCTGGCAGTCTTATGTGGCATGGCCCCTTGCTCTCTCAGCTGAGGCGATGTGGGGTCTGCAGTTGGGAATGTGGGCTATGTCCCTGGGAAAGGGAGTTATGTGTTATACCAAGCTTATGTCAGAAGCAGCAACAGAAATATCAGCTAACTGAATCGATAGAGTTGGATCCCTCTCAGCTATAGGCCTGCAGAGGTCAAGTATGAGTTTAAGAAGCCTGTACTCATGTACCTAGCTTCATCCAGGTGTAGAAATAGAATAGCTATGCTGGAGGCAGCATGGAAAACAGGGCGACTGAACCATCTTGACTTCTGATTATTTATCTTACTGAAGAAAAGAATGTTTTTGATGTAGGAAAAAGGCAGCAGGGCTGTGTATGTGTATGTGTGTGTGTGTTTGTGTATGCATAATGTGACGGAGGTTTACGAAACCATGAGTGATGTGGAGAAACTGAGATCCCATGAGGTCTGGCTAGCGCTAACTTTGGCTTTCTTTCAGTGCCAGGTTAAGACCTGGTTATTCTCTCAGGGTCTTTATGAATTGTTAATTCTGCAGCCTAACATGATGGCATTTGCAGCTCTGCATTTTGAGTCAGACGCAGTGATTTATACTTTTGCCTGCTCCTGCTATATTCGTGTAAACGTTTTGAATGAATTGTGTGCCCTGGTCAGAGATCAGTGTGATGCAGAGCAGGCTATAAATATTTTCAGAAACAAATAGTGGAGACATTCATCCCCCAGCCTCAACGCCTGGGGCACCTGTTCTTGAAACTGATAGGAATAATAATAATAATAATAATAATAATAATAATAATAATAATTTTATTTATACCCCACCCATCTGGCTGGGTTTCCCCAGCCACTCTGGGAGGCTTCCAACAAAATACTAAAAGACAATGAAACATCAAACATTAAAAACCTCCCCGAACAGGTTGAAGAAAACAAGCAGTGCTTCTTTGCACAACACATCATTAACCTATGAAATTCATGACCCCAGGATGTTGAGGTGGCATTTAGCATTACAGTGGTACCTTGGTTCTCAAACATAATCCGCTCCGGAAGTCCGTTCCTAAACCAAAGCGTTCCAAAACCAAGGCATGCTTTCCCATAGAAAGTAATGCAAAACCAATTAATCCGTTCCACTCTTTTAAAAACAACCCCTAAAACAGCAATTTAATATGAATTTTACTATCTAACAAGACTTCTGATAACACAGTACCATGTTTGTTCATTAGGTTAAAACGTGAAAGGTAAAGGACCCCTGAAGGGACGCGGGTGGCGGTGTGGTCTAAACTACCGAGCCTCTTGGCCTTGCCGATCAGAAGGTTGTCGGTTCGAATCCCCGCAATGGGGTGAGCTCCCGTTGCTCTGTCCCAGCTTCTGCCAACCTAGCAATTTGAAAGCACGCCAGTGCAAGTAGATAAATGGGTACCATTGTGGCAGGAAAGTAAACAGTGTTTCCATGCGCTCTGGTTTCTGTCACGGTGTTCTGTTGCACCAAAAGCAGCTTAGTCCTGCTGGCCACAAGACCCGGAAAGCTGTCTGAGGACAAATGCCGGCTCCCTCGACCTGAAAGCGAGATGAGCATCGCAACCCCATAGTCACCTTTGACTGGACTTAAATGTCCAGGGGTCCTTTACCTTTTACCTTTTTACCTAATGAATAAACATGGGACTGTGTTAGAATCTACACAGTTTGGTCAAGCTTTCTGCATAAGCAAACATAGAATGTGCCTTCTGAGTCTCTGTTGGAAGAGAATTAGGTTGACTAGATAGCTGCGTTGACACTTCCAAGTGCAGCTCTTCTGATGATGTTGTTGTTGTTTAGTCATTTAGTCGTGTCCGACTCTTCGTGACCCCATGGACCAGAGCACGCCAGGCACTCCTGTCTTCCACTGCCTCCTGCAGTTTAGTCAAATTCATGCTGGCAGCTTCGAGAACACTGTCCAACCATCTCGTCCTCTGTGGTCCCCTTCTCCTTGTGCCCTCCAACTTTCTCAACATCAGGGTGTTTTCCAGGGAGTCTTCTCTTCTCATGAGGTGGCCAAAGTATTGGAGTCTCAGCTTTAGGATCTGTCCTGAAGTACAGATCCTGAAGCTCTTCTGATAGGGGGCATCTAAGGGAAATATGAGGTTTTGGTGGTATTAGCTGCCTAAAGTAATCTCCACCTGGAAAGCACCAAGTTTCCCCAGGGTCTCTTAACCCATCCCGTTTCTCCACAGCGAGCAATGAGTGGGTGAAATACCAAGATGCTGAGTACAAGTTCTTTGACCATCATTCAACCTGGGTACAAGCTCAGAGGATCTGTACTTGGTTCCAAGCTGAGCTGGTGTCAATTCACAATCAAGCCGAGCTGGACTTCCTGGGTCAGAACTTGAAGAAGGTAGGGAGCCACCTGGAATGGCAATGGGTTTGGGCCAAAAAGGAAACAATTTTTAAAATCCCATCCGGTTGTGGCAGGGACCTTCAGGCAGAAAGGGAACATTGATGGTTAGTGGAGACTAAATTGGGTCTTCCCAAAGATTTAAGGAAAATTTACTAGGTGAGAAATGCAAGATGGCCTCCAACTTACAATAATCTTAATACCTTTTCCCTGACAGAAGTCTAAGGAATGTGCCTTTGGTGTATAAATATGGGTATTAGGGTGTCAGGGAATCCGTTCTAGAAGGAAAAATATGTTAAAATTACTATTAAGTGATTGCCATCTTTCATTTTTTTCACTTAGCAAATTCTCCTCAGAAGGGTCTTGGAATCCTGGTACTTTGTTTCTACTATTAATTTATAGAATCAAAGCCTTTCTGGCCCAATTCCTTAAGATGCTTGTTATTTCCTTCCCATACAAAAGTGAGAACTGCATACAGAAAACAATGAAGGGAATTAAAATTTTGGCCTAGCTGCAGTTAGACATCATCAAGCTCTCAACCTTTTCTAGAGCGGAAGCTCACAGGGCTATTGCAAGGGTTGTAAATAAATTTCTTTTACTTTACGAATATATGTATATTGTTCTACACACAAGAGCAGCATAACATAATTGACTAGACAAGTTAAAGGCCTGCCTAAAGAATTTTTTTTCAAAAGCATAGTCAGCTGCTGCTTATGACCTTCTCCTCCCAGTTAGTGTTTCACACAGCAATAACCAGTAATAATAATAATAAAAATAACAATAAACACAGCTTTGTAGTTGTATTCCAAGTGCTCTTCATTTCTTTATTTGATATATAAAAATACTTGTCTGCTGCAATTTAAAGTTTCAAAGCTCTTTATAATTAAACACAGTAAGAACGGAAATAAAAATTAAAATGGATAACCAGCTATTATGGATACTTAATAGTCCCCCCGTAAGCTGGGCAGCAAAGAAAACTTCCCTGCAAACATTTGACACTTAGCATAGAAGGTGCATGCTGATTCGGTTTGGGGTTGATAATCAGATGAGCCTCATCAACTCATGGGACAACTACAGATGACCTCAGTGATTGAGCTTGGAAATAATAATAATAATAATAATAATAATAATAATAATAATAATAATATTTCCTGCCCATCTCTGAGCACCTTCCAACAAAATATTAAAAATACAACAAAACATCAGACATTAAAAACGTCCCTAAACAGGGCTGCCTTCAGATGTCTTCTAAAACTCAGATAGTTGTTCATTACCTTGAGGGCATTCCACAGGGCGGGCGCCACTACCGAGAAGGCCCCTCTGCCTGGTTCCCTGTAACCTCACTTCTCGCAGGAAGGGAACTGCCAGAAGGCCCTTGGAGCTGGACCTCAGTGTCTGGGCTGAACAATGGGGGTGGAGATGCTCCTTCAGGTATACAGGGACGAGGCTGTTTAGGGCTTTAAATAATAACAACTTTAGAAAGTGTTCCGGTGACCTCTGCAGCACCCTGGACCTACCTTTTTCAGTGCTGTGTAAATCAAGACAACTCTGGGACATGGGTGGCACTGTGGGTTAAACCACAGAGCCTAGGACTTGCCGATCAGAAGGTCGGTGGTTCGAATCCCCGCAACGGGGTGAGCTCCCATTGCTCGGTCCCAGCTCCTGCCAACCTAGCGGTTCGAAAGCACATCAAAGTGCAAGTAGATAAATAGGTATCACTCCAGTGGGAAGGTGAACGGCGTTTCCGTGCGCTGCTCTGGTTCGCCAGAAGCGGCTCAGTCATGCTGGCCACATGACCCGGAAGCTGTACGCTGGCTTCCTCGGCCAATAAAGCGAGAGGAGCGCCGCAACCCCAGAGTCGGTCACGACTGGACCTAAGGGTCAGGGGTCCCTTTACCTTTACCTTAAATCAATACAAGGACCTTGAACCTGTCGTGTGACGTGTTGGCAGCTATGTGTTCCCATAGCCATTGCATTCTGCACCAGCTAAGAGTTTCCAGACCAGGGCCAAGGGCAGCCCCACACAATGTGCATCGTAGCGATCCAGCCTTGCGGTCACTGGTGCATGGACAGCAGTGGTTAGGCAGCAGTTCTGTAGGGTAGGCAGTGGGTGCCAGCACAAAATGACTGATATGTGCAGGCAAAAGCAAAAGGTGCTGGGACTCCATGCTGGTATCCTTACACAAAAAGAGCCTGGTGGGAGGCAATCCGAAGATCAAGGTGGCTCAGACAGTCTTTTCGTTCTCTCCCTTGACATTATTGCATATAATTCCTCCTTTGGCCAGTTTTCAAGGGGACAAGAGCAGCACTGGTGGATTGGGCTGAGCACCTATGAGAATGATGGACGATTTCGGTGAGTCTCTTTCTCTATTGTCTTCTGTCCTAGAAGCAATTTTTGGTGTGTCTTAGATTCCTGCCTGTGTTCAAAATGCGGAAACCTCCCCATTGTGTTGTTTGCCATCTCTAGGTGGTCTGATTATTCACTCTTGAACTTCGTCTCGTGGGCACCAGGAAAGCCTCGGCCTACCACCAAGGACAGGAAGTGTGTATACATGACCGCTAGCCGAGGTGGGTAATGGGCATGCAGACATTGGCCTGATATTCCTAATCAGCTTACAGATCAACATTCTTCCCTATGGCCCTTTGCAGTCTCTGGTCTGATCAGCTAAGACCAGCCTCCTATAATTCCTAAAAAATATTCCATCCCTCCAGAAACCCATCAAAGCCTGAACTTCTGGCTGATGTCCCTGAAAACACACAGTGGTACCTCGGGTTACATACGCTTCAGGTTACATATGCTTCGGGTTACAGACTCTGCTAACCCAGAAATAGTGCTTCAGGTTAAGAACTTTGCTTCAGGATGAGAACAGAAATCGTGCTCCGGCGGCGCGGCAGTAGCGGGAGTCCCCATTAGCTAAAATGGTGCTTCAGGTTAAGAACAGTTTCAGGTTAAGAACAGACTTCCGGAACGAACTAAGTACTTAACCCGAGGTACTACTGTATAGGGTAGGCAGTGGAAATGTTAAGATCACTGGCGTCCTAACTTATTATTGTGATGTTGTTTTTAAGCAGTTGCCTAGTCTTTAGAGTTATAATACAGCGGTACCTTGGTTCCCGAATGGCTTGGCTCCTGAACAAATCAGCTCCCGAACGCCACAAACCCAGAAGTGAGTGATCTGGTTTGGCAACATTTTTCGGAAGCTGAACGTCTGACGTGGCTTCCGCGGCTTCTGATTGAGGGCAGGAAGCTCCTGCAGCCAATCGGAATCTGCGCCTTGGTTTTCGAACCGGTTCAGGAGTCAAACGGACTCCCAGAATGGATTTAGTTTGAGAACCAAGGTACCACTGTACATGAACACTCACCATTTTAAAAAACAACTATCGGACAGCTGGATAAAAGAATGTTATGCCCCAAAAAGAAACCTGACCCAGGTTTGGGGTTTTCTGCGTTGGAATTTTTTTATACAAAATGTTGGGACAGGCTGTGATGGCTGCTGTTTCTTACAGTGGTACCTCAGGTTAAGTACTTAATTTGTTCTGGAGGTCCGTTCTTTTTTTTTTTTAAGCTATTTTTTAAATTAATTTTCCAACATAGATTTGTACAGAATTAAACATCCAGTTCTCACTTAATCATTCTTTTAGACTTCCATCAGCATGTCTGACAATTCTCCGTGTTATCTCTTCATCTCACATTTCTCAATTTTATATTGCACTCTAACAATCTTAATCATATCATATTTTAAAGCAATATTTCTATCAATATTTTTCACAGAGCTTCTTGAAAACCAACAAGTACTAATTGTTCATCACAAACATTTTTGATATACTCTGTAAATTTCTTCCAGTCCTCGGTGAATCTCTGGTCTCTTTGATTCCTAATTCTGCCCGTTAGTCTATCCATTTCTGCGTATTCCCTCAATTTCATTCTCCATTCTTCTCTCGTGGGCACTTCTTCCCCGGAGATCCGTTCTTAACCTGAAACTGTTCTTAACCTGAAGCACCACTTTAGCTTAATGGGGCCTCCTGCTGCCGCTGCACCGTCGGAGCATGATTTCTGTTCTCATGCTGAAGCAAAGTTCTTAACCCCAGGTACTATTTCTGGGTTAGCTATTTCTGGAGTCTGTAACCTGAAGCGTATGTAACCCAAGGTAGCACTGTACTTTGAGATGGCTGCTGTTTCTTACTTTGAGAGTGCCATTGTAACCAAGCAAAATACAGAATCTGCTCTCGTATATTCTCCTTTCTCTCCTCCTGCAGAGGACTGGGGCGACCAGAAGTGTTTCACTGCTCTGCCTTACATCTGCAAGCGCACCAATATTACCACAGGCGCCTTGCCACCCCTGCCGGCACCTACTCCTGGCAGCTGTGCCCAGGGCTGGCATGCGGTCGGCAATAAGGTACTTGGAAGTGCTTTCCCTGGAACCGAACATCATCATTCTTGAAGGGGGGAGGGAGTCTGCCAGGAATATTTGTGTGCCAGGTCCCCCTTGAACTAGATGGGTGGTGGTGTGGAAATAACTCCTGTGGAGTATGTAGAAAGGGCAGAAATTTGGCTGATTGACATTCCTGGTTCAGAAACCACTTACCCATTTAATTTCCCCCTCCTGTTCGTGAACGTATGAGAGTGTGGAGGGTAGTATATTGAGTGTCACATCTAGGACTGACGAGACATGGGTTCAAATCACAGTCCATCAGCCTAGCTTAGAGGAGTGAGATTTCAGATACACTGTTGCCTCGCAAGACGAAAAGAATCCGTTCTGTGATTCTCTTCGTCTAGCAGTTTTTTCGTCTTGCGAAGCAAGCCCATTGACGGATTAGCGCTATTAGCGGCTATTAGCTGCTTATCTGCTGATCGGATCAGCTGATAAGCGGCTTAGCGGCTTAGGAAAAGGGGGGGAAGGGGGAAAAACCCGCAGGAACTCGCAAGGCATTGTCGTCTTGCGAAGCAAGCCCATAGGAAATTCGTTTTGCGAAGCACCTCCAAAACAGAAAACTCTTTCGTCTAGCGAGTTTTCCGTCTTGCGAGGCATTCGTCTTGCGGGGCACCACTCTAGATAGCTGTTTCATATTGCAAGTCTGTCTGCGTAGTTTTGTGTAGTTCGATTTCCCCTTCTCTCAAATGCCTTGATATTTTTTACCTTCTTAACTCGTGGTATAGTTGCGGAGAGGGGAAACCATCTTGAGCTTTTGGGGAGGAAAGGATGGGATAAAACTGAAAATACATAAAATAAACGTGAAAGTCCAGTGCTGAGGGCCTTCTGGCGGTTCCCTCGCTGTGAGAAGTTACAGGGAACCAGGCAGAGGGCCTTCTCGGTAGTGGCGCCCGCCCTGTGGAACGCCCTCCCACCAGATGTCAAAGAGAAAAACAACTACCAGACTTTTAGAAGACATCTGAAGGCAGCCCTGTTTAGGGAAGCTTTTAAAGTTTAACAGAATATTTTATTTTAATATTTTGTTGGAAGTCGCCCAGAGTGGTTGAGGAAACCCAGCCAGAAGGGCGGGGTATAAATAAATAAATTATTATTATTATTATTATTATTATTATTATTATTATTATTAAGTCACAGGAGGGGAAATACCTTGCCTGAAATGTCTGCTGTTTATAAATCTCCTTTTCTGTCAATTTTATAATGCAGTGCTTTAGGATTAACAGCGAAGAGCAGGTAACCTGGCAAGAGGCAAAGCGAAGGTGTGAGATTCAGGGGGGCGTGCTGGCAACCATCTCCAATTACGTTGAGCAAGGTAAGGGCCCTTTGTTCACAAGACAACTGTGTGTGTGTTCATGCATGCGTGCACACACACACACACACACACACACACACACATTGCCTCACCTCGCCTCTGGGAACTGATCCGCTTTTGGCCCCAGGCAAGTGTCTTCATGAGCCGAAGAAAACCCAATGATCATTCAGACATTTGCCTGAACATATGAAAGGCTAATCTGTAGACTTATTGTCCTGAACACTGGACTGGACTGGACCCTTGGTTTGAGGGCCTTCTCGGCAGTGGCGCCCTCCCTGTGGAACGCCCTCCCTTCAGATGTCAAGGACATAAAGAACTAAATAACTTTTGGAAGACATCTGAAGGCAGCCCTGTATCAGGGAGTTTTAAATGTTTGACGTTTTGTTACGTTTTTATATGTGCTGGAAGCCGCCCAGAGTGGCTGGAGCAACCCCATAAATAAAACCATCACCGTATTATTGGAGTGATTGCAAGAAAATAAGAACAGTCCATCATAATATAGGAAGGAATAATAGAGAACAGAGTGCCTCTGAGAAAGGACAGAATGTATTTCCCTCACCCACCGAATACGCGTTGTCTTTCCCTCGCCCACCTCGGAGGCCAACGAGGGCCCTGCGACGTCTCTTTTTAGTGGAAACACTTGATGGCAAAACTGAACTCTGGCTTCGTAGGCCTCTAGTCCCTATGTAAACAAAGCTTTGCACCTTCACCTGACTTCCTCCAGTAACGTGCCCTTCTTCCCACTTACAGCCTTTATAACCACTCTTCTTCCAAATGTGACCTCTGACCTGTGGATCGGCCTCCAGGACGCAAAGAAGGAGTTCCAGTGGGCGGAAGCTGAGCCTGTCAGCTTTGTGAACTGGGGTCCTGGTGAGCCCTCTGGATGTGGGGCAGCCACAGCTAGTGAGAACCCGGTGAGCCAAACCCTGGGAGACCCCCTCACCCCGTTTTGTAGCTGTCTCTTTGGGGAGCCTCATCTTTTTGTGGGGATGCTGTGTGTTTCATAGAGGGGCGCGGGTGGCGCTGTGGGTTAAACCACAAAGCCTAGGACTTGCCGATCAGAAGGTCGGCGGTTCGAATCCCCATGACAGGGTGAGCTCCCGTTGTTCAGTCCCTGCTCCTGCCCACCTAGCAGTTCAAAAGCACGTCAAGTGCAAGTAGATAAATAGGTACCACTCTGGCGGGAAGGTAAACGGCATTTCCGTGCGCTGCTCTGGTTCGCCAGAAGCGGCTTAGTCATGCTGGCTACATGATCTGGAAGCTGTACGCCGGCTCTCTCGGCCAATAAAGCGAGATGAGCGCCGCAACCCCAGAGTCGGTCATGACTGGACCTAATGGTCAGGGGTCCCCTTTACTTTTACCTTGTGTTTCATAGAATTGTAGAATTGGAAAGGGACCCTGAGGATCGTCTAGCAATGCAGGAATATGCAGCTGTCCCATCCGGGAATCGAACCTGCAACCTTGGCATTATCATCACCGTGCTCTGATCAACCGAGCTATTCCTCCCTTTGTTTCCTCTGCCAATACATTTTTGATCAGGGTGGTCCAACACGTGGCCCTCAAGGCTGTCTTTGGCGGCCCTCGGCAGCTTCTTAGAGGAGTTTGAGTAGCCGGCTTTTTGTTGTGCTGTGAGGTGCATGGGAAAACAAACAACCAAAGTGCTTGTCGTGTCTCAATCTTTCCGATGCCAAATGGGCCAGCCCTCCTCCTCTAACATCGCCCTGGGCCACACGAACAAGGCTGCGGTGTGGCGGGCGTCTTATCACCTGGGCAGCCCAGGAGCTCCATACACAAAGCCCAGGCTTGCACCCCAGGGAGGTCACTTAGGTGCCAACGCAGCGGTTTGATTTCACCCCCAGAGGCACACTCCATTGCCTCCCGAGACAGACGGATGCCGACAGTATCCTTTGATGGCATACTAGAGGCCACTGAAACATCTTGTTGCCAGTGAGTTCTGCAGAAATATTTAGTGTCTGTCCTCAACTGGGTGCCGGCGTTCTGCACCAGCTGCAGATTCGCAACAGTTGTGAGGGGCTGTTACATGTGGAGGCACCGTATTTTTCGCTCTATAGGATGCACCAGACCACAAGACGCACCTAGTTTTTAGAGGGGGAAATCAAGAGCAAAGAAGCCAAGACAGCGAGCAGGATGGATCCCGCTCGCTGTCTTGGCTTCCTTTTTAGCCGCGGGGCTGGGGCTTCCCCCGACCCCAGCCCCCAGAACAGGTCCGGGAGCGGCGGCAAGGTTGCTCGCAGCCTTGCTTCCACTCCCAGAGCTTGCGGGGCTGGCGGGGGAAGCCCAGTCCCCCCCCCCCAGCCCCAGGGACCACACATTCACTCCATAAGACGCACAGACATTTCCCCTTAGTTTTTAAGAGGGAAAAAGTGTGTCTTATAGAGTGAAAAATAAGGTATTTTGCAACTGCATACCCTCCAGACTGGATGGAGCCTTGCGCGCTGCTCCAGCTGATGGTGTGCGGTGAACAGCCTTCCCACTGTGGGCACAGGTGAGTGACTGACGCTCCTAGTTCTGTCTCTCTCAGACCAACTGCGCTGTGGTTTGGCATGGCATCCCGCCCCAGTTCACTGGCCGCTGGGATGACAGGAATTGCCTGGAGGAGAAAAATGCCTTCATCTGCCAGAGGAGGAAAGGTAAGAGTGCAGGGAAGATGCAGGCGGGGACCGGGAGAAGGGAAGGGTCAGGGAGGCTGCAGCTGTGCCTGGCAAAGGGAGGATTAATGTGCCTTGGCAATTATCCAAGGTGCCACTGTTTCTCGGACCTCCCCGCAAAGAGCTGCGAGTGAGAAAGCAGAAAGAAATGGCTGGTGGTGGAAAGAGCGGGGAGGGAACACCCCGGCTCCTGGTGGAGTACAGGATCAGGTTTAAGGTGCTGGTTTTAACCTTTAAAACCCTATACGGCCTAAGACCCTCGTACCTACAGGACCGCCTCTCCTGTTATGTCCCACAGAGGAACTTACGGTCTTCAAACAAAAACATCTTGGAGGTCCCAGGCCACAGGGAGGTTAGGCTGGCCTCAACCAGAGCCAGGGCTTTTTCAGCTGTGGCCCCAATCTGGTGGAACGCTCTGTCACAAGAGACTAGGGCCCTGCAGGGCTTGACGTCTTTCCGCAGGGCCTGCAAGACAGAGCTGTTCCACCAGGCCTTTGGCCAGGGCACAGTCTGACCCCCTCCTTTGGTAACCCTCATAGAACTCTAGCCCAGTGGTTGCCATTAATTTGATTCTGAATTAATTTTAGAATGAATTGATTTTAGAATGCTGTGTTACTTTTATTGTTGTTAGCCGCTCTGAGCCCGGCTTTGGCTGGGGAGGGCAGGATATAAATAAACATTTATTATTATTATTATTATTATTATTATTATTATTATTATTATTAAAAAACACATTTGAGTGGTGTTCAAAAAGCTACAGTATGCATTTGAATTAAACCAATACTGCTACGTTAATGGCTCTGGGGCAGGGTGGGATGGAAGTGCAAGCTACGGTTATTCCAGTTCTAAGGATCTCTGTTCCTCTTTCTTTCTCCCACCCCCAGATCCTGCCCTGAGCCCTTCCCCAGCAACCTTCCCCCCGGCTCCCAACTCCACCATCTCGTACTTCAACAGCACTTACCGCATCCTGCAGAAGCCTCTCAGGTGGCAGGAAGCCATGCTCTTGTGCGAGAGCCTCAATACAAGCCTGGCGAGCATGACGGAGCCGTACACTCAGGCTTTCCTCACCCAAGCAGTGAGCAGCCTGCAGACCCCGCTCTGGATTGGCTTGTCCAAAGAGGAGGTAAGGCAGCCGGGGGGCTGGCTAAGACAGAGCGGCGAGAGCAAGGGAAGCAGGGCTGGCCTTGCCGTTTGCCAGGGCAGTGCTCCTGCTTCAGACAGCGCCACTAGATGAAGGCAGACATCAGTGTCCAAATGGTATAGCAAGCCCTTTTTGACATTGTTGGCCCTGGTAGGCTTTTGGGCTCTGCTTCAGGCGGCAAAGTGTCTTGGGCCAGTACTGGTGGACAGGTGGGGATCAGAGTTGGGAGTGGCACAGTCGCTAGAGCCAGTACCCAGAGCTCCAGAAGTCAAATGACCTACAATACACACTCCTGGTTGGGAGCTCAAGTGTCAGGGACTGGACTGAGGAGGAATGGTGGGGACCGCACCCTCCTTTCTCCTGAACCTTTCCGAGAACAGAAGGACACTACAGTCATACCTCGGGTTAAATACGCTTCGAGTTGAGCGCGTTCGAGTTGCGCTCCGCGGCAACCCAGAAGTAACGGAGCGCGTTACCTCCAGGTTTCGCCGCATGCACAGACGCTCAAAATGATGTCATGCGCAGAAGCGGCAAAAAGCGATGCGCGCAGACGTGCCGTTGCTAGTTACATTTACCTCTAGATGCGAACGGGGCTCTGGAACGGATCCCGTTCGTATCTAGAGGTACCATTGTATAGATTTAGAACAGTGGTTTGCAGAAGGTCACAGTTCAGAGGCTGCAGAGGGGAGAAGATGGGAAATATTGGGAGAGGAACAGCAGGACGAAGCAGCACCAGGGGAGAGACAGCTGACAGACTCCGTGTCTTTGGAAAGCATTCCTGACCCTCCTCTCCCAGGACCAGACAAGCATTGAGGGTAGTAGAACAAAAAGCTCAGAGGCAGAAATCTCAGATTAGCCGACGCAGGGGTGACGTAGAAAAGGAGAGACGTAGGGGGTGGGACTTTACTTGGAGCAACGCCATTATGTAGGGGAGACCCCATTCCTTCGTCTCTCTCTGTGACTATTGAATAAACTACTTGGTAAGAACTTTTATTGTGTATCAGCTTCTTGGCTGCCATCGTGGGAGGGATAGGATTCCCCGAAGCCTGACACCAAGAGTGGCAAGGTGGGACAAAGTGTAAGCCACGAGTCACTGGAACAGGGGTGCTTTCGGAGTTGGATCCTACTCTTTCAGAGTTGGATCTTAAGATGAACTATCCGTGCAGGACACGGTATCGAACAAATCCAGAATATTTCACAAGCCTTACAAATGCGCCCTCCTGACCACTTGGATTTTATCTCCATCCAGTCCCAGTTACAAGCTCCCCCCCTCAGAAATCTTATTCTGTCTGGTCCGACTTGGCCGATCTTTTATTGGTTTACTGGGTTGCTTTTAGGGGAGGCGAAGCTACACGTGGTTCACAGAGGAGAGCCTTTCCTACACAAACTGGCGGGCTGGAGAACCGCAGCAGCTTGTGGGGTGTGCATACATGGATGTAGATGGGACCTGGAGGACCGCCGGCTGCGACACCAAGCTTCAAGGGGCCATCTGCAAAATGAGCACAGGTGCTGTACCTGGGAGAGAACTCAGCCGGGGCAGGAGGGGATGCTCTAGTCAGCCCTGAGCCTGAATGGAGAAAAGGCCCAGGCATTCCTTCTAACCAGCTCTTCCCTTTCAGGGGCCCTTCCCCCCCACAAGTGGAGGTACAACGGGAGCTGCCCTAAATCTGTGGAGGATTCTTCCTGGATCCCCTTCCGGAATCACTGCTATGCCTTCCACATGGAAGTTGTGCTGGGCCAGAAAGAAGCTAAGAAGAGATGCGAGAAAGGTAACGTGCTTCTAAGAAGCTCAGAGGGAACAACCGTGCTCCAGTTCTCATGCCCTAGAACACGGCTTCCGGCGCAAAGTCATGCTTTCTTTCGCTCTGGCTTTTCTCTTTGTGTCTGGTTTCTTCCCTCCTTCCTTGTGCCTGAAGCACACGCCAGCATTTGTCTTGGAAGTGGATTGCAGGAGGTTTTATTCAGCAGCATCTACCTGCCTATTCCTCCACTTGGGACTGTGGAGCAGTTCTTGTAGGTGGGACAATAATTTTCAGAAAGCAAAGTCATTAATGCACTCATCTCTTTATATTTAGCACACGCAAACAATTCCCGGACGACAACCCACGACAACAATGAAACATTGGAGTAATAACCAAATACCAGAGATGAAGGAATCTGCTCACCCCTACTTTGTCCCTGTTTTAGTACAGAACGGTGTGCACACGCCGTTGGCGATGCGTTTCTGTAGAAATCCCAGTTGCTGCAGACATGCTCTTCTAAAGCCGAGGCACATTTCTCCCTAGAAAGTCAGAGAACTGCTAACTCTAAGAGTCTAGAGACTGTCATTTTTTCCTTTTCTTTCTCCTTCAGAGCCAGTGCTCGAGGGGAGAGCAAACAGAGTGCAGTTGTTTGGCAATAAGGCAATCGGCAGAGTTTTTCCTGGGGCAGGGATTATTCTGCCCATTTAAGGGTCCTCTTTGGTTAGAAGGTTTCGCTACAGGAGCTAGGTGGGGAAAACCTGTGCGGCCTTCAGGCACGTAACATGCAGGCACCTGTGATTCTGTCAACCAAACTCAGTATCCTGAATATGAGTGTTTTTGGCAAATTTTTCTTGGGAAGTTTGTCCGCAATGCGTAAGAGATCGAGGAATGAATAAGAATTACCTGCGTCAAATCCCGCCTCTCGTTCTCATGACACACAGAAACAGCATCCTTTCTCCCAACACGAGGGAGAGTAATATTGGCTCACCTTACAGATCAAATGAATATATGAAAAGGGGTGCTTAATTTGCATTTTTTTTTATTCTGGTGACAAAATTGGAGCTTCCTTCATGTGGATGAGGGTGTCGTTCAGAAAATGCACAGTGCGAGAGCCTCTCGGCTGTACTCTTCTTGCCCAGTAAAACTTTCAGGCTTGTGCATCTGTTTCTTCTCCTGTTCCATCATCTCCCGCTTTCCCCGCAGTTGGAGGTACGGTGCTGTCCATCCTAGACGAGATCGAGAACCTATTCGTGTGGGAGCATCTTCAGGCTTATGAGAGCCAATCCAAAGGAGCTTGGCTGGGAATGGCCTTTAACCCCAAAGGTAAGGCTGGCAATGTCTTGATTGATTGGCGTGTAGTTAACAGCATGTTATCGTTATAGGAAATGAAGAGCAGTGAGGAGGAAGAGTTTGGGGCAATAAATGAAGGTGGCGTTAATACATGAACTGAGACCAGGCGTAGGCAAACTCAGCCCTCCAGATGTTTCGAGACTACAATTCCCATCACCCCTGACCACTGGTCCTGTTAGCTAGGGATGATGGGAGTTGTAGTCCCAAAACATCTGGAGGGGCGAGTCTGCCTATGCCTGACTGAGGCTGAGGAGCAGTCCAGTTTGACCCCGCATATGGATCTTGGCCACTTTGATTCCTATGCATAAAAGTCTATAATTTAAAATCTATAATCTGCACCCAGGGGAAACAGCAGAAGGAGAGGGAAATGGAAACAGTGATAAATGGGGGAAATATGCAATCACATTTATTTAAAAGCATTTCTAAACATAGATAGGTGGCTTATAAAAAAAAGGTAAAGGACCCATGACAGTTAAGTCCAGTTGCGGGCGACTCTGGGGTTGTGGCGCTCATCTCGCTTTACTGGCTGAGGGAGCCGGCGTTTGTCCGCAGACAGCTTCTGGGGTCATATGGGCAGCATGACTAAGCCGCTCCTGGCGAACCAGAGCAGCGCACAGAAACATCGTTTACCTTCCCGTCGGAGTGGTACCTATTTATCTACTTGCATTTTGACATGCTTTCGAACTGCTAGGTTGGCAGGAGCGGGGACCAAGCAACAGGAGCTCACTCCGTCGCGGGGATTCGAACCGCCGACCTTCTGATCGGCAAGCCCGAGAGGCTCGGTGGTTTAGACCACAGTGCCACCCGCATCCCTTTAGGTGGCTTATACCCAGCCATTTTTGCCCAGCAGACTACACTGTAATCCTTGCAATTTGTTTCCTCTTTCGGAAAAGGAATTTTTGATCCTTTCCTGCCATCCAGCAGAGGTGCTCCCTCCCTCTCCCTCTCCCCCTACCCTGCCACCCCACAGCATGTTTCTCCTTCCTCTGCAGGGGGCACACTTGTCTGGCATGACAACATGGCGGTGAACTATTCTAACTGGGGGCAGGATGACACGGGACCCAGCATGCTCAGCCAAAACAGCTGCTACTGGATCCAGAGCAGCAACGGGGTGTGGCACTTGGGCTCCTGCTCCAACGTCACCATGGGAGTCATCTGCAAGACAGCCCGAGGTAAGCGGGTGGTTTTGATGGCCTCGGAGCTAAAATGTGGGGCGAGGCTTCTAATGGTCTTGGGTCAGACTTCAGCATCGGGGAATGAGAGCAGGAGTTCGTTGGGGTTTATTCATGGGTCCTCATCACTACAGTCATACCTCTTGCTACGTTCGGTTCAGGTTACGTCTTTTCAGGTTGCATCCCGCTGCGATCCAGAAGTACCGGAAAGGGCTACTTCCGGGTTTTGCTGCTCGTGCATGCGCAGACGCTCAAAATGACGTCACGTGCATGTGCAGAAACGACGAATCACCAGACACAGGTTGTGTTCTGCTTGTGTTGTGAACGGGGCTCCGGAACGGATCCCGTTCGCAACCAGAGGTACCACTGTACATTGTAAGGGCCAGTTGCACTAAATCACACATGATCAACAGCCAGTGAGGTGGGTTTCGGTGGCTCAGAGAGACTGCAAGGGATTGACCTTATTTCTCTTTTGTTTAAGTATAGAATCCTGTATATATCTCCATGCATTGAGACTTTTTCTAGTCCACTATTGTGGAGGTGGTGATTTTTGGATAATGCTGATAATTTAAAGAGAAAGAGTCTTGACCAAAGACAGCCAGTGTGGTCTTTGGGAACCTGGCCCCCTTGGGCGCTGGGTGGTTTAAACAGAATATGTTAGACATGGATTGTCCTCTGCAGACGGCCTTTGGTTGTCCCAAAACTTGAGATAGAATGAAATCGTTTCTTGGGTCAGCTTAGGCCGCTGTGTGAATCTGCAGAGTTCTATGGGTTCGTGAAACTCTTCATCAGCTAGTGAAAAGCGAGGCAGCTTTCAAGTAGATAAGAGAGGGAGCTGGGCAACTTGTCTAATCTAATCTTTTCCGTTCTGCCTAATGAAGAGTTCTGTGAAGGCTGAAAGGTGTGCATACTCTTAATCATTCCTAAATTGGTTCAGTAAAGGTATTACTCTTAATACGTTTGATTAATGTTACTTTATGGAGAAAAATGAAGGACAATAAGAGCTAGAAAGTAGGGTTGCTCTACCAATGGACAAGGGGACAAGTGTGGTTGCAATTGAGAGAGAGGATATGTTATTACTTTTATTATTATTATTAGGGTTGAAAGGGAAATGTAGCTAATGAAAGTCAAAGAAATGCAACAGCAAAGCATGGAGGGAGTTGCTTTGGAATGTTTTGAGCAGCCCTGAAGGGCTGTTTTCAAGCAACGTATGAAACAGGACTAGGAACAGGCAAATTAATGACACCCTTTCTCTCTCTCTCTCTCTCTCTCTCTCCCGCCACTGGCTGGGTTCTCTTTCCATGGCAGCGGAAGAAAGCAGCCTCTCCAGATCAGGTACGTACCAAACTGGAAACTGGTTGCTGTGTCTCCTTGTAAGTGAGCTTAGCTTTGCCTCCTGACACTCCTTTGAACACCAGTCCTGAAACAGATGGACTCCCAGTCTGGTTGTAAAACCAGAGTCTTGTGCCTTTTGCACTATAGAAGAGTGTGAGAATTTGAAGCAGGAAAGCCAGACCTGCTTCAGTTGCAATAACTGGGCACAAGTGAATTGGACAGGCCTAGGACCCTTGTACCTATGGGACCGCCTCTCCCGGTATGCCCCACGGAGGACCTTAAGGTCCATAAATAGCAACACCCTAGAGGTCCCGGGCCCTAAGGAAGTTAGATTAGCCTCAACCAGAGCCAGGGCATTTTCAACACTGGCTCCGGCCTGGTGGAACACTCCGTCTCAGGATCTGATTTCTTTCCGCAGAGCCTGTAAGACGGAGTTGTTCCGCCTGGCCTTTGGCTTGGAATCAACTTGATCCCCTCCCCCTCTTTCCGTTTTCCTTTCTCCTCCTGTGATGGAACTCCTATTTGGGGACTTCCTTGGCTTTTTTCTGGCCCACGTAGGACCAGTCTGGATAGTTGGCCTTGGTGAAGATTTGACGTTTTCATCCCCCCCAAAGTTTTTGATTTGAGTTTCTTCTGAAATGAGGCTGCATCTTAATGTTGCATTTTAATCTTGTTTTTAAGTTGTACTTTAATCAATTGTTTTTATACCTGGTGTTAGCCGCCCTGAGCCCAGTCTTGGCTGGGGAGGGTGGGGTATAAATAAAAATTATTTTTATTTTTTTATTATTATTATTACCTCAAACAGCCTCTCTCCTCATTTGTGCTTGGAGCACAACCTGCCTTCTGCCACCTCTCTCCCTTACCTGAAGCAGGAGGGGAAGCCCGTGGCAGAAGGATCCCAATGGACCACCCCATGGCAGCAATCCCCACCAGGAATCCCCACCAGGGAAATTGTGGGGCCTGTAATGCCGCTCCATAATTCATTGTCTGAAAAGGGCCTGTAGTGGGCTGTATGCTCCTAAGGGACATTCTGCCAGGGCCCTCTGCTACTTCCTCTCCAAGGTAGGAATTGGCTCTGCCTTTTGTTTAAAAAACAAGGTGAACTGCTGTTATCTACTGAGTTGAATAGGATCCAAAAGGCAGCAGTCTGATTGGTCCTAGAACAATAGGATTCAGAATGCAGCAGAGCAGTCTGATTGGTCCTAGAACAATAGGCTCCAGAATGCAGCAGTCTGATTGGTCCCCAGGAGCCACCCAATCCAGCTCCAGGTGGAAGTGAATCCGCAACCTGATTGGCCTACAGAAGAATCCCGGAATTAGCCAATCACGGGCCCATTGTGTAAATAATATATATAAAGCAGACGTTTTGGGGGAACTTCCATTCCTCACTACTATGAGCTGAATAAAGAGCATGAAATCCACACTCGACTCCGAGTATATTTCAACTGTTAAGGGAGGAGCCAGCCCATCTTAGATTTGTAAGCATGACCTTTGGGAAGTCATAACCGCTCTTAAGACTCTGCAAATACCTGAACAGTATGTTCTCAAAACCTCAATGGTTTCACATAGGCAGTTGGTGATGTTGCTCCATCCTAGGGGTTGGTCAGGTTGGACCTTGCCAAGGTTGCAGGCCCAAGGGGGTGCAAAAATATGCATCTCTCTGCCCTGATTTGGAGTTGTCAAGGGTGCAAGGGACAGGGAGGGGTGCAGATGCAGCTCTTGGCCAAGGGCACAAGGGAGCCTAGCTATGCCTCTGGGTGTACTGAGTATCATAGAATCAGAGTTGGAACAAGCAATGCAGGAATATGCAGCTGTCCCATATGGGGATGGAACCTGCAGCTTTGGAATGATCAGCACCACGCTCTAACCAACTGAGCTATCCATGCTTTCTCATATTTATAGTACTTGTATCTTGAGCAGAATTCATCATGCCAAGGGACTTTGTTTACATTTAAACTGAACTGTTAGGTAACTGGGGACCTAGTTTATTTTATTCATTAGTTTTTTCCTCCCAAAGGAGTGCAGGGTGGCAAGCAACAATTTAGATGGAGGGATGAGCAGAGCTTTCTAGTAGTGAGTGGGTGGCACTGCAGTGCTCTGCATACTTTCTCTTACTCCTCTCCCATGGTTAGAGAAGCTGAATACATTCCACAAACCGAATTTAACACACCTGTTTATAATATTCACCCCGGAATTTGGTTCTTTGGCACACAAAGGGCTGTTTTTAGCACAAGACAGATCTGTGCAAAAGTTGCCTCTCTGGCATAGAGATAGTTATGGGTAGGTAGCTGTGTTGGTCTGCCGTAGTCGAAACAAAAATAATAACAATTAAAAAAAATTCCTTCCAGTAGCACCTTAGAGACCAACTAAGTTAGTTATTGGTATGAGCTTTCGTGCGCATGCACACTTCTTCAGATACACTGAAACAGAAGTCAACAGACCCTTATATATAGATGGCAGAGAGATGTTAGGTGGAGATTTAGTGAGATTTCCTTCTTTTGAAACCCAAATGGCAAGAGTTTCCCCATTTCAATGTGTCTGCTTAAAATTCCGCATCCCGCTAAGCAAACTGAAACTAATCCTGGCCAGCTCTGTGCACAAAGTCTCCCCCTTGCTCTTCCACAAAAATGGGTCTCCTTCCATTTTGACCCTTTCCCCCTCTCCTTTGCAGCTTTCCTGGAGAACACAAAGGCCATCGCGGTGGTGATCCTCTCCTCCTTAGCACTGTGTGCCCTGATAGCAGTTGCTATCTATCTGTACAAGCGCCGGAGGACCTCAGAGCGAGGGGCGTTTGAGAGTGCCCGCTACAGCCGCACCAACTCCAACCCCAGTGAATCTGCAGAGAAGAACATTCTGGTGTCTGATATGGAGATGAACGAACAGCAAGACTAGTGGGGGAATTGGCGAGCCGGGGTGGGGGGAGGGAGGGACCTGAGTACCTGTCATAACATGCCATCTCAACGGCAAGCCCCCGAGGACAGCATAGGGCAACAGCAGGGTCAATAGATAGGACTGTGAACCTGCTAAGGAGATGTGGAGAAATACTTTTTTTAAAGTCCCATTTTTATGTGACACTGGAAGAAATTCAGCCCTGGCCTTGTACGCCTGCCCTTCTCAAAGAGGAGCCATGGGAGAAAAGGGAAAGTGGTTCATTTGTTGGAGACAGTGAGTGTTAGAAAACCTCATTTTGGATGCTCCAGTCTCTGCCGTGTCTTCTCCACATTTCCTTAGAGAATGAAAATGCAAGCATTACTTTTTCCTGGTTCTAATATTAAAACAGGGAAGGGCTTGCAGGGTTTCCTCGTGTTCTTCTTGGTAAGAACACACCTTTCTTATTTTGGATTACTTATTGAAGCCATGTGGATAATTAAAAGAGTGATGGGCCCTTGAATTCCTAATAACGGTGGTTCGATCTTCTATTTCTCTGATGCTGAGATACCCCGAGAAAAATGCTTCCCCAGCCGTGCCACTGCCATAGCAACCATTCTGCTGTTAAATTCTGTTGCCATATAGAGGACCTTTCTGCGAAAACGACTGAAAGTGGTGCCACAAGCGTTTTCGCAGCTTCAGGATGGGCTCTTGGTGACAAATGAGTAACGGGTGTGCGCTTGGGGGGTGGTGAAGAAGACAGGAACGTTGCTATTTGCCTCTGCCTCTTTTAACGATGACTCCGGCTAGATAGGCACTTCCTTGCAAAACTCATAAGCCTTCAAAGAATTGAACATCGTTATCAGCCCTTCTACAAACAAGTGGTGGTGGCGGGGAGTTGGCTAAATGGTCCTGGGGGGGTTGTGTCATTTCCCACTGATCACAAAACAAAACAATGCATCGAGTAGGTCAAGTGTGGGGCTGAGACATCTGCATTTTGAACAGGAACAATGAGCATGAGTTGTCCACTCGAGGCAAGGCCTGCTCCCCCCCCCCCCCAAAGAACAAAATGTTGCGGTCTGAGCACTTAAAGAAAATGCATTATATCTGCAACAGAAACACTGCCCTGAACTTAAAATGGGAAACAAATGCATATTTATTGCAGAAAACAGGGTTGTTGTTTTTTGCAGAAAGGTCCTCGGAACAACAGCATTTCTTGAGTGGAAAACGAATATACTGGCACTTGTTTTTAATTTTAATTTCGTTTTTGTTGTTGCCTTGCTGGATAAGAGGTATAGACAACTTGTTTTCTGGTACTTCTCGTTTTATACTGTATCAAAGTGCATGTTTGACAATTATACCTTCTTTTGGGGGTATTTTGTGTCTGTGTGTAGATGTGATGGCCAAAAGTTCTACAATTCCCCCCTTTCCCACTTAATTCTCAGTCATTCTAAGCAATGCAACAGGACACTAAAGTTTTTTTTTTGCTTCCAGAATAAGTATACAACTTGGGTTTGGATAGCATATGCTAGTGAGAGACCTTGGGTGAAACAAATGTGGAATTAAGAAACAAAAAATAGAACAGGGCATGCTGTGGTTGTCGTTTTGTCCTTTGCTTCCAACTAAATAACTTTTGAACAGTGGCTGTGCTAAAGACGATAAGGGGAGAATAGTCCTTTTCTGCTACTCAAATAATTATGAGAATTGTTGTATATATATAAAAAAAATCTGGTAATTTTCACTTAAGCTGGATATTAAGTGTTCATAAAAATGTTTACCTTTGTCTCTTTAATCTTTAGGTACCTGGAAGCTGCCATACCAGGCCATGGTATGGAGAGTTTCTGAGACAATCTTAGGTTTTCCAGTTCCTTTTCCCTTGATGACTGCTGCTTGTTTCCTGGGCATCTTTTTGGTTTAGATAAAGATGTTCATACATATTGATTTATGGCTAATGCTAAACAACTTCTCTGCTCAGGGGATCGTTTTTCAGGGCTGAATTGGAATGACTTTGCCCTGGACTCCACCATTAGATGTGTGAAGTAACAATGCCTTCGGTAATACGTAGTGTGCCTTCATCTCTCTCATAAGTAGTCACAGGCAAGCCTTGTGTGTGTCTGGGCAATTAAGCTCCCAGGCAAAAGGCCAATTTCTGGGCTCGGGTGCTGGGAACCTCTCATTTTACAAATGAAGCACTAACCCTTTTGCAGCAATATTGAACAGAGGATTCCAATGCAGACGTGAAAATGGTGCAGGCATGTGAACTCAGTATCCATGTTCACTGAAATGGATATTCTCTGAAACCAAAGCTTCTGCCCCAAGAATGTTGATGTGCTGTATGAGCACTACTTCAATGTTTTGAGAAAGGAATTGCCATGGAAATACCTTCTGCCAAGAAGGCAAGCCTGCTGGTCAATATATATTCAGGAATTAAGTGCAATAGCAGGCCAGAAAGGAGGGACGCTTCTTCCCCGATGTGTATGCTGCTGCTATTCCCTCAGACTCTCCCTCAGTAATTATGACAGTACCATAGCCACCCCTTAACAACAGTCTTGACAATGTTATTTCCCTCTCTGCTTTCAAGGTGAATAAAACACAACCAGACAACTATCATTGCGTTCCGTACAAGGAGGGAAGAGGTATTATCCCAAAATAATGAGAAGTTTGCTTCTTTGTTTGTTTGTTTGTTTGTTTGCAATTACTGGAAAAATGCCTCAGATTAAATGCATTTCTTATCACCCTTCTGAATAATGTGAAAAGGTGCTGGAAAAGAAACTGGCAACTTTTAAAGTAATTACTTTTGCTTAAAAAAAAAAAAGCCTTCTAGAATCTTGGAATAAAGCTTCATTTCCCCATCCGCTTCAGCAAAAGCAGACTCTTCATCTTCTTCCATGGTTTTCAGTAGTCGCAAGAAGCCAAAAACCTCTTTTGCCCCATTTCTTGCTTTCTCAGAATTTACCATTCACTGTGCAGTGCGTCATTTTAATTAAAGCTGCGAAAATTCATCTTTGATTGATCCCAAGATTGGTAATGGCAGAAATTCCTCTTCAGTGGCTATATTTGGACTTGAGATGAATTTCGAGAACGTCAGTCTTGCAGTCTTTTGAGATGAGCGAAATGTGGGCTCAGCCCAATTGTTCAACTCAACTTGTCCCAAACCTTTTTGCTTTCCCATCGCCTGCCTCACAAACTGCTCACATAGCCTTTAGGAGAACAGCCAGGGACGCTCATTCTCAGCTAAGACAATCTGAATGCTAGTGGGCTCCACCCAATGTATCAGCCACTGAATTGTATCAACATGTGGAGAAACCTCTGGAATTAAACTCTTAAAAAACTCTAATGCACATGTCTAGATAGAAGACGGGAGTGGTAACATCATCAGTAAGGGAAGGAGCTTAAGCAATGCTCTCTTTTTGAAACAGAGGCAGGTGCTGTGAGAAGTTGTCTTTTGAGCTACAATTGAAGGCACTGCACTGGACCAGTTAAGCCCTTCAGTGCTAAAACACAATGGACCAAGCAAACCCATTCTGAAACAGAGCGCACGTGCGTTTGTGAAAGGCATGACAGCTCTGGATGACACCCAATGAGGAATGCCATTCTATCGGAGGCTTCCTTGGGAAAGGACTCCACCACTGGGGCAGATGACTACATCCAAAGGGCCTCTCCATGTGCAAATCAGTTTGCTCTAAATACCAGTGATACATGTTTTCAAAAGCCTTCTTTTCACATTTGACACCAGCAGTAAGTGCAAGTACTGCTACAATTGTGAAAACGGGAGAAATTTGCTCTAACCTTCAAGTTTCATGGCCTCTTTCCAGTGTGGGCTCTTAGTATACGGTGGACACTCTAGTTACGTATCGCTCTGGATATGTAACTTTTGGGTTACGAACGTGGCAAACCCAGAAGTGTATACTTCTGGGTTTCACCGTGCGCAGAAGCGCTAAATTGTGCCATGTGCACAGAAGCGGCGCCTCTGCCTACAGACTTTTCAGGTTGCGGACGGACCCCTGGAACAAATTTAATTCGTATCCAGAGGGTCCGTTGTAATCTGAAGTCATTCAAGCTGCATTTGCTGCTATTACTATTTTAGCAGCAATCCAGCGTTGGCAGTGTTGCAGCGGCTGTACAGAACCCAGGAATTGGCAGTCTATGTTGGCTGCGTGATGCAGCAGGGATGGGTGGGAAGGAGAGAGAGGCACAGATTGCCTTACGAGCATCTCTCCTGAAAGTTCTGTCACAAGGGGAATGCCCTGGCTATCTGATATTCACCTGTGGGAATCTCCTTCCAAAACAACAACCTGTTCACTTACTGATCAAATTTTTAAAAAAGAACATGGGAGGGGGTGCCTGAGGAGTGAACAAAAGATTAAATATTTTTTATTAGGGCTTGCCATTCAAAAGGAAGGCAATAATGTTAAAAGACTGGTCATACAACAGTACATCAATACATTTACATTTCTGTGCCATGAAATGTCCTGTGAAAAGGCTGGGCGTACAACAACTCAGTTTTAATGTACAAAACATTGCTTTTATCTCCAGGGAACCCTGACCCCAAAGGCGCATGTCTGAAATGGTGCAGAGTGGATTCTAGTAGGGCAGGTGCTGCAAATGTAGATACCTAGTTTGCCATCTCGGACGGTTTGTCAGTCAAAGCACACACACAACACACTCGTGAAACCCTAGCCAACATTTTGAATTTTGATTTGAGTAGCTGGGGGCCAGGAAGTAGGAGAGATTAAAAAGTTTACACTCTGCAAGTTGCTGTTAATAACCCATGTTGTTTTAAAAAGATTGTCAGTCAATATTGCAACTTCAAAAACGAAAACAAAAGGGAAAAAACCCACAAGAATCAAACCACACAAACAGCC